>NW_004567129.1:13433311-13434594 GCF_000260355.1 Condylura cristata
TTAAAAAAAAAGAAATTTGGAGGGAAGAGAATAAAAGAAAGAAATAAGAAATAATTTGTTACTAAGAAATAATTATAACTTATGGAGCACATCTTATAAAATACATTACTATCAGCAAGTAAGATCTAAATAATGCAGCTCTTATGCAATTAGTTTATATCATTTTAGAATAACTTATAAAAACTATAATTATACAATTTGCCATCAATTAATTAAAATACATCAGTGCAATGTGCAGGAAACATGGTCAGTTATTTATAAAAGGAAAAATATGAGAGAAATATAACATTCCTTTGATGTATGATGCACTCAGCTTTTGTATCACTGAATAAAATTAAGTATAAAATTCAAAATTAACTTGAATTTTGCCAGACATCATGGTGGAACTTGTGCTATAAAAGAGAAAGCTATGCATGGCACTAAGCAGTCCATTATGTGTATCATTAAGAGGGTCCACAAGAGAGGACCATCCATGATGGCACAAAGAGATAAAGCATAGCACTATGAAGTTAGCTGCAGCCACTTTAGCACGAGTTGAATCTCTGGCCAGGGAGCTGACCCACATAGCGCAGCAGACCTCTTCTGTCTCACCCACTGCTCCTCTCAGCAATGTGTGTCAGTCAATCTGTCTGTTCTGCTTCCCACTCTGTCTCTGGTGAATCCTCTTACTGGCCCTGCACGTCTGGCCTGTACTCCAGTTTTGTATGCAGAAATAAATAGATTCTAAAAATTATTCTACAGTAGAAAATAAGACAAGGATTGAGAAAATAACAGGAATAAATAATATAAGAATAAATATTTCTTATGTTTTGATAAAACTACCTTAGTTAGCTGCCATATTTCCTAATGCATAGGATATCCTAAAGGAATCACATAAAACTTTTGTTGCTATGTGTCTTGAATAATTTATTAGTCCCACAAATTATTCTATTCAAGCTTTCTTGAAAAGAATCTACACTGTACCCCTGAGGAGGTACTTTTCTTTCCATAAATACAACACCTGGAATGAGCACTGAATGGACTGTTCCGAATGGACTGGTTTGCCTTAGCAGAAAGGCGATTTAAGAACTTGATGCTTGCTTTGCTTTCTCACAGTTGCTGCTAAGAACAAAGCTTTGTTCAACAATAAACAAGGGGAGTTAAAGCACAGTACCAGAGAGGGCCGCCCTCCAAATTTCTACTAACACATTTATTTGGGTATGATTTTATTTTTTCTCACTTACTCAACTCTCACTTACTCAATATCCAAATTCAGAATATGCCAATACAGATTAATTCCTCCC
>NW_004567129.1:13434926-13448575 GCF_000260355.1 Condylura cristata
TATATATATATTAAAAAAGTGTCTTTTCAGAAATTCACTATATCAAAGTGTACCTTTGTTTGGAGCCCCAGAGAACAGAGAACATGGCTGTCTGGGCTTTAGGTGCAGGTTACGAGTGTTCTTTCTGAGGGGAAAGCAGGGACTGGCAGATTATGCAAGGGGCTTAAGAAAAGAAACCAGGTGAGCAGTCAGCCTGCTTCCAGAAAGTTGAGGATCTAAAAATGGGTGACCCAAGACCGAATGGTGCTGCTGGTCCCCCTTGGAAGACCACTCAGCCCTGACCTCTGGCTTGGAGGATATTTCTTTGGACTGGAAGACAGAGACACAAGCTTTGTCCATGGCCTTGCTATATAACTCAGGGAATGCTCTTTAGCATTTGGAAAAGAGGACCAACATTTAGTCTCCTGTTTCCTTCCCATGGTGTTTAAGAAGTTAAGCATAGGGATATCCAATACTACTGCTTAGGTTTTGAACAGTACTCCTAACTTTTTGTTATCTGGGTCATGCATTTCCTTAGACACTGTCCCTTAAAGGCAAGTTTTCCTCTTGCCTGGCAGGTGTTGGTCAGAGACTCAGGACAGGACTTGCCAAAGATCTCACAGCAAAAAGTGAGCGTGATGGGACTAGCACCCACACTTATGTCCTTTCCCAAAATGGAGCAGCCTGGGAGAATATGCAGCATAGAAGTAAAGTAGAACATGAAGAAATCACTGATTAAATGAAACACCAGCAAATAAACAGAAGTATGAAGGGCAGCCAGTATGGATACCATATCTAACACAGAATCTACCTAACTTCCTATGTCCATATTTTTTTAAATATCATTTTCACAAAGTAACTCAGGCCCATCGATACTCCCACCAAACTATTACTCAGTTCAATGAAGGGGAGGAAAAAAACAAAATCTAAAGCCCCCCAAGGCACTCTCCATTCATTTTTTTAAAGATTTATTTATTTATACATACAAGAACTGGAGTACAGGTCACAGTTATGGGGGATGAGAGGACTCAACAGAGACAGAGTGGGGGCAGAACAGGCAGATGTACTGAAATATACTGCTGAGGGGAGCAGAAGGCGGGTCAGGAGAGGTCTGCTATGCCATGTGAGTCGCCTTCCTGGCCAGGGATCGAACCGGTGCTGCAGTGGCTGTGGACAGCTTCATAGTGCTGTGCTTTAACCTGCTGTGCCACCCGGGAGGGCCCAGGGACATTCATTTTCACTGTCCAGTGATCGTGGCACACTTCCCACATCTGTGTCCACTGCAAGATGATCCCTCTTGCAGGTAGTGCCTCTAGCCAAATAAGGAAGTTCTTACAAATAATTATGCTCTGCAGAAAAAAAAGCTGTTTGGCTTCACTTGAAGCTAAGTTTCAATTAAATTTATTGTGGATTTGTCATCTGAAAAGGATGATGCAAGAGAGTATTTCCCTTCCATACCTTTTCTCCTGCCACCCTGTTCCTTTCATCAGAGGTACTCAATGAGAAAGAAAGAAAACATGAAATCTGTTGTAATCCTGTGCACACTGTAGACAATGTGAAATAAGGCACTTATGACTAATCCGTAGTTCAGGAAGCATTTGGGCCTGGTGAAACCTTTGTTTGACAAGAATACATAGAGCTATGCACTCAGGGGTCAGGGCCAAAGTGACACATCACACAGATGTAAAAGAGTAAGATAAGGGACAAAGGAATGAAATGATAAGTAATGAGTCCGGGAGTTATATATGAGCCCACAACAGAAACTGGACTTTCCACAAGTTCACAGAGCAATTATAATCAGAATAAACCCAGGTAACCAAGACCAAACAATATAGAACTTCGGCCTGGAGCCAGGCCCCAAGGCGGCCCACTTTTCTGAGCTAGGAGATTGACTAAGAGATCTTGAGCCCCTAACACACTCTCCCAAAGTTATATGGCCTAAACTGCTCCAAGAACCAGGACTGAGTATTCCCTGGTGGCACAAGGAGTTAAACAGTCTCATCACTACAAAGCTATCACAGCCCCTGCAACACGAATTCCATCCCTTGCCAGGGCTGCGGCGCACATAGCACAGGGTGCAGCAGACTCTCGCATCAGCAATGTATCTCACTTGGTCTGCCTGCTCTGCTCCCCACTGTCTCTGGTGAATCCTCTCTCACTCAGTCACACACACACACACACACACACACACACACACACCACCTGTGGCCTGTACCCACAGTAGGCATAAGCAAATAAATCTTTTATTAAAAAAAAAAAAAGAAAAAACAAGGACCTTTCAATTTTTAGAGATGGGAAGAAACTTAAATTTTATTTACTATACTTACTTTTCAAGCAAGCTGGTCTCAGGACCACCATGATATTCTTAAAGATATTGAGGACCCCAAAGGGGTTTTGTTTACATCTACTAGCGCCATCTATCATATTTGTTGCATTAAAAGTTAGCACTGAAAAAAAAAAGTTAGCACTGATCTTTTAAAAAAGATTTATTTATACATACAAGAATTGAGGTAAAGGCCAGAGGTGGGGACGGGGGCTGGGGGGTGAGTGAGAGGATTCACCAGAGACAGAGTGGGGTACAGAACAGGCAGACTGACTGAAATCCACTGCTGAGGAGAGCAGCGGGCAGGTCAGGAGAGGTCTGCTGCACCATGTGGGTCAGCTCCCTGGCTGGGGATTGAACTCGTGCTGCAGTGGCTTTGGAGAGCTTCACAGTGCTGTACTTTAACCCTCTACACCACGAGAGAGGGCCCAGTACTAATCATTTTTTAAATCGTTATTAATTTTAACATAACAAGAAAATACATTGTACACAAACAACACAATTTTTAATGAAAAATAACTATATTTTCCAAAAACAAGTTAAGAGAAAAGACTGCTGCAATGATACATTTTAAAAAATCTCCACAGTGGCTGGCTTCAGAGGAGTTAGCCGGATTGTCATCTCTGCTTCTGTATTCAAGGTACTTAGTTGTCACATGACATGACGCCTCTGGGAAAACTACTGTATATGCACAAAAGCAGTCTTGAGTGCACAGTACCCTGACCACAGTCTCCATGCTGTACACCACATCACACCACTTACCTATCTCATAACTGAAGTCTGCGACCCTCCCTCTACACACGTGTTTTTATTTACTCATTCAATAAACAGCTGATGTTTCTCACTGTTGCAGGAACAAAGCATCCCTACATTTCAAAGAAGATATTTTGGCATTTAGTTGTTTTTATTATACAAGAAACACATAGTTCCATCCAAAAATTAGAACATGCAGATAAGCAAAGTGAGAAAATGAGGCCCTCCATAATCCCTCTACTCAGAGAACACCAATTTAGGGATTGGATTGGGGAGAGTAAGGCATGTGATTCAGTTGCAAAAGTTAAGGGCATCAGAATGCTAAACAACAGCAATAACAAAAACACCCAGTAATCAAGATAATTTTTCTTTCAATTTTATATAATATTTTATATAGTATTTTAATAACAAAATCACTGCAACAAAATACCAGATGACACACTACCTGAATTTAAAATAAAGGCGGGAGGGGCTCCCTGTTTGTGCAAGGGGTTAAGTCACATCGCACCACTATGAAGCTATCCACCGCCACTACAGCATAATGTGTGGCCAGGATGCTGGCCCACATGGCGCTGCAGACCTCTCCTGTCTCGCCCTCAGCAGTGTATTTCAGTCAGTGCTGCCTGTACTGCTCCCCATGTTATCTCTGGGGGGTCCTCTCACACTCCTCCCCCATATATCTGGCCTACACTCCAGTTCTTGTATCCATAAATGTATCTTAAAATAAGATAATAAGCCTCACACATGCCCACTCAGCCCCATTCTGATTCGGTCTCAACTCTAATCCTGTCTTAGTTATTTCCTGGCTACCCTCTCGACACTCAAATCCGCTCTCTCCGCCCCTCTCAGCTCTGTGGGGGTGGACCCAGATGGTTTCTGGTGGGTTCAGTCAATGGGAGGCCCTTGCTGGAAACCAGAAGGTGGAAGGAAAAGTAGGGGCTACCTCTTTCAGCCTTCCCTCCTTACTCATCACCAAGGTTCTGCCAGAGGCGGCTTCTTCTACAAATTCAGTGCCTGTGCAGTGGCCTCTTCCCCACAACCAGCTCTCACAGAGCTCCCCTCTCTCTGCAGGCACAGAGGTGCTAAAAGCTCCCTGTTATTGCCACTTTCTGGGCACTGTACACCTTAGTGCCACATTTCTGTAACATTGCTCCTTTGGAAGGACTCCCTTTGAAATTCCAACACCTGAGGACACCTTCTGTTTCTTTTTTAAAAAGATTTATTTTTTTTTATTTATGCATACAAGAACTGGAGTATAAGCTAGAGTTTTGGGGGGTGGCGATGAGAGGGTTCACCAGAGACAGAGTGGGGGGCAGAACCCACAGATCTGCTGAAATACACCACTGAGAGGAGCAGCGGGCAAGACAGGAGAGGTCTGCTGTGCCAGAGATCGGACTCATGCTGCTGTGGCTACAGAGAGCTTCGCAGTGCCGAGACTTACCCCACTGCACCACCAGGAAGGCCCGCCTTTTGTTTCTTACAGGATCTTGATTGTTAATATCACTATCAGGATTTTAGGTCTAAGATATTTGCTTTATGTTTTTTAAAAGAAATGTCCATTACAGAAGACTCTATAAAGACAATCTTCTGTGTTTTATGTCAATGTTTTTTAAAAAATGTCCTATACTAGCTTAAACTACCCTCCTTGGAAAGATTTGCTGAGGAAAATACAAGTAAAAACCACCGTGTATGTTTTCTCTCTTAGCTCCTCCCTCTGCCAAGGGGAACTAGTTACCCCTGCTTCACTCTCTCCAGTAAAGCTGGGGTCATCTGACACCAACTTTGTTATAGATTTGAGCAATTCAAGGGAACAACAATACCCCACTGCTCCAAGATCCCCCCTCCACTTCTCTAACTGGTCCCCACCCAGCTCCTAAATGTTCACATCCATTCCTTCTGGGTTTTTCTTGAATGCTAAGGGCAGGTGTGTATGAAGCTTCAGAACTAGTTTTTCCTCAAACCCACCTACTAAACTGAACCTTAAGTTAGTGCGCCCCGGGGTTTCCGAATGGAGAGCTAGGAGCAGCTGGAAGAGCTGGCCTGCCAGTGCAGACTTCCTCCTGGCCCCCTAAATAAACAGTGCCCACGTCCAGTTCATTCAGTTCTAACAGCCAACTGATTACATTTCATGCCTGTCTGATTACAAATTTGAAAACTTGGAAGGAACATTCATTGCATAAAAGAAAACACACCCTGGGCCAGCACAGGAAGCCTCCCGCCATGACCCTGCCCCTCCGCCCAGCTGTCCGGGGAGGTGACTGGTGGGGAAGAATGTAGCGGGAACACGGATCTCCTCAGAGGAAGAAAACAGAATACAAAGGTCCTGAGCAGAGGAAATGTGAGTAAACAAGGACAAAGGAAGGCAAGGAGTGGGCATCCACACTGGAAGCGCTGTGAGCTTGAAAAGCAACATGCACCGGTCGGGGCGCCTGAAGAGGGTCAAGGTCTTGTGGTGACCTGCTCAATGCACACTGGAGTGAGAGTCCACATGGGAGCCCATAAGTGAAGGCATAGATGGTGGCCCAGTGACCTGTGAAACCACTTTCCAAACATTCAGAGTGGGGGAGGGCCAATCTCAGGGGATGGTTCTAGGTGTTGCTCCTTTACCCTTTGCTACACACACACACCCTCCCCCCCTCCCCCACCTTTAGACTGTCTCCCTGACAACATTAACTAACTGCTGTGCACTGGACACTGCTTGTCGCTGAGACCACAAAAGGAAGGACTCTCAAGGCCCTGTAGCCCAATCAGGGCAACAGAATATAAAGGGATGTGCATTATCATGGACATCTGTATGACTCATAGAATAGTCAGTCTATGGGGGGTCGGCAAGGGGGACAGAACAGAGCCCCAGGTAAGGGAAACATACATAGTCCAGGCACACCTGAACAGACTTCAGAAGGCTGACCTAGAATTCTTTTTCTTTGTTGTTAAAGATTTATTTATTTATACATACAAAACTGAGGTACAGGCCAGAGGTGTGGAGGGTGAAAGGATTCACCAGAGACAGAGCAGGTGCAGAACAGGCAGATCAATGAAGTACACTGCTGAGGGGAGCAGCAGCTCAGAAAGGAGAGGTCTGCTGCACCATGTGAGTCACCCACCGCCCCCCTTCCCACCCCCACCTCCCCATCCCAGGAGCTGGGGATTGAACTTGTGCTGCAATGGCTGGGATAACTTTATAGTGCTCTGCACTTTAACCTACTGCGCCACCAGGGAAGACCTTGAACTGGAATTCTTAAAGTGAAATGGAAAAAAATGTGGGAGAACAGTGTAGAGAAAACAGGTACACAGGAATGGAAAGACATGCTTCTATCACTGATACAAGATTTGCGGTAAGGTATTTGTCCTTCCTGCTACTAAGCTCCAGTTGAATAAAAAGTAAGTGACAGAGTGTAGCAAATGCAATTAGTAGATGGCAGATGCTTTTCCAGGACAAAACAACACCTACTACAGAATTCAAGAGAGATATGCTCTTGGGAAAGGCACCTAAAGCAGTTTTTGTCCAGGTCAGGTCTGGCCTGGGCTACATGGAGTTTCATTCATTCTTACTTCTGACCTCAGCCCTGTCTATAATTAGTTCTTCACAGAATTGGAGCAGTAAGAGCCTGGGGAGAATATCAAAAATGAAAAAAAAGAAAAAGAGGCAGTCTAATTGCTAGAGAGGAGGGGAAACAATTCATGGGCTCCCGGGGGACAACAGCCTAAGCATGAGGAGGAGGTCAGCAAACTTTAGTCTCCTAAATAATGCCTTGGTCACTTGCATCCAGCCTAAGTCTAGATGTTACTGAGACACGTGATTTTTAAAAAAATGAGAAAAGCATCTGCATAACAGCATATGGTATTAAATAATGTGATATGATTGTTCAATGTGTTTCTCCAAATCTTCTCACACCACACTGCTAGAATCCAGGCAGTTAAGATTGACTCAGCGCTTAATTATATTGGTAAAAAAAAGAAAGTACTCAAAAGTTGTAGCTGTTTCCTACTGTCCTACTGAGTACAAGATAATGTGTAAATGCCTCTGACCTTATATTCAAGAATTTTCACAATCGGGCTTCATCTTGCTACACCACAACCAACTTATTGCCCCATTTCTCTGTAGAAAGCTTCTTCTTTGGCAAAACTTGTTTGCTCAGTGTCCCAAAAACATGCCATCCCAGCCTTCCACTAGGTCACAGTCTGCCCTTCTCACCTCCATACCTCACTAGGCCACTACTCACGATGTTTTCCTCTGAAAGCCCCACTGGAAATTCTCTTTTTATATACTAATACAAATAGTGGTTCTTTTTTTTAGGCAATGCAGAGTTCCTTGACGGGAGTTAGGAAATGTCAGTAGTCACAATAGTTTTGTGTTGTATACTCAAGATAATAGTAAGGATGTCCAGACAGTCATAGCCACTTACTTACACTGTCCACTTGAAGTGTACTTAAAGGGTTTCTCCTGTATAATAAAGTATAAAATACAATGCCCAATGTTTAAGAACTGACCATTGTAGTTGAGGTAGAAAAGCATTTTAATCAGTGATGAGTTTATTTTATATTGCAGCTTCATCAATCTTGTTGAACCAGGTTTTCTGTGGGTGAGTTCCTTTGATTACATTGTTTAGTTATGGGGAATTTTGCACCATTTGTGCGCAAAGCTGTAAGTTCCTTTATAAAGGTTAAACAAAGGTTCGTTCATTCATTCTTTTCACAAGTTTTCACTGAGCTCCTTCATGTACCAGGAATTGTGCTAGGTACTAGATAGTCACAGATAAAAGGTGACTCTGTTGGAAAGGAGGTTGGGAGACAGGGCTAAGGCCAAAGGACTCTACTGATGACCTAATGCCACAACAATGCTGAGGAACAACCAAACATAGACCTTGAGTGGTACACAACAGTAACCGTGCATTTCTTGTGCGTGTGGGGCGGTTGCCTAGGCACTTCTGATTTGGGTTGGGTGTCCAAAGGGTGTGGGAACCAGGACAGCCTCTCTGAAAGCTCAGCTCTGCTTCATGTGTCTGATGTGCTGTGCTGTGCTGTGCTATGCTGTGCTGTGCATGTGCTCTTTCTTGTGTGTCTAAGCCTGTGCTGTAGCACATGCCTGCAAGCCCCGCAGCATAAGAGGTTTTTAGGCAGGGGCTTAAAAATTGGTGAAAGTAAGTTGTATGACTAGAACCAGAAGCAGAACAATATGGTACAGGGCAAGGACATAGACGGGAGATTTGGGGTTGGTGCTACAATCTATTGTATCATCTGGCCCTGAATACACAGACCAGAGCACCTATTCAGCTTCAGGAGATAAGAAAAGTTTCTGGAGAACTTGAATCGAGTTTTGACAGGCTGGAAGTTAGCAAATTCATAAAGGAGGGAGGCTGCCTTTAGCAGAGCAACCACCATGAGCGAAGAGGCACTTGAGAGATTGTAAGTACGTTCTCATCATCGCATCTTGGACATATACACCCTCCCCTTGTGTACTACCCTCCCCCCCTCCATTTCCTGTCTGAAAGTCAGATGTGAGTCCTAGATGTGCAGCATCAGCCTTCTTAACACCATGAGGCAATTATTAACAGGTTGAAGGGAAACAGAAAGACGGCCCCTACCTCATCCTTGAGCCACTGCAATAGTCCAACTGACACCCCCAGACTTCCTGACACAGGTGCTCCTGTAAACTCCCCTGGAGAACTATTCTGTCCATCAATGTTTCATGCTCCACTATGTCCCTCTTTCTTCCTTTAAGCAAAAGTCCTGTTCCTGCAGTCAACTTACTCTAGAATCCACTTCCACCATTGCTACTACCCTCTTGCCTGGGCCCCTAACTAATCACCCACCTTCTGCTTTTGACCTTCTTTATGGTGATTATAAATTACTATAAATCATTCTTATCCAATGTCTGCCTTTGACCTTTTTTATGGTGACTACTAATGATGCTAAGTCATTTTCATCCAACATGTGCCTCTGACCTTCTTTATGCTGACTACAAAGACTCTAAGTCATTCCTATACTCCAGTATCTTCCCATTTCACCTTAAGTAGGAATCGCACTCCTACTAACAAGGTGATGCATTTAGAAACAACCTGTCCTTCCTGCCCATTATTTTCTCTCAGCTTTCTCCTTCACTACTACTCATTTGACCAGTCACACTGCTTTCTCGGGGATCCTGGCTGAGCTCTGTTGCACTTGCTGTTCCCTTTGCCTGGAATGATATTTCCTCGATGTTGTTCTTTTTTTCCCTCTCACCTCACTAAGTACCTCACCAAAATGTCACTGTACTTGACCCCAGTATTTAATATTGGAATGATGCTACTCCAGTTCACAACCTTTATTTTCTTCTCTCCTTAGTTTTCTCCACAGCACTTCCCATAATCCGATACACAACAGCTTTTATACTACTCTCTGTCCCTCATGCAATGGAATGCAAGCTCCACACAAGCAGAGCATTTTGTCTGTTCTGTTTACTATTGTTTTCAGGTCCCAGAGTAGGACCAGCAAATATTTTTTGAAATTTCATGCATGAAGGAGCTTATGATGGAGAGTAGAGACACCAGTTCATCAAAAGTGCTGATGTCAAGTGCCAAAGAGTTTCAGCCTTGTCCACAATGACCTTCATCACAGGGTGTCATCAGAGAAGTGACAGAGACAGTGAACAGTCACTCTAGCTGCAGGATGGAGCAAGGACTGGAGAGGGCAGGACTGAAGATAGTATTGTTTGAGAGGTTTTGGGCAGCAATTGAAGCAAGTAACAACCTGAGCAAAGATAGTAACTGAAGTAAAGAGAAGGATGGCACAGCTGACAGCTCTTCAGGGGGCTAGAATAGACTGATCTTGTTGATCAGCATGGTGCAGGGGGTTACAGTTCACCAGAAGACACCCTTTTGTTCACCCAGCTGTCACCCCCAGAAACTCCTTGACTGGATGAAGGTGGATCACCTGTACAGTCTTTGGGGGGTTTTGTGGGCCTGGAGGTAGAATTCCCTGATGGCATCCAACTGCAGATATCCAGGCATGCACTGTCTAGCGGGGTCAAGCGCCTGAGCTACCAAAGAATGACAAGATTGAGCTCTATGAAGAACACCTGGCTGTTTATTACCCCTTACCTGCCCCTTTACATCCTGTTCAGGAGCTAAGAAAACAATAATCAACAAGAAACTTAAAACCGCATTCACCTTTTCCTTCATTCTGACTTGCGTTAATCCAGCTTGTTCTCTCTTTGCTGAAATAGAGACTAATTATTATACAGAGATAAGGCTCACCCCATTGCCAGGAGATTCCTACCCCCAGGACCCAGTTCAAGGCAGCAGGTTCTGTTGAAGATAATTGTACGTTCAATAACAGGATTTATAACCATCTGATTCACTTCAAAGTCCACTTCTTCAGAAAGTTCTGGTTCCCTAGGATGCTGAGGCTATGATATGGAGATGCTTTTCCAAACCAGAAAACTATTCCCCCAGAACCTGACACAAGCTATATGCAACTTCTGTCGACAGATAAATTCCAGATGGAGGGACAATTCTCTGAAAAATCAGAATTTCCATGCTAATTTATGACCTCCCTTTTTTGTAATATCAAGATATTCTAAGCAACCATCAGGTTGCAACCGGATTGATTGCCTTAGCCTCATAAGGTGCTGCCTGGCTCAGGCGAGCAAGCGCTGCCCCAAGACAGGAAATTCCTCTTGAAAGCAAAAATAATATTACAACTGGCTGATTAATAAAAGCAGTTATAACAAAATCAATATTGTAAGACAAGTCAGTACTAGAATATGTTAAAAAATAATTAAAGTTCTTTTACTGCCTTTTACTGTTTTACAGATGAAAACCCAAATCTTATCACTCTATTCTCTTACTTAAGCTTTCATTGCTTAGTCTTTAAGTGAGGAATCTTACTATCTCCCTTAGTGATTTATCTACCAGAAAACTCCTCCACCTTAGTCCTTGACTTTACTTAACCCTCTAAGATGTTTCAATGAGAATGAAGATCATTAAGTAGCATTTAAGGTTTAAAGGGACATTGTAGTAAATATAACAATGTTAGCCTTAAATTTTATGAATTTATGTACCTATCCTAACTTCAATAGATTGATTTTAAGAATAATAAATTTTATAATCTCAGCTGAAGGACAATACGACCCCAACTATTCTTAAGAAAAAAAAGATGATTATAACCTCTTAGCCCAGTTCATATGCTGATGTCATCCCACTGCTTGCTCCTAGTGTATAAAATAAACTTCTGTTAAGAGCAGAACAAAAAGACTTTCACCCAACTCCCATTCCTGTGTCTTCCTCGCACCTGCTCTCCTTCCCCCCCCCGCCCCTTTTCCGTAATCTCCACTCGCCGACGCCACTCCCACCTTGAGACCCTGCCTGTTCAGCCCCCCAACAACCTGTGATTGGGGCTGGTCCCTGACAAGAACCCATTCTCTGAACCTAGCCACTCAGTTAATGCTGCCACCAGCCTGACACAGGTAAGCTGTCAGATTGGTAGCCACTGTAGGGTGTAACAACAACACTTTCAGCTCTTCACATCCACACTGTAGGCTTCTGGGTACTGAGTAAATGAGGGACACCAGAGCTACCACACAAAAGGAACTCCAAGAAAGCCTGATTGTTCTTTTAGTGTCATGTGGACAGCAGTGAAGAACTCTTACACCAGTGTGCAGGAGTAGGAGCAGAGTGTCACCAGCAGTGAGATCCTTAACACCTGAAAAAATTAGACTTTGTCTCCCTGGATGACAGTGACATTGGTCTCTTTACCATTCAGATGATGAAGGGAAGGAGCAGAAAGTCCACTCAACAGTGGTTCCTGGAAGATAACAATCTTCAAGATTTGGGTAGCACCTCAGTATATGTACCCTTTTGTACGGTTCCTTAACTTGAACCCCCTTGAAACTGGATACAATTTTGTGTTTGTATGAGAAAATGTGCACCTTTTCATTTTAGAGAGGTCTTAACCTTCATCTAATTTTCTAAGACACAAAAAGAAACAAGTTGGATCTATACAACCTTAACAGCACTCTCCCATACAATAGCCTCAGAGAAATAGTGTCTTTTCCAAGAAATTTCCACAAGATTTGGATACTGGGATGCCAGAGTTAAAATTTCTTCCCAGTCTGTGGAATGCTGTAGACCTTTAGAAATCTAGTCTCTAAACACGCTGACTACCAGAGGATGCTAGTAACCAGAGGATGCCTTTATGTGGGTGCTGGGCATTCTATGAGCCTGGGTTGCCATCAAGGAACAATGGTGACTATATGAATTGATTAGAGATTATAATATATTTGAATGACTTCATGCCATCTGAGTGACCTCAAATGTCGTATTTTTTTTACAAGATTTTATTTTTATTTATACATAAAGAACTGGGGTACAGGTCAGAAGTGCAGGGGCGGTGAGAGAATTTACCAGAGACAAAGTGGGGAGCAGAACAGCAGATCGATGAAGTACACTGCTGAGGGAAGCAGCAGGCGGGTCAGGAGAGGTCTGCTGGACATGTGGGTCACCTCTCTGGTGGGGAATCGAACTCATGTAAGTATCTGTGGCTAGCTTCCTAGTGCTGCACTTCAACCCACTGAGCCACCAGGGGTGGGGTGTGGAGCAAATATCATATTTATACCTTCAACAAAGCATGGAGGGTGTATTAGAAAGAGTTGGATTCAAACTAGCAGTGTTCATCAGTGATGGACAAAGATGTAGTTTCTCTCTTTTCTTTTCACACAAGGTTTGCAGAATCCCCCTATGAATCTGCAAGGGTTGGGGAGTACATGGTGTCACAAGGCACATGAGTAGCTCTTTGCTTTACGAATGATATATTTATAATCCTGTACCTATACTTTCTGGAGTTCTACTGCATGTGGACTATTTTTAGGGATACGGCCAAAGAGAATAGACCAGTGAGTGCAGTGAAAGAACACTCAATAATCCTAGTCCATGACTATGTAGTGAGGCAGCATGGCCTAGAGTAAGCTTCGGCCTTGAACTCAGACCTGGGGTAAAAGTCTGGATATGCCACTGTAAGCCATGGCACTTTAGGTATATAATACAGCTCTCCCACACCTCTATTCTATCACTTGGAAAATATGGAACTGTCTCCTGATGTCACTAGCAGTAACTGAATACAATAACCCAATACATGTGAAGGGCAGCACCTGTATGGTAGCAGGCTCTGAACAAGCAGTTGCTAAAGTTACCTTGTTTTACAGTCTTCTCATAATTATAGTTTTATAATCCTTTACTGGATACTGCACTTCTGATTACTGGGAATGCTTATTTTTTTTATATAATAGTTTATTTTTACATCATTTTGTACATTTTTTTTTTCATCTCAATTGTAATCCCATGGGTTTCCCATCACCGAGTCACCCTTGTGCCATCACCATAGTCCCGTGCACTTCCCTCCCCTTCCCCCACCTCCCGTTTTTGATCCCATTCCCCACTCCACCCCCAGAAAATGTCTCTGGTATTTGTCTGTTCATTATTCTTATTATTTTCTCTCTCGCCTGGTCCATTATACTCCTGCTATGAGCGAAACCATCCGGTATTTTTCTTTCTTTTTCTGGCTTATCTCACTAAGCATGATCTTTTCCAGCTCCATCCAAGTTGCTGCAAAAGACATG
>NW_004567129.1:13450170-13451926 GCF_000260355.1 Condylura cristata
AACCCACACAAGCGGTTGTCGGTCTGGCCAGCAGCCTGGACCTGCCACGGTCCCCACCGAGGTGCGTCCCTCACGAGGGCAGCGGCCCCATTTGCAGACTGTGGCTCTTGGAGAGATAAACCAGCTGATTTCATTTCACTTCCTGAAAGTCAAAATCAGCTTGTGAAAAGCTGTCAGACAGAAAGCTAAATGTGAAATGTCAGCCCTCACCCCGGACTCTCCCCATTCATTCAGCCACGGGAGACTTTGCTGGGCTCAGAGCAGCTTCCTGACTTGGGGAGTCCTTTGAAGAGGGGAATTTGAAAATTGTATATGGTTATGATGATCTGTATCCTTCCTGACATACCATGATTATTTATGAAAAGTATCTACTAGAGCTAGACAGTTGAAAAAAAATTCAAAGTTCCAAACTGTAAACAAGGTAGATGTCTATAAATGCGATCACAGACAAATCTTAGTATATTCACACATAAAATACTACACAACAGTAAAAAAAGAGTGACTATCTTAGGTGTCAATTATTTCTCAATAAAAATTTTAAAAAAGAACTTGTAAATATATTCAACAACATGGTGACCCTTATAAGGATGGTATGAAATTTTAAAAAGCAAAGCTTTAAAAGAGTACATATGGGATGATTCCATTAATAGAAGGTTAACTTGTGGGAAATACCATTGTATTACTTAAACTACCTTTCTTTATAAGATTTATTTATTTATGCATACAAGAACTTGGGTACAAATCAGAGGTGTGGGTGTGAGAGGATTCAGCAGAGAGACAGTGGGAACAGAACAGGTGGACTGACTAAAACACACTGCTGAGGGGAGCAGCGGGCAAAACAGAAGAGGTCTGCTGCGCCATGTGGGCCACCTCCCTGTCCTGGGTATCTCACTAAAGTGCCTCAGTAGCTGCAGATAGCTTCCTAGTGCTGTGCTTTGATTCCTTGTGCAACCAGGAAGGCCTCAGTTTAAGATAAATAAATGCTCAGCATGAAAGCGGGTACGTCTAAGAAATGACATGGATTGTGAAGAAGAAGGAAAACTAAGATAACTGGCATGTTCACAGCAATTTTTTTTAAAAAGTGATAGTTCTTTTATATGACTTGTTCAATTATACCTTTATGGCCTGATGTGAATTTTAAAAATTTTAATTTTCTAAGATTAAATAAAGACAAAAGGGAAGAAAAATACAAAACTCTGTTTTTGTTAGCGGGGAAAGGATTCCCTGAAGGAACTCCACACAGGTTTTGTGGACTCCACCCGACTCCAGACCAAAGTCATTAAGACACTGAGAATTACAAATCCCATCATCATGGGAGGGAGGACCTCTGGGACCTGAAGGTGGAGTTAAGCAGGCAGGTTTGGTGTAAGATCAGATATGTGGGCCTTGGGAGCTCTCTTGGCTCTCCGTGTGCCATTGGGATTCCAGATCAGTAGGACTGGTAGGACACATTCACCAATTTATTTCCCTTTCTTTTCTTTTCTTGTTTTTAAAGATTTACTTATTTATGCATACAAGAACTGGGGTACAGGCTAGAGGCTAGGGAGATGGGTAAGAGGTTCTCCATAGACAGAGTGAGAAGCAGAACAGGCAGATGTACTGAAACACACTGCTGAGGGGAGCAGTGGACGGAGAGGTCTGCTGCACCATGTGGGTCACCCCCCCGATAGGGCTCAAACTCATGCTGCAGTGGCTGGGGATAGCTTAAACCCTTTGCACTACCAGGGAAGGCCCTCCCTTCTTCTTCCCTGAAATA
>NW_004567129.1:13453296-13453852 GCF_000260355.1 Condylura cristata
CTAAACTGAAGTAAAATTTGGTTGTTTGTCATTTGGTTAAAGGAAGGAAATTTTGTGGAACCTCAGTAAAGCTCCTGAGACAACCCACAAAGTTTCTCCCCTTTTTTGGGAAAGGCATTAGATGAATTTGTCCTATTTGGTTTACCTAATAAAGTAAAACTGGAAGGGAAGCATTGTCACTTGGGAAAATGGATAAAGTTTGGCACATATAGAAATGTTATCCTTGGTTTTCTAAAACTTGTATAAAACCTTTCAGTACCTATATATATGTAAATTGTCGATGTTGATTGTTATCCTGCATTATTGTATACTTCAATGGCTTAATAGCTACAGAAATTGTTTCTGGGGAAATTAAGAGAAAACAGCCTCAATGGATTCCAGTTGATGGAATCCAGTTGAAATTTAAAATTTTATACAAAGGGCTGAATATACTGTTGAAGATAAACCTCATTTTTACTAAATTTTTTTGAAATAACATTGGTAACTTTTTGCATTTTGTTTTAAATAAAAGAAAGTTTTCTTGTTTTGACTAACCTAGGATCTGCATCAATGTTGC
>NW_004567129.1:13454427-13470106 GCF_000260355.1 Condylura cristata
CCCACTCTCTGTCTGGTGAATCCTCTCACCCTCCGCATCTCTGGCCTGTACCCCAGTTCTGTATGAATAAATAAATAAATCTTTAAAAAAAAGTAGCAGTAGTGATTCTTTACTACTCATTTCAAAGTCTATTTTTGCATAACTTTGATAGGGAATTTTGTCTGCCTAACATAGATAATTGGAATGGAAACGTGTTTCATTATGTGGCTTTGATTGGAATTCTACCAGGAAGTTGAATTTGACCAAAACCAAGAAGAGGAGAACCTACTATTTTGTATATACAGTTCCAGAGACCTCCAAAGAAGGTGAGAAAGCTTGCCTCCATTGGCAGGACTGGACAACTGGAAGAAGAAAAGGTCCTGGTAACCTCAAGAAGAGAGAAACCCAGGTGTACTCTGGTGAGGTCAACTTTGTTCTTGACATCTAGATCAGATGTAAAGAGTTCATTCTGGTGCTATATGGAGTATTCCAAAAAGCCAACTAAAATTGCTGTTTGATTATTCAGCCCTGTGCTTTTATGCAAGAATAGGAAAGATTGTTTTTTAAAAGGTTTAGTTTACAACTTTTTACTGTACTGTTAGATAAAGTTGGGATCAAGGTTGAGAGAACTTGTTTTTAGATGAGTAAAACTATTTTTAAAAATCTTTTTTCTTGGGCCCTCCCTGGTGGCACAATGGGTAAGGACTCAGCTTGCTGCAGCAGCTTCAGTGTGAGTTTGAGTTCGATTTCCAGCCCCCACGGTGATCCACACAGCACAGTAGACCTCTTCTGACCAGCCCACTGCTCCCCTCAGCAGTGTACTTTGTCAATCAGCCTGTTCTGCTCCCCCCTCTGTCTCTGGTGAATCCTCTCACCGCCCCTGCACCTCTGGCCTGTACCCCAGTTCTGAATGCATAAATAGTAAATACATCTTTTAAGATAAATTTTTAAAAATGAAAACAAAAGTTTTTTTCTTCCTGTGATTTTTATATATTTGCTGTTTTGTTTTGGCTATTTCTTTTTGGCATGCATTGACAAACTATTTTCCAGAAATGGAGGACTTTTGTTTGCCATGCTGAACAATACCTGGAGAGACTGCCTGCAGTTATTTTTTTCTTCCAAACTGGAACCCTGAAATATTAACATCTAAGGCAGTACCCCAGCACCCACACTTTTGACCTTCATTACCACAGAAATGGTGGCAAAAGTAAAAGGAGGGAATTGTTAGGGGGGAAGAATGCCCTGAAGGAACTCCACAGGTTTTGTGGACCCCCACTCCAGACCAAAGCCATCAAGACACTGGGATTTACAAATCCCATAGCACATAACAGGGTTGTCTTGTAACAAAACTTCTAAATTATCCAAGAACTCATAGCTCCCTATCTGCTGCTTTTCTTTCAAGGTCTGGAAAATTAATCACGAGCTGCATAAGAAAGAGGTATTGTAATAGGATGGTCCCTAGGAAAAGGGGAAGTTCCAGGTTCCCTGCCCTACCCAGAAGGAGGGTGGAGCTGAGGAGAGAAAAAGCAGAGAAGAGAAGGAATCTGGGAAGGAAGCAGATGGAGAGCCAGAGGAGACCTGTAGGAGCTGTTTTGTCCTGACTTCTGTGACCGGCAGCAAGAAAGACAGGGAGGCAGATAGGCTGAGCAAGCAGAGTATATTGCTCCTGGGTAGCAGCTGAGATGGAGCCCCTAGGGTGGGGTCCGCAGCTACTGCCAACCCAATAAGGGGGAAGGGTCTCTTATTCAAAGGGGTAACTTATCCTGTGTCCTTGAAGTGAGGCCCAGTTAGTTACCACCTTCAGCTAGCCCATCCCAGATTCAAGGCCCAATTAATTTATCACCCTTGGATGCAAGGCCCAATTATTACCACCCTTACCCAGTCCTCATCAGTAAGTCTTGTGTTGGGAGTGGCCAAAGATTTACTGACAAGGTCTGAATTAGAGCAGTAAAGAATAGAGCCTTGCATCCAAGCTTGATAAAATGGTAATAAACTGACCGTGAGATCCTGGATGGGACTAGCTGAAGGTAATAATGAACTGGGCCTCACATCAAGGACACAGCGATGAGTCACCCCTTGGGAATCTGAGTTTAGAACCTATATAAGAGACCCTTCCCCCTTATTGAGTGGGCAGTAGCAGAGCCACTCTAGCGGCTCCGTCTCAGCTGCTGTCCGGGAGCAATAAACTCTGCTTGCTCAGTGAAGGACAACAGTTTGGCTAACTCTGAAATTCTGGGCCCTGGCTGATAGGCTGAGAAGGAGACCGTCCTTGGCTCCAACTGGGCCTGGCCATCTTTCCCTGCCAGATATGGCATGGGCTTAGTCCGTCCTGCTTATTGTATCTTTTCTTTTCGGACACTCTTCCGGCGACTCCTCCTGCCTCTCTCTCTGTCTGACTGTGGCAGGCCAATGGGCACTCGACATAACTTTAATGTGTATATAAGTTCAGCTCTGAAATAAAATAGCACTTCTTCTTCTTCCTTTTGGTGAACAGACTCACGGTGTCTGTCTTTCCTTCTGCCTTTATCTTTCACTCAGCCTTTCTGCCTCCAGCATTCCTTTCTTGCAGCCCGTCACAGAAGTTGGGACAAAACATCTGGGTTGACTTTTGCCCATGAGGGAATGGGTAACTTCAGGTATTGACTTAGAAATTATATTCTTTGTCTTTTCCATATTATACACTCATTGTATTAAAGTTCCTTTCCTCTTATGTTCCTAAAGTTCCTAAAGCTCTTATGCCTTGTTTGATGTGGTGGATGGCAGAACCTACTTAGAGCAGGCAGGTTTGGGGGTTCAGTGGTGCCCCTCTCCCTGCCCTATAACAATATTATTATGATTTGACGACTACCACTTTTTGACTCGGTGTTGTCCCAATATTGTTATATGCATTTAATCCAATCTTAACATTCACAAGAATTCTATGAAGTAATACAGGAATCAGAGAAATGGAATGATTTCCCCAGATTTCTGACTCCAGAGTTGGTGATTTTTATACTTCACCACAATTTACATTTATTTGTGTAAGTGCTGCCCAGTTTTCTCATCTATTCTTTTATAATCAAAATGATTGTGGAGGGCCTCCCTGGTGGCCAAGGGGTTAAACTGCAGCACTACAAGGCTACCTGCAGCCAAAGCAGCAGGAGTTCAGCTGCTGGCCCCAGAGGTGATTCTTGTGGTGCCAAGACTTCTCTGGGCCCCTTGCTGCTCCCCTCAGCAGAGCATTTGAGTGCCTGCCAGTTCTACTTCCCACTGTCTCTGGCCAATCCTCTCACACACACCCTCACTGCACCTCTGGTCTGTACCCCAGTTCTTGTATACATAAATTTCAAAAAAATTTTTAAAAAGACAATTATATAAAGTAGCTCAGAATGGTGAAATGATTTGCTCAAGGACGCACAGCTATGATCTTTAATAATTATTTTTCTTTTCTTGAAGGGAGAATTTTTTGTCCTCTATTCCAGAGATGCAGTAATCAGTTCCTACAAGAAGGGTAAAAAGGTTGGTAAAAAGGTAAAAAGAATGTTAGTTCCCTAAACCCAGTGGATGTGAGCAGGCAGGCATAGTCCAGAAATAGCTCTCAAACTTCTTTTTACCATAGAAATAAGGTCTAAGAATCAGGTTTGAGATATGCGTGGGCTTTTTGGGTGGTAACTGTCCTGCAATTTCCCCATCAGTTCAGTCTCCTGGTTCTCCTGGAGTGTTTTCTTTTCCCACCTGGCCCCCCGGGCTGTCTTCAAAGAGTCTACTGGGTTCCTGGCCCTTTGTGGGGGAGTGTGGAGAGACAACTCTGCTCCTGTTATAGGGCAGCAAATCTGTTCCAGGACAGGGGGAGAGAGACACCCTTAAAGCCCCCAAAACCTGCCTGTTCTAAGTGGGTTCTGCCATCTGCCGCAACAAGACAAAACATATAAAACTTTACTGAAAAGGGACTTTAATACAGTAAATATACAATACGGAACTTCTAAATCAAACACCTGAAGTTACCCATCCCCTCGTGGGCAAAAGTCAACCCAAAAGGGGTTGGCCCAAAGCAAGGCCTGAAAGCTGCCACTAGACTAAAGCACCTTCTGGCCGGGACCCATGGAAAAGGGTCAGAAATGGCCAGACAAATCTGGGAGCAAAAGAGCAAAATCAAAATCAATATAAACACTGCCACAGTCACCTCCCCACAGGTATCTCACCCACATCTGCCTTAACCAGTCCAGGGTCAGGAAACAAGCCCGGTTTCTTAAATCACATGCTTCCTCAAGTCTCCAGGCTCTCCATCCTGCTTGTTTCTCCTCTTCTATCTCCTTTTTCTCTGCTCAGCTCCACCCTCCTTCTGGGTAGGGCAGAGAAACTGGAACTTCCCCTTTTCCTAGGGACCACCCTATTATACTCCCTCCGGTGCTTCAGCCTGCCCAGCTTGAGCTGAATGTCCCAACCCCAAGTCCTCTGTTTTTGGGAGGCAACGATCCCCAAGAACAAGCGCTTTTCCGGACCCTGTCTAGGAATCTAGGAAGCAGGTTGGGTTTTTTTGGGTTTTTTGTTTTTTCTTTTTTGCTTAAGGGAATTTGCTTAGAGTAGGGATTATTATGCAAAATAGGAGTAGAAGTAGGAGGAGAAAGATGAGAAGGCAGTTAAGGAGTCAGGGAAAACTGCTCAGCTGGCCAGCGGAGTCTCTCTAAAGCTGTGGGGAGCCAAAGTCCAGCCCTGAGCAAGGTAAGAAGTTTGTTTTCTCAAGTAGGCTGTTAATCCAGGACCACGGGGTAGTTTATGATATATTTCAGGCAGTTAAACTGAGAGTTTTGATGGCAAAAGGTGCCCCTCTCCCAATCTGAATATCTGGTAGAATCTTCCCCCTGCTCCCAAAGCAGAAATTGCCTGCTAAGAACTCTGCCACCCCTACCCAGTTCCATCCCTAAATGATAAAGCACCTGAAAGGCACTGGCTATTCCGAAGTATATTTTAAAACTAGTCCTGCAGATGCATTGATTTATTCAGTTCCTAGCTTCAGAGTTTAACTGTCTACTTCCTGCAGCTGCTCCTCTGCCCCCGTGCTAGGGATATGTGTGTGTTGCTGCGGAGACAGGGAGGTGGGTGGTTAGGCTTTCCAGAGCTCAGGTGAACATGTAGCATGATCACTGAAAACACTCAGACCTAGGCCCCAAAAGATCAAGAAGCTTATTTCACCACTGTGTGAATAAATGAAGATTCAGTTTACGTATTCTGAAGAAACAGGTGTGATCATCACTGACCTTTAAATGTCTAATTGGATTCTTCTGACTGTGGCTTTCAAGCTTACAGAGAACCACTCATGTGTAAAATAAGAAGATGCCAGCTATGAAGCCAGTTAACTAGGCAACCTAGAAGAGATCTCTCTGTTGCATGATCTTACATGAATTTGGAATGTCTCACTGGAACTGAAATATGTATATGTGCAACATAAAAATACGTTGTCCTGTCTTCCTTACTGGAATCAATGAAGGCACCTCAAACAGTATAAAGTGCTCTACAATGCTTGTTCATTCTGGCATTCATTAGGTGGCTGTTTCTTGAGTACCTGCCGTGTGCCAGACACTGTTGCTGGCACTAGCAACCCAGCAGCAGCCAGGACCTTGGTCCTGTCCTCCTGGCACTTTCCGTCTACACAGTTTCATATTATGTGGGCTTCCTTTGCCTGGTGTTTTTCCTCCACAGCTTTCTTAGGTCAACAACTACTGGTGTGGATGTTGCTTTTCCCCAAACCAGCTCTGTTTGTGAAATGTCTTCTGTCATCTCTAACTCCAGGTTTCGGGGGCAGACTCTCCCTGGGGAATGTAAGTGAGGAATGTGCCAGTGGCTGGAGTCCAATGCTTTTAAACTGATGTAATTTTGATTCTCAAGAATTCATTCCTAAAAGGTCACCCGATATCACTTCGGGGTCATCTATAATTCAGCGCACTGCAATCCGGCTGCCTGCTGAATGCACCTGACTGTCCTGGCACCTCATGGGCCCACGGCCAGTGGAGCTGCTCCCTCATTCCCACCCTCTGATGTTTTCAAGACCCTGATGCTCTCAGCCCCTTTAATGAGGGCTGTCTTCTGGGTGTGAGGATGGCATGTGCTGAGCAGTTTTTTCCTTTCTCTTTTCCCCTTCTTTTTCTAACTGACCTGGCTAGAGCCAGGGAAGTAGTCTGAGCAATCTATTGCCCTATAAAGGGATTTTTTATTTCTTTTTAAGACTATTTAAAAACATGCTGATGGTTTCCCCCCTGGTTTTAACTAATACTTGCTTGATGTAGGGACTTGCCCTTTAGAGTGAGGTTAACTGTGCCACATGACATAACCCTTTAATTAATATCTTGTTCCAGGCGATTGAGACTGTAATCATTGTGGTTCAATGCTCCCTAGAAGACCTAAATGTTAGTAACTGATACTGACAAGACACCCATGTTATTTAAAAATGGGTCTCAGTGTTACCTGCTTCCTAGCCAGGGTCATGTCCCTGCTCACCCTCAACTAGCTTATTCAACAAATGCTCAGTGAGTCTAATCATTTGTACATTGTGGTATCTGTAAAGAAAATAAAAGAAACTTTAACTTATGGCAGATCCATGGGAGAGACATTTCACACAGTGAGAGCTGGATGTGAATGGAAAGTTTGGGGAACAGCTAGATCTTGGGAAGAAAAGAGACAGCTGTCAGGGAGAAAGCTGACAGGCCACATCCTGGGGAGAGTGGTCCTCACAAATAAATGGCTCAGGGCAAGTTGGGACAGAACTGAAAGTGAATACTGAGCTTCAGGAGCCCAAATGGAAAACAGGAACAACATATCAGAGATCAGATCCCGACAGCTCTGGACATAAAACCTGCAGCTTTCTATTTAATACTGTCCGAAAGTTAGTGAAGCATCTCTGAGCAGAAGAGTGATAAGTCTGCACTTTAAGAGGATCTTTTGGGGCAGGAGTGGACAATGGAGAATGCTGAGAAACACTTCCAGATCCCAGCAAGAGGGAGCTGAGGGATTCACTCACCCAGAGGGCTATTCAGTTGCACACTGAATAGCCAGAAAAGGAAGCTCAGGAAGGCATACTAGCGACTGGGATGGAGTCCCGTCACAGACTTCTCACAAATGCTTGCCACCTCCAAGGACTACAGAGGCAGCTCGTGCCAGACCGCTGGAGAGAGCTAGTGGCTAGATGAGAAGATGTTACAGGACAGGGAGAGGGGGGCACCCCTGAAGCCCCAAACCTGCCTGCTCTAAGTGGGTTCTGCCATCCGCCTCATCAAGACAAAACATAAAAAACTTTAATGGAAAGGGACTTTAATACAGTGAGTATATAATAGGGACCGCAAAGAATATAATTTCTAAATCAAACACCTGAAGTTACCCATCCCCTCGTGGGCAAAAGTCAACCCAAAAGGGGTTGGCCCAGAGCAAGGCCTGAAAGCTGCCACTAGACTAAAGCACCTTCTGGCCAGGACCCATGGAAAAGGGTCAGACATGGTCAGAGGAAAATCTGGGAGGAAAAGAGCAAAATCAAAATCAATATAAGCACTGCCATAGTCACCTCCCCACAGGTATTCACTCACATCTGCCTTAACTGTTACAGGGTCAGGAAACAAGCCCGGTTTCTTCCTCACATGCTTGCTGCTCCATGTGGCTTCCTCAGGTCTCCTTGTTCTCCATCCAGGTTCCTTCTTTTCTTCTCCCCTGATTCCTTCTTTTCTCTCCTTTTTCTCTGCTCAGTTCTACCCTCCTTCTGGGTGGGGCAGGGAACCTGGAACCTCCCCTTTTCAGGGACCACCCTGTTACAGAGACTGCCACATGATGCCTACTTTGTCTTCACAGAGGGACATCACTGTGCTTCTCCCCGTCTCAGTACCTGCCTCTACGCTCATAACAGTCTCTGATGAGACAAGTTTTTCTCGACATCCCTGGCTCTTCTGATCAGCCCATGTTGCCTAGAAGCCAGGCTGTGTCCTGACCTCCATGAAAAGAAGTCGGGCTCACTTTATGAAAACACACTTACTTTCTGGCCAGGGATAATGATCAAAGAAAGTGGTCCAAGGGTTTCTATGGGAATTCTTTAGCACAGGGCACAACCAAAGCCTGACAACAGCTGGGGACAGAGTGAGAAGCTCTGGCTTCAGCTCAGAGAGAGAACGGGCTGAAGCCAGGAGATACTGGCAGTCAAGGAGGGCTCAGAGCCAGGAGGGTTGGGGGGTGGAGATGGGAGTGGAGGAGGGTGTGACTTTGAAAGGTTTACATTCCTAATCCCTAGGAAACTCTTAGCTTTTTCCTGAGTTGACTGTAGGTCCTGTTTATAAAATGTGATCACAGTTTCCTTATTAGCCGTAATTGCAAGGAGTCAAGTTCTGTCCTTTATTTTCCTTTCTTATGTTCCTTTGTCTTCTACCTTTGTTCCAAGACTTTTCTCAAGCACATACTGCCTTTGGGAGAAAAATCTGCTAAAGTCACCTCTTCAGCTTTTGGGAGGTGGGGGGCTTTCTTGCACCATTAACAGTAATGGATAATTTCTCATTCTTTCCTCTTGGGTTAAAATTTAAAAGACCTAGGAACATGTATTTGCTATTCCAGTTTTAAAAAGAGGGATTATCAGGCACTGAAATTCCCTGACATGGTAAAGCACATTTTGGCTACAGAGGAGAGATGACCCTGCCTGGATCCTCCCGGCATATCGGGAGGAAATATGTTGTTGTAACGAATGAAGGAGAAGGGGCACTGCCACTGCCATCCAAGGTTTGATGAGTTACATACACTTCCGAGAAGCTGTGGGGGACTTCCAAGGTAAGCTCATGAGCCAGCAACACTCTACCCCTTCAGGAAGCAAGCTATAAACTCCAAGTCACATCTGTAGCTGTCCAATCCCTCAAAATCCATTCCCTAGAATCCGGACTTGTGGACATAGTGGCTTGCTGCCACAGTGAATGAAGACTTTCTGGACCACAGACAGCAAAGGTACACATAACCATACTCTGATTCTTCTGGTGTCATCATATATGAACATAAAGTTGATTACTGAACCTTTGAAATGGCAAAAGTCTGGAAACAACTCAAACCATCAATGAAGGAACTGGCTAACTTGTGATATGTCCAGAAATAGAATTCTATATAGTCATAAAAGAGAAAAACGAGGCATTTCTGTACCACCAAAAACAAAAAAAGCCAAATGCTGACAGTGTGAATAACTTACTGTTTGTGTGTGTGTGTGTGTGTGTGTGTGTGTGTGTTATAAAGGAAAAATTAAGGCTACTTCCATTTGAATCTTGTATAGTTTTTACAGCAACTGAAAGGACAACATAAAACAATAAAACCTAATTGCTAGGTGGGGTAAAGTAGAAATGGACAGATGGACGGGTGTTGGAAGTAGACTTTGCACTGTATGGTGATGATAAAACACTAGTTCATACTAGCTGTTAACAGGAAAGATGGTACTGATTCAGCAGCTGGTAAAATTCTGAGGTGTTTATGGGGTCCTATGGGTCTGCTAAGGGGCCTATTTGGTCACCATCATTGTTACCTGAAATTTTGCATTCCTAGACAAGGTCAGAATTGCCCTTCAGAAACTGGTCAGTCAGTCAGAGGAGCCAAGTCTTACAAAGCGCCTTTCAAATAAATCAAGAGAAAGCTCTACCACCCTCATCAAGGTGTGCAGCAAGAGGTATGACCAGGAATGCCCTGGGGGCTGGTGAGGGATGCATAAATTTACTCCCAGCTTATAAATCACAAGGTATGACTGGGAATGCCTAGGAGGCCATTGACATATGTAGAACAAGGGACCCTAGAAGCTGATCAGTGGAACACCTTGTTGATAAGTTGAAAACCCTGACTGGGGACTTAGGACTGGATCTCAATTACAATACTGAGTCATCACACAGGTGAGAAGTATCCAGAGAACAGACTCAGAATCCCTAATACAATAGATGACAACTACACCACCCTACCCCTTTTCCTTTTTCTATTTCCCCTTCTCTTTTTCTACTTTCCCTTACAATTAATGTTGTATGGTTATTCCATCAATAAAAAGGCCAGGATCTTGCTCTTGAGCAGCATCCTACATTATGTGGCCTGCTCTGTGACTTAAAAAAAATTAAAAATAAATAAAAACATGTTGTTATAATTGATACATTATATTAGGTTCAGGTGTACAATATAACCATGTTCTATGTATAAGTCTAGTTAACATCCATTACCATAGGTAGTTACAAAAATTTTTTCTTGTGATAAGAATTTTTTTTTAAGATTTATTTATGCATAAAGAACTGGGGTATGGGCCAGAAGTACAGATGTGATGAGAGGATTCACCAGAGACAGAATGGGGAGCAGAACAGGCAGATGTACTGAAATACACTGCTGAGGGGAGCAGCAGGCCAGACAGGAGAAGTCTGCAGCACCACATGTGGGTCAGCTCCCTGGCCAGGGATCAAACTCAGGCCATAGTGGTGATAGCACTGAGACTTAATCCCTAGGACACTATAGGATTTATTGACTAACTGTATAGGATAGGAATTGACTCAGAGAAGGATCTGAGTAACTGGTGGCAAGAAACTTCCAGAACTCTATCATGTGCTTTGGCGGGATGTAAAAAGAAGGGGACTTTCTAGAGGAAAGAGGTGAAAATTATTTACTAAAAAAAGCAGCCTAACAGCCCTCTGATTGTTCCTTCAAGGTCTTCTGACTCAGCAAGATGTCACTGTTCAAAAGGATGAAGCTGCTGCTATTCCTGGTTTCCCAGATGGCCATCATTGCTTTCTTTATTCTCCTGTACCCCCACTACTTCAAACCCCCGCCCCCTGAAGAGGAGCCCAAGCCCAAGCCCATGCATGTATTAGTTCTATCTTCATGGCGCTCAGGCTCTTCTTTTGTGGGGCAGCTTTTTGGACAGCACCCAGATGTCTTCTACCTGATGGAACCTGCATGGCATGTGTGGATGACCTTTAGTCAGAGCAGTGCCTCCAGACTGCATATGGCAGTGCGGGATCTGATACGAGCAGTCTTCCTGTGCGACATGAGTGTCTTTGATGCCTACATGACTCCTGGACCCCGACTGCAGTCCAGCCTCTTTATGTGGGAAACCAGCAGGGCCCTGTGTTCCCCGCCTGCCTGCAATGTCTTCCTGCGCAATGAGATTATATCCCAGCCCCAGTGCAAGTTGATGTGCAGCAAGGAGCCCTTCGAGGTGGTGGAAAAGGCCTGCCGCTCTTACAGCCACGTGGTACTCAAGGAGGTACGCTTCTTCAACCTGCAGGTGCTCTACCCGCTGCTGAGAGACCCCTCTCTGAATCTGCACATCGTGCACCTGGTGCGTGACCCCCGGGCAGTATTCAAGTCCCGGGAACACACTACACTAGAACTCTCAATCGACAGCAACATTGTGATGGGGCCAGAGTGGAAGAAAAGCAACAAGGATCAACCTTACGAAGTGATGCAGGTTATCTGCCACAGTCAGCTGGAGATCTACAAGGCTGTGCAGTCCCTGCCCAAAGCCCTGCGGCAGCGCTACCTCCTCATGCGCTATGAGGACCTGGTCCGGGACCCTGTGCGTCAGACGGCGCAACTGTATGAATTCACAGGGTTGAAATTTTTACCCCATCTCCAGAACTGGGTGCACAATATCACACAGGGCAAGGGCATGGGGGACCATGCCTTTGCCACAAACACCAGGAATGCCCGTAAAGTCTCCGAGGCCTGGCGCTGGTCCTTGCCTCATGAAAAAGTTTCTCAAATTCAAGAACTCTGTGGCCATACTATGAATTTGCTGGGCTACCGCCTACTCAAATCTAAACAAGAACAGAAAAATCTGTCACTGGATGTTCTGTCAACTTGGGCCCCCTCTAAGCAAGATGACCAGGAGGGCTAAGGAAGCTCTCTCCCCACCTGGCACCAGCTTTTGCCACATAACTGAGGCTTCTGAGCCTCAATTATGTCTCTGTTGGTGTATGCGTGAGCATGAGGTATGTGCAAACAAGCTCAAGCCAAGAAATCATGTGTCTCTACTCATGTCTAGAAAAGAAACTTAGGAGCCTCCTTTGAGTGGCACGTTTCAGCAGTGAAACAGAAGCAATGCCCTGGCTTTCTGTCTTTGTATACTTCAAAGACTTGTGGGCTGGAAGCCTGTCAGGAACCACACTGTATCAGTGTGTAAGTCCATGAGTGTCCTGTGGGAGGGGGGAGAGAAAAGGGGACAGGGAAAGCCAGGAAAATGGCTCTTCTACCAAAGTGTTCACTGGCACATTCTACAGAGGTATGGTCTTTGAAACCTGATGAACTCAAAAAGGGAGTGGAGAATAAAGTTGGCTTTTACCGGAAGGCTTTGCCAGGACAGCTACTAAATACACAAACAAGATCCCTGGTGGTGCAAGGGTGGCACAAGTCTCAGCACTATGAAGTAATCAGCAGCCACTGCAGCACCAGTTCCATCCCTGGCTAGAGAGCTGACCCACACGGCACAGCAGACCTCTCCTGTCTTGCCCACTGCTCCCCTCAGCAGTATATTTCAGTCCATCTGTCCCTCACTGTCTCTGCTAAATCATCTCACCCCTCCACACACACCTCTGACCTATACCTCAGTTCTTGTATGCATAAGTAAATAAATCTTTTTTAAAAAGTAAGATCTCTGCACACTAGTTCATAGGGTGGCTACACCCAATCTGGCTGTCATTTCCCCCCAAGTGTTTTCCCATCACATAGAAGATTTTGACCCGGGAAGCTGTCATCCATTAATGCTAAAACCCTAAAATAAGACTGCTTGGAATATCTCCTTTTGTGTATATACCTAGTAGTATATACTTATTCTTATGGGATCCTAGTATAGAAACATGATCATATTTACGAATTTTTTTCAATGCTTTTGCCATTATCTATAAATCAAATCATTATATGCCACACAATGGGTTAAAGCACAGCACTGCAAAGCTAGCCTCAGCCGCTTGCATGAGTTCATTCCCCCACCGGAGAGGTGACCCACATGGCGCAGCAGACTTCTCCCTTCTCCTGTCTCACCCACTGCTCCCCTCAGCAGTGTACTTTGTCCATTTGTCTGTTCTACTCCCTCCTCTGTCTGGTGAATCCTCTCACTACCCCTGCATCTCTGGCCTGTACCCCAGTTTTGTATGCATAAATATATCAATCTTTTGAAATATTTTTTAAATCATCATATGCCACACATAAAAAGCTGCTAAGACAATAACTCGCATAAATTATTGTCTTAGGTGATAAATTAAGTGTAAACTGATAAATTGATACACTGAGCTCTTAAGAATTTTAGAACATAGAAATCAGTAATTAATTCCTTTCTTTCAGTTTATTCAACCAAAGGTTAAGTAGACCAGCAGTACCGACTCCATGGAACTGTGGGTAGGAATATGGAACATGTTTAGCAATCATCTAGCAAGTAAGTCAGCACTCACGAAATGCTGTCTATAAATATCTAGGTAAAAAAAAATGTGCTCTGTCATTTCTGGTAACCTCCTCATAGAGGTGATGCCTAACTGCATATCACAAGACCTTTATGGCACTTCTGATCACAATGATATGAGTAGGAGATAGAGAGGTTTCTGAACTTCTCATTTCTCTATATCAGTAGTTGTTAACTGAGGTGGTTTTGTCCTGTAGGGAGAATCTGGCAGTGTCTGGAGACATTTTGGGTCATCACAACTTGGAGGGAAGATGGTACTGGCATCCAGTGGGGAGGGAACTGAGATGCAAACATTCAATGCACAGGAAAGTATCCCCTCCCCCACACTGTAACTCATTAATGCATTAAGGATGAATGCATTAATGATTCGAATAGATTTCTCTTTTATCCCAGTCAATCACATGCACATCACTCACATGGACACCACCTGTCCGGGGACCTGACTGGGGAGATGAAGGGAACAGGGCTTTTTGGGTATCTACTCAAATGCGCTCCAAGGGAGCAGTGGAGTAGATGTTATAAAAGTACAGAGCAGCATCAAGAGTTGGTAAGAGGACAGTCTGCTTTAACTGCTCTTGGCTTATGTCTGCCTAATTCAGCTAGCCTTGGCCAGAAAAGAACTTAGAGGGACAAAATATGATCATTTAGGAGCTCTGGGAAGGTAGCTATGACAAGTAATGCCAGAAGCAGACACTGCTAGACAAATGTGTTGTCTGAAGAAAATCAAAAAGTTCCAGAGGCACCCTAGGATTTCCACCAGCACTCTTCAACTTTTTTTATTATTATCCATAACCCCCAACTTCTACAAATCTTTTCAGACATTCCCCCCCATCACCATGAAATGATAATACCACAAATCTACCACATGTCTGTCTGTGCTGCAGCCTTGTGGTGGCCCACAGACCACTATAATATCTAAATTGTTTTGCCCTCAAAGAGCCACTTTTCACACCTTAATGGCAACACCACTCCCACTGCGACTCTATGAGGTAGAACAAGTCCCTAATATATACAGAGAGAGATAGGTCTTTTCCCAGCTCCCACCATTTTTCCCCAACATGTCTTTACATTTGTTATACCTCCCAAACCATATCCCCCGCAAGAGATGTACCAGCTCTCACCACTGATAGCCTTACATTGACCAACAATACCATGTAAATGTGACCATGTAAAATAACACATGAGTGCAATTTTAATGAAAGGAAGTACCAGTTATTAGTAGTAAAACAGTAAAATACAAGTAGCTCTGATTGAGGCCCTCCCCGTGGACCCTAGCCCTACTTAGATATGGTCACTGACCCTGATTTCCTTGCTTATGTCCAAGTTGGCTTCTGATAGCCCTGGAAAGACAAGGAAGCTAGTTTATTGTTTGTGTCTCAATTTATGATAAGAATTGATTAATGCAAACTAACATAACCACTATGGAAAGCTGTTTGGAGGTTTCTCAAAAGATTAAAAACAGAGCTTTCATATGACCCAGCAATCCCACTCCTAGGTATATACCCAAAGGACACAAAAACACTGATTCAAAAGGACACCTGCACCCCCATGTTTACTGCTACTCTATTTACAATAGGGAAAATGTGGAATCAACACAAATGCCCAAAAACAGATGACAGGATTAAGAAAATGTGGTACATACATACAATGGAATTATTACTCAGCAACCAAAAAAGATAAACCTCGTACTTTTTGCAGTAATATAGACGGGGCTAGAAGGGATCATTCTAAGTAAAATAACCCAGAAAAAGAAAGAAAAATACGGGACGGTTTCACTCATAGCAGGAGCATAAGAGATCAGGGAAGAAAAACAAGAAAAGAGACTAGCCAATGTAATAGAGTAAAAATGAAAACAATGAACAATGAAGACATTTTATGGGGGTGGGGAATATGGGGGTGGATCGAAACTGGGGAGTGCACTGGACTGTGGTGATGGTATGGGGATGAATTGGTGATGGCAGGCCCATTAGGGATTACAACTGAGATGGAAAAAATGCACAAAATGAAGAATGATGTAAAAAAAAAAAAGAAAAGAAAAGAAACTGATGAAATCCAAAAAAAAAGAATTGATCAAAAAGAAAAGAGTGGGTTAGATACATGGAATTACTGCCTATAAAGAATATGGTACATTTTTTTAAAAAGTAGCTATTGCGGATTTACAAATGAATTTTACCAAACTTTCAGAAAAGAACTAGTGCCCATTTTATACAGACTCATCCAAAAAACTGAAAAAGAAGGAAAACTACCACAAACGTTCTACAAAGCCAACGTCACACTAATACCAAAACCAAACAAAGA
>NW_004567129.1:13472666-13489886 GCF_000260355.1 Condylura cristata
GTGGTGGCACAGGGGTGATTTGGTGATGGGAAACCCGTGGGGATTACAATTGAGATGAAAAAAAAAATGTGCAAAATGATGTAAAAATAAACTTAAAAAAAAAAAAAGTAGCTATTGCTCTACTTCAAACCGAAGTGGATTTAAATGGCTACAGATGATGTTGGATAAAAAGGAATAAAGATGCCTATTACTTTATGGAAGGGTAAGGTGCGTGGAGGGAACTTTCAATGGTCTGACTCATGAGCCAAATCATAAGCCTTTTTTTTCTTTTTTAAAGATTTATTTACTTATGCATATACATGCCAGAGGTGCACAAGCCAGAGGTGCAGGGGTGGTGAAAGCCTTCACCAGAGACAGAGTGGGGAGCAGAATAGGCAGATAGACACTGCTTAGGGGAGCAGTGGGCAGGTTAGGAGAGGTCTGCCTCGCCATGTGGGTCAGCTCCGGGGCAGGCGGGGATCTAACGAAGTGAAGCCACTGCGGCTACCTTACAGTGCTGTGTCCTAACCCATTGCACCATCAGGGAGGGCCCAAATTATAAGTCTTTACAGATACAACCCACACAACACCAAACACCCACCACATTCCTGGTGCAAGTAAGCTTGAAAAAGTTGACTGTACAATTGTAATCCTCACTGGATTTTTCAAATGTAAGACTCTCAGAAATCACATACACCTTAAAATGGCAACAGACGAGCAGTTTCTCTGAGCATCTTTGACCAAGAATGCTTTTCCCTCACTATACCTATTAACATCCATCAAGAGAACATTTTTAGAAAGATCAGTCTGAGAAATGCTGAATTAGCTTCAGCAATCCAATCCTGGATGGGCCCAGCACTCTGCTTTCTCCTAGCCTTTCTCCCATGTTCAAGCTGTCAAGTTTTGAGTGAAGAAAATCACATGAGGGCAACTTGGTTCACAGGAATTTTAGGTCACCTATGTCCATTTACGATCCCTTCAACATTTTTCTTCTCTCCACTGGAACTTGCCCTTATCATCTCCTGCCCACATGCTGCCCCCATCTCCCCAAGAAAAGTGTACCATTAGATGTGGACTTTTCAAATTCCACCAAGCCAAACACTCAAGCCTCCCTTAGCATCCAATCTACTTCCTCATACTGTGGTATGATACAGATGTTTAAGACCAGAACTTTCTTCAGAGCTTTGGGCTCCATCCCCTTACATTCTAGAGCTCTAGCTGTTGTCATTATTTACATTTTAATGAACTTACCTCTTCAACTGAATCCCCCTCTTTGGCTTTTTAACTTACTCTATTCTCTCCATTTTTTAAAAACTCTGGCATCATTCTCATATCCTTACTGACTGCTAGTCTCTTTCACAGCCAGGCTGTTCTAAAAAGGTCTGTAGTCATGGGCTTTGTCTTAGCGCTTTTTACTTTCTCTACTATCCACTCCCTCTGACCTGAATTTTGCCTCCTTTTCTAAACAGTTGCTAATTAACAATAAAGGTTAATTCCATGCTCCTCACTCACTAACTCCAACCGGCATTTTCCAGCTCTTACTCCTCCTGAACTCTCAGTATCATTCATTTTATGGAGCGCTTCCTCTTACTTGACAGGCTGTACCCTGCTTTTTCTCCTGCTTTGGTCACTTCTCAGGTTTTTTGGTAGAAACTCTTCTACCTTGCTATTAAAAGTTGTGGTTACTTTAGGCCCAGCTTGGAAGCCTCTCTTTCCTCATTATATGCTTTCTCTTTAGACTATTTTATGCATGCCGAAGTACAACTCTCGAGCCCAACTGTCTCCAGCCACCAGTTGTGCAAATCCAACCAAGTGGTCACACCTTGAATATCTCAAAAAATACCTCAGACCCACCATGTCCTAACACTGCATTCATATCTCCAACCATCCATCTTCATCCTTCTTTGGTCTCTCTTTCTTACCTTTTCAACCTGTTACCAAATCAAAAACCTGGACTTGTCCTTGACTTCTTCTATGAATCAATCACCAAGATTGATTCTACCTCATCCATAGTTCTTAAATTCATCTGTTACAGAGCAGGGAGAGGGGCAGAGGGGTACCCCAGGATCCCCAACCTGCTCACTCTAAATAGGTTCTGCCATCTGCTGCATCAAGACAAAACATATAAGACCTTTAATGGATAGGAACTTTAATATAATTAGTGTGCAATACAGAAAAGACCAAAAAATATAGTTTCTAAATCAAACACATAAAGTTACCCATCCCCTCATGGGTAAAAGTCTACCCAAAAGGGATGGGCCCAAAGCAAGGCCCGAAGTCTAAAGCTCCTTCTGGTGGGGACCCATGAAAAAGGGTCAGAAATGGTCAAACAAGTCTGGGAGGAAAGAACAAAATCAAAGCCAAGATAAACGCTGCCATAGTGAACCTCCCAGAGGTCTCTCATCCACATCTGTTTCACCCAGTCCAGGGCCAAGAAACAAGAGCTGCTTCTTCACCTGTCTCTGCCCCATGTCTCCTTTTGGCTCCCCATCCTGTTTCCTTCTTCAGTTTCTTCTCCAGATTCTTCTCCTCCCTGCTCAGCTCCACCCTCCTTTGGATGGGGCTGAGAACATGGAACCTCCACTTTGCCTGGGGACCCCCCTGTTAAAGAGGACTTCTCCTCTTTCCCCTTCAGTTCCTCCTGTCTTTGTTCAGCCTCTGCCATCTCGATAACAAACCACCAACTTTATAGGAGTCTTCCTATCTCCAAACTGCCCACTTTGATCCAGGTCTATATTCTATTGAAAATTCAGAAAGTCTAAATTTTTTATTGTAGTTCATAAAGTCTTTCATGATCTGGCCCTGGACTTCCTCTCTGCTCTTAGATGCTAAACTCCCTCATCTCAAATTCACAGTTCTACCAATGTACCACATGCACTTCTGGAGGGCAAGTCATGCAATTTCCTCTACTGGAAAAGCTTACTTTGTCCAACCCCCAACTTCTCTAGCTAATTTTTTGGTCCTTAGTGGAAAAGCTCCTCTGGGAGTTCTTCTGGCTTGACCATGACGCTTCTGTTGAGTGCCACTTGTTCTGGCTTCCCCCATCACAGTGTTGATCCCACTATAATAAAGCCGTCCACTTTACGTGTTCCTGGAGTTCTCTGAAGACAAAGAATCTCTTATCCAGTGTGGTACACAACTAATGCCTGGCACAGAGTAGGCAATCAATATTTTAGTGCATGAATCCTAGACTCATCTAATTAAAAGTTTCCTGTTTCACAGAAATAAGGGAAGTTGAATCTTAAAAAAACCAATAGCTGAGAAGTGCTGGGTCAAGTGGGTGGCAGGTGGTGGGAGTGTGGAAAAACAGAGATTCAAAAATTAAGTTGATTTGTATTTCTAACAGTGATAATACTGTAGCAAGAGAAGCTGCAAATTATGCTGGTTTTCTAATCAATTGCCACCAAAAATCAATTGGCAAATTCTTGTTTATTGATAGTTTCACATTTTGTGTTTAGTCAAATCATCAAGCAGAAACTTATAGCTTATTTTTATTGCCTTTTCACCCTAACAATGGCAACATATAGCTAAAGGAATGGATGGAGGGAATAAAGTCATCTTTGAATCTTTTTTTTCTGTCATTTTCATGTCTACCCAACAGCAATTCCTATCAACTCAACTTCCAAAGTAAAACTTGACTCAGATCACCTCTCACCACCTTCTCTGCTGTCATGTTCATCCAAGCCAATGAAATCGCCTCTGAATTGCCGCAAAAGCCTCCTAACTGGTTTCTTGTCTCTTTGCCCTGAAGTCCGTCTTTAAAGTCTATCTTAGAGTCCATCTTCCCCTTACCAGCCAGAATGACCTATCTGAAGGTAAATTAGGTATCAAGTGTCTGTCTAAAGTTCTCCAATAAAAAGCCAGGGTAAACTGGAGAATGAATTTATATATACATATTTGTGAATACTATTCATATCCTGAATATTATTTAGCCACTAAGAGGAACTATAGGAACAATATGAGGCCTTGCCAAAGCATTAGGCTAAGTGAAAGAAGTTTTATATGAAAGAGTTAATACATTTGATTATCTTATATACAGTTTTAGAATAGGAAAAACTAAAATATGATAAGGAAAAATCTTAACAGCGGTTTCTTTTAGGGGTAGGGAGTGGTGGTGACTGGCTGGGAAGAGATCTGTTTACACTGTGAGGGGTGATGAAATGTTCAGATCTTCATAAGGAACTAGTTTCCATGAGCGCATGAACTTGTCAAAATGTAGTGAATGATTGTACACTTAGGGTTTAGAGGCTTCATTGCATGCAAATCTTACCTCAAAAGAAAAAAATTTACAAATATTGAATTTTAGTTAATGATACACAACCCGGATAATTTAAAAATTACTGATATCTAAAAGTTATTTGGCAATGTATTCAAATATACAGCAGATGGGTGGACAGATAAATGACAAAACTGAGGGCAAGGTTAGCAAGAGTTAAGGAATGTCCCCTGCTGCCCCTGATCACCAGGTGTCAGTCATCTTCTGCCCTAGCTCCTTGCTCAGAACTATAACCTAGATAAGAATCTTGTATACACCACACTTTTGAGCTTCCCTAAAGGTTTGTTTTGCACAGGTCAGCCGCTCCTCCCTCCAGTGGAGCCCAGCACTAAGAACAAAAACATCCCCGCAGCCCCCTCCCACACCAAACAGTTAACCTGCTGTTGCGCCAGACACAGTGTCTTTAGAAACACTAGTTTCATTGTCTTCTTTTGTTGTCACAGGGAAATAAATCCTTGTCTTTCCTGCACTCCCTCTTGGCAGTATCTTTAATTCGACCCAGATACCCACCAAGAGAACAGACCCATGGAGTTTCCTAACAAAACTATAACACAATGTTAATGGTAGAACCCTGACAAGGAGAATATAGGTGTTCACTGTGAAGATCTTTCAACTTTGCTAAATGAGAGAAATCAAAACCTCTGGGGGGGGGGGCACACTTCTGGAATGGCAGTGAGGAGCACTGATGTCTGAAACAGATATTTAGCAAGTATGAAAAACAACCACCCCAAGTTTCTGGACATTGCCCTAAGGGTTTACAGCAAATGCGAAACATTTACTAAGAAAATGTGTTAAATCTTGCCCCCCAACACTGTTAAGAGTTTGTGATGAATTCCATTCTCTCAGCTTGGTGTGACAGAAGTCCTACTCCAAGCAGGGGCCAAGTAGCTAGAGCTCTCTCTCCCCTCAGCTTGTAGTCTGGGCTGTGGGTCAGCCTAGGAAGGGCGGTGCCCGCAGCTCAGCTCTCCTCCAGGCAGGGGAGCGGCTGGCGTGCCTACCAAATCTAGTCCACTCTGGTAGAGTGGCAACCTTACCTAAGCACAGAAAGCTGAGGACGCTGGGTCCCAACTGGCTCCACCCCAGCTCACTCATAGGTCCCATGCCAGGAAAGGCAGGATGAAAAGACTAGGGGTCACCACTGCAGGGGCAAAAATCTGCCACCAAATGTCTTTTTGGCAAGAAGTTTATTTCATGGGAGGGGGATATCTATGGAAGCTGCTGTTAACATAATTCCCCTCAGTGCCTCTCCCTGGTATCCTTGTTACAGGATAGCCCAGAGTGGACTGGACCGTCTGTGGAGCTTCACCCACCTGCCCGCTCACAATTCAGTTATACCACAGGTACACACAAAAGGGTCAATAATGGGGTTATTTACAAAAGAGGAAAGGAATAGGAAACAACTCAGGGAAAGAGAGCGGGATACAAAGTAACTGAAATACTTTACAGCTAGGCTGACTGAAAAACACCTCAGGAGAGCTGTCAGAGAGAGAGATGCAGTAGCACCCTAGGGACCTCCCAGGTCTCTCCCAGCAGTTGTATCACTGGAGTAAAGGGTAAAGTCCAGAAAGTTGGAGTAGGGGTGGAGTCCCTAAGACTCTACAGAGTTCCTTTAGGACATCCTTCCCCTTAACAACCTAACTTCCCTGTCTCTTTTCTGGGGAAGACAGAACTTAAATATGAATTCCTTTGTTTCCCCCAAATAGAATTTTCCCTTCTAACTCCCCCCCCCCCCCGCAACGTCCCCTGTCTTAGCTGTGCTAATTGAGACAGGATCTTAACCAGCTAGATCTCTCCTTGTACACAGGAGGTATACATGTTAATATTAAACGTTTTTGCCTTTTTTTCTCTCATCAGTCTGTCTGATATGTGATTACTTACAGACCTAGAACCACAAAAGTTCAGAAAGATTTCCTTTGCCCCCAACACTGTCCATGGCCAGTGCCCCATTGGTAAACAAGGCAGGTGAGTTACTTCACAAGTACACCACAGTCCCTGCTCTCCCACCCAACTCTGGAGCAGTGGCAGAGACTGTCCAGGGGGTGGGAGAGGCTGTATGAATGTTGCAGTGAAGGACAGAACTGGGCTTTTTACAGTGAACTTAATGTAATGTCTACACATCTCTAGTCTCAAAGATGCACACCTGAAATGTGACAAAATAAAAAATAAGCTCATTTGTCTTCTTCCAAGATGAAGTAGAATCACTGCTTAGTTCCTTCTGCAGCTGCTCTAGGTTAGAAACAAAGACTCAAAGAATTCAAGTGCCAGAAGGGACAGTCGGCATTATTTAGCTTATTTCCTTCTTATCATCTTATTAGATGTTTCCTTCTTAACCACCAACATTAAAATAACACGATTTGAGCACTTTGCTATTCAAAGCACTTTTTGCAGACCAGCATCATTGCACTCCTGTGGAAATACAAATTGGGAAATGTATTTCCCATTTCAGAGCTACAGAATCAGAAATTGCAATTTCACACAAGCCGTGGTGAAGTGTGCAATATGGGTAGCATCATATCATTTCTGGAACCAAGGAACCAGTGCCCACTAGACACCAACAAACGTGCACCTGCCATTAGCACTTACCTGTCAATGGAACAAGAATGCAGAAGTGTAATGTTTTCCCAGATGGCCTTTGAAGAATTCAGGTACCTGTGTGTTAGGAAAAAAAAAGAAGTTCTCAAAGGGTAAAACTCCAAAGTAACTTCAAAGATTTCATATGACGTTAAGACATTTTTAATCTTGCAAGGTGTTAATAATGGTGCTGTGGTTAAGTTGTAGTAAACAAAAGTCCTTCTTGATTAATGATGTATTATAATAAAGTACTTCAGAATGAGTTTATATATTTTTGATTCACTTGAAAATGCACCAGAAGGAAAAGAATGGGGGACAAGAAACCAAGCTGGCAAAATGGTGATAATCTTTGGAACTGGGTGAATCTACTGAGATTCATTACACTGACCTCGATACTTTTGTATATGTTTGAAAATTCACAAAAAAATTTTTAAGTAGTCTTAAATTAGTAATAACTACCAGTTCCACAAGAGGCACTTGTGGAAGGAAAGTGTAATCATGATTGTGGTACACCTGTCCAAAGTGAAGGCTGAAGGGTAATGAGCAAGAAAGGTTTATGGACCAGAGCCCTGGATATATTGCTTCATTTACCCTCTCCTCAGGTACAACTCTATGAGATTAGTTACTTTAACAGAATTGCATTTACCACCACCAAGTGGGAAACGATGGTACAGGACCCACCCTGGTGGAGGGAGTAAGGAAGTACACTTGGTCTGATGTCCTCAGCCAAGAACATTTAACCTTGGAGTTTACACACATAGAACACCGAAATTCTGTAACAGGGTGGTTTCTAGGAAAACGGGAAGTTCCAGGTTCCCTGCCCCACCCAGAAGGAGGGTGGAGCTGAGCAGAGAAAAAAGGAGAGAAGAGAAGGAATCAGGGAAGAAGAAGAAAGCGGGATGGAGAACAAGGAGACCTGAGGAAGCCACATGGAGCAGCAAGCATGTGAGGAAGAAACTGGGCTTGTTTCCTGACCCTGTAACAGTTAAGGCAGATGTGGGTGAGATACCTGTGGGGAGGTGACCATGGCAATGTTTATATTGATTTTGCTCTTTTCCTCCCAGATTTGTCTGGCCATTTCTGACCCTTTTCCATGGGTCCCGGCCAGAGGGTGCTTTAGTCTAGTGGCAGCTTGCAGGCCTTGCTTTGGGCCAATCCCTTTTGGGTTGACTTTTGCCCACGAGGGGATGGGTAGCTTCAGGTGTTTGATTTAGACATTACAGTCTTTGTCTTCTGTATTGTAAACTCACTGTATTAAAGTCCCTTTTCATTAAAGCTGTATATGTTTTCTCTTGATGCAGCGGATGGCAGAACCCATTTAGAGCAGGCAGGTTTGGGGCTTCAGGGGTGCCCCTCTCTGCCTGTCCTGTAACAATTCTACCAGACATCAGGCCTGGACTCGTCCAAATTGTAGTATCATGAGTGATAAAAGAAGTAAAAAATTCAGGTTTACATCTTTAAATGAAAGAAACTAAAGAGATATGACAAAAATGCAATGAAGCTTAGATTGAAAAAAAACAAGACTTAACAAAGACACTGTGAAGACAATTAGAAACTCTGAAAATGAATAGTGTATTATGAGATTTTTTTTGGGAAAAAAAATGTTCACTGTAAAAATTGTAATGAGGTAAGTGGTACCCCTGTTTTACAGACAATTTTCATCACCACTATGAGCTTTTTCAAAAGTCTGGGAGATGCACATTCTACTAAAATAACAAAACTTACAAATCAGTGTACCTAACATAAACCTACATTTTTGTAAAAAGTCCATATATTAATATAATTTGGAAGGAAATCTAACACAGCAAAATTGGAAGGGGGCATCTCTGCATGTGAAATTACAGATGGTTTAACCTTTTATTTTCATAGTTATTTTTTATTGAGATGAAATTTATATAATGGGCATTAACCATTTTAAAGTGTAAACTCTGTGGCATTAAGTGTTACAATGCTGTGCAACCACTTCTATTCAGCTTCAAAACTTTTTCATCTCCCCAGAATATTCTATATTAAGTAATCACCCTCCTTTTCTTTCCTTCCCCCTCCACCCCTTCCCTGGACAACCTCTAATCTGCTTTTACTATGGAACTGCCTATTCTGTATATCCCATGTAGAAGGAATCATTCAATATGTGGCTAACATGTTGTGTTTGGCGTCTACTTAGCATATTTTTAAAGATTCATCCAAGCTGTGACATGTACCAACAGCTTGTTTACTTTTATGGCCAGTAATATTCCATGATTCTTTTGGATATAAATCTAGAAGTAGAATTGCTTGCAATTCTAAAATTTATCTTTTTGAGGAATCAACAAGTTTTCCACAGCAGATGGACCATTTTATATTCCCACCAGCAAGGTATGAGTTGTTTCTCCCCTGTTTTTGTCAGCCTTGCTATTTTATTGTTTTTTGTCAGTGTTTTTATGAGAGTCATCTTAGACAGATACATCATTATAGCTTTGACTTGCATTTTTTTAAATAATCAATGGGTGTGTTTTCATGAGCTTGTTGGCCACAATTTTTTTTTAAAAATGTCAGTTCAAGCATGTGCTACTTTTAATTCTATCATTGGTGATGTACTTTTTAAAACAATGGTATACTTTATATTATGGTTTCTGAGTAGAATTTTCTCTTATTACTGATGAAAACTAAAACTTCTATATAGGATCTCATTTTATTAGTTAAGCTAATGGTAGTTACTCTAACACATTCCAAATGTTTGATTACTCAAACACAGTTGGAGTTTATTGAACACCTAGTGTTCAATCAATGGCTCTTCCCCGAAGCAGTAATACAGATACTTGGATCTCTTCCACTATGTGGCTCTGGCATCTTCACCTCCAGGCTTCTAAAGAGGCACTGCCCCAGTACTTATAAGAGAATTGTCAAAAGCAGTCTTGAGAGTCCAGTGAAAATACATTATGCACCAGTGGCATAATTTTTTACAACAGATTATTCATTTTAATAAAAAGACGCATTTGAGATAACTAAAGAAAAACAGATATGAAGCCATCATAGCCTTGACACCAAAATAAAATGAAATGAAACTAACATGAGTTTCAAGGTTTTTGGAGGACTTTTTTTTTTTTTTTGCCAGATTTTATATTCTTATATCTTCATGGTCTCTTCCTTCTAACAAGTTTATCAGCAGGGAAAAGTTATCTTTCAGATGACATGGATGTGAACTCAGGTGAACATGACCAAAGAAGTGACGTTTTCCAAATACAGTTGATTCAAGTTCAAAATATTTGACTTCCCGAACAGCTGTCTAATCTTGATGATTGGTCATTATTAAAAAGGGTAAAGTGCGTAATTGTGGGTGCTGAAGACCTAAGTGCAGTTCATTTCTTCATTTTTTTCCCCTAGGAACAAAGGATACCACTATTTTATTTATTTATCTATTGCTAACTTTAGGCTCAATTTGTACTTCTTTTTCTTTCTTTTTTTTTAATATTATTACTATTGAGATAATACTGGTCTGCAAATTATTTTTAGAGGTATAGGATCTCCCCTTCCAGGTGCTGTTAGTACACTACACCCACAAAAAAGCACCCACAGTCCATTCTCATGGCCCCTTCTGCTCCCTCCCCATTTTGTTCTTACCCCTCTTCCTCTCCACTTCTGGTAGCCTCAGTTCTACAGGCATATTTCTAGGGTTTGTTATTGGTTTGGCTTTATCTGTCCTTTGTTTTGTTTCTTTATATCTCACATATAAGTAAAATCATCTGGTATTTGACTTTCTTCTGACTTATTTCACTGGGCATCCTCCCCTCTAGGTCCATTCTAGTTCCAACACGAATGGCAAGAGTTCACCTTTGTTTAATGGCTGAGTATATGCCACTGTGCACAGACTGTATCTTCCTGGTGCTCGCATCTGTCCTTGGCCACTTAGGTTGCATCCATAGCTGGGCTATTATAAATAATGCAGCAAAAATAAATGGAGAGGCCCTCCCTGGTGGCGCAGCGGGTTAAAGCACTGCACTAAGAAGCTTAAGCCACTTCTGCATGAGTTCGATCCCCGCCTGCCCCGGAGGTGACCACATGGCGTGGCAGACCTCTCCTGACCCGCCCGCTGCTCCCCTCAGCAGTGTACTTCGTCCATCTGCCTGTTCTGCTCCCCGCTCTGTCCCTGGTGAATCCTCTCACCCTCTGCATCTCTGGCCTGTACCCCAGTTCTGTATGAATAAATAAATAATCTTTAAAAAAAAAATGGAGAAGGTTCAAGGTTAGATTAACCCCAAGTAGAGACTCTACAGAGATAATGTAGAATGATAAGGAAGCTAAAAAGCTAAGGTGGGTGGCAAGAATGTGGGTGAGCTGCAGTTCAAGATTCCCAAGATAAACTAGTTCAGGGTGAAGATAAAGAACAAAGGTACAACTACAGGAGCAGGGGTAGGACTTACAACTCTTAAGGATTCTGGTAGACAAGAGACTTTAAGGTTAGGGTGTTGGACGGGTCATTCACAGAAATGGAATTTCCCAAGTCACCAGAGTCACAGGAAAAGCATTCATGCAGTCTATATTTTAAAGAAACCTATCGCATGAATCAGAGACATACTGAAAAGACACTAAGTTAGAATCTAGAATGTGACTAAAAGCAATTTCAAACTGGTTGTCAAGGCGACCAGTGTCTTAGGGACGTTTACAGTTAAGGCAAAAATGTAAGAGTTGGAAATGATTGAGAATTTAACATGTTGCGGAGGAAGGATGGGGGGGGGGCGAGAGGTCTGGAAGGAGAAAGCGGGAATTTGGAAGGGGTTAGAAGTCTGAGAATTTCCAGAGCAAACTACATACAGGATAGTACCCAGGTTAGCATCTTATTAAACCTGTATGTAAACCTAAATTGCTTAAACTAGAGTATGAATAAGACGGACTGGGGATTCAGACCTCCAACGGAGCCTTTCACCCTTTAGGGTACTTAAAACATGGCCCCTACACAGTAATGTGCAGTGTGTGGAGCATGGAAGGTGGGCTCAGCTTTTTCGCTGAGCACAGATGCTAACATATATATGCCAGGCACCCGGGACCATGAAGGGCACGATTCTTTAAGGGAAAGTTCCAGGAACGACAACAAAAGTGCATAAAGGAGCTAAACGGAGTTTCCGTGTTTGCTTCACAACGTGTCCGTTTTGGTGAGAGGGCTCGACGCCAGGAAATGTTAACAGGTGTTTACTATACCTAGGGATGGTACGTCGACTTCTGGAAACTTCCTGTCGGGGTTGGCCCCAATAAAGGGCGAAGGAGGAAGAGAATCTCGCCACAGGGTGCGGCCAGGTAAAGAGAGCCCGGCACCACCGGCAACGGAAGCCCCTCTGGGCCAAAAGCGGTCGCCTCCCAGAGGGATGGCGCTCCCGCGCCCGCTCGGGTTTGACGCCTGCGCCCTGCGCCGCGCCGCGTGGCCTGGGGGCGGCGCATGCGCAGTCACGGTGGCCGGGCTTAAGCGATGTTGACGGCAGCTGGGGACTAGAGAGAGGGCAAGTGTGGCCACAAGGCCAGTTACCCGGTAGGCGGTGCTCGTGCCTAGAAAGAAAGGTGAAATCACTGGGCAGATCCCTCGTTTCTGACCTTTGCACGGTGTCTTTGTTTTTTTCCTGGAACGCTCTGCCGCCGCCGCCATCCACCAAGCAGCTGAAATTGTCTTTCGGGAATGTCAAACTTGTTTGAAAGCGGCCCTTCCCCTGGACTCTGTTTTTATCTAGAGACCCCCAGCACGTGATAGGTACTAAAGAATTTCCTCCTCCCCTTTGATTGCCATAGAAAGCGTATTATAAAGTTTAGTAATGTTAATTTGAAGAAAGGAAAAGGAAAATTTCACGCACATGCCCACACGTTTATGCATACACAGGATAAGCTCATAGTATATACCAGCAACTGATCACTATTACTTCTGGGTGAAGAAACTGGGTGGCTGAAAAGTGGGCACGAGGAGTGTTGATTGTTTAACTTTTTCAAATGTTTGAATTTCCATTCAACTCCTTTATCAAACATAGCCACTAAGGAAATTAGGGAATTTAAGAGCAGAGTTCAGTAATGCTGGAAAGAATTAATACATACATGTGAAGAAGATAAAACGTACTGCGGAAACCACTAAGTCTTCCTGTTTATTTCTCGACAGAGATCTTCCAGAGTTGGAGCAAGAGGTACAGGAAAAGAGGAGTCAGGCAATTTTTGGAAAATTTTCAGCAGTGGTAGCCTACAGAAAATGAGTCATTGTCATCTTAATCTCATGAATTTGCTGAAGAAAATTAATAGGCAATTTTCAGTGGGAGCTCACTGAAGTCAAAGTTTGATGGGAAGAGAACACTGATGTTTATCTTTGCAACAGAAATTAATGGATGTGTCAGGCTGGTTTGAGTCCTGAAGGTCCTCTTCTAGATGAGGAAAACTTCAGTGAATGAGGAATCTCCATACTAATTATGCTATGTTCTTAATCCCAACCTAGCAAGATAATTTAAGGCTCCCTCCACTGAGGGAAGTGGAGGAGAAATTTAGATAAACTGCCTAAGAAGATTTGCAGACAAAATGCTCACATTGAAAGAGCTTGTTTCTACTTCCAAGGTTAACTGAATCTGAACTGATTCAATCAACTTTGTGGCCCCAGTGAGTAGTGGTTGATCTAGACAAGTGTAAAAATTTGGGAACAGAAGTTGGGAATCCAAATTGTTAAGTTCAGATGAATTGTTGAAGGTTGGATGTTATAATACTTCTGAGTTTGCCTTGTTTGAAAGTGGGAAGTCAAAGGTTGTGCCCCCAAACAAAATATTTTTAGGAATAGTGTTTCTTAAATAACTCCAAAAGCCAGTCCATCTACAAAGTTATAAAGAAACCTAGTGGATAATGCACCAACCAGACTGAGCAAGGAGCACCACCTGGGGATAGAAATTCCACACAAGGTTTGTGCTGAGCAGTGGGTTAAAGCTCAGCACAAAGAAGCTAAAGCCACTTCAGCATGAGTTCGAACACCGCCCTCCCTGAGGTGAGCCACATGGCCAGGCAGACTTCTCCTGGCACGCCCGCTGCTCCCCTCAGCAGTGTACTTCGACCATGTGCCTGTTCTGCTCCCCACTCTGTCTCTGGTGAATCCTCTCACCACCCTTGTACCTCTGGCCTGTACCCCAGTACTGTATACATAAATAAATAAAAATTAAAAAAAAAAAAACACATCATAGGAGAGTGTACTTAGTAAAATTTATTTTTTAAAAAAGGAAAAAATAATTTATGCTCTTGGCAAAATAAAGGATCTTTTCAATATAAATGTTTCTTAGAAAACATATGAAAAATAATATATATCAATAAATCAGTATCAATGTTACAGCAGAAGTAATGATCCTTCAACAGTGACAAATGAGAATATTTCAGGCACTCACATAGCAGTATTTCTGGAAGATACTCTTATTCCTCCCTCTTTTAGTATAGATGCACCCTTATTTTAAGAAAGCCTGATATACACATCTCTAAATCTAGAGAGTTGATTGATTGGTTTGCATCACAAAAATCATTATTTACCCAAAAAAAATCAATAAAAAGTTTACATAAGGTATCTTTCAAATTAGCACATGTTGCTAAAGAATTTAAAATAAAATTAACCAAATACGTGTATCCCAGCTTCTCGAGTTATAGCTCCTTTGCATAAAGGGAGGTATACTTGAAGTGAGATGGGACCAAAATTGGGCTTTCAGGCCTGATTGGAGAGAATGAATTCTTTTTTATAGTATGAGGAAATGTTTGGGAGTAGGGTATAAGTTCTCACAATCTTTTATTTCTTTCATCCTGAATTCTTAATTTTCTTGTCTCCACTGCTTTCTGATAAACTTTGGTTGATAACTTCAAAAAAAATTAAAGGAAGTCATATGTGAGGGGGACAAATGAATGAATGACTGAGTCATTCCAGCAGAGAGGAGAATCGGGGATTCAGAGTATAAATGTGAATATAGCTGGGCGGGAAGCAGGAGTAATGATGAATCTTTACAAGGGCCCCTCTCCCACTCAGGGTGTCGGATTCCCTGAGGAGCAGTAGGGCCCAGCCCAGCCCTGTCCAAAGGGACGTATCCTCAGCAAAATGTCCTGGGGCCTATTTGTCACACTCCTCCTGGTTCCCTTCAGCACAGTGGTAATGTTGCTCACAGAATTCCTGGATCCGGCTACAGGCCTCCAGCATCATCACTTCCGGGACCGTGATTACCACTCGGAAGAAATTTGGGTACTCAAAGCACTGCAACAACAACAAAGTGCCTGTTATTCTAGGAACAACTGAGCAATGCCTTGATTTACCCAGGGCCATTGATTCACCCAGTTGCCGTCATTGTGCCAAGCACTGACTTAATTCATCTGAACAGGGACATGTGGAACAAGCTTGATTTCCTCTGACCTAGCAAGTTTGTCCACAGCAGTACTTCCTGGTATGGACAGGACAATGATAGGGGAGAAACAAGTTTTAAGTAGAGGCCATAGGGCTGTCAGTTTGCATATTCTCAAATGAGAATATGCTTTATTGAGGGAAGAAAAAGTCAGGCAAAGACCAGCTGGGGAGAGCACCTGAGACCCTAGAACTGTGAAGAATGTCTGGAGAGAGGTGTTAGTACTCACTGTTGCTGGGAGGCAGTGGACAGATTGCTCAGCAACTAACCGCTCTGTGAACTCCACATCATTCTCAAACTCTGGGAAATGTTCCATCTCAATTCCAACCTACACCGATAACAGGGAGAGGCAAACTTATCAGGAGGGAAGACAGGCCAACACCCTCTGCTAGAAATTCAGTTCAGGACTGTTCTAAAAGATAGCTGGGAACTCTGCTACCAATAACAATGAGTGCTAGCTTTTATGAGCTCCCGGGATGTTTCACAGGGAAGGATATATTTCTGTGACTAGTTTAAGATTCTAGAAGAGTTCCTTCCTGGATACTGATGAATGAAAGCTGGAACTAGAGTGCAAGCGTTTTCCCCAAAAAGCTTTAGCATTACAAGTCAGGCAACTCTTTCTTGAATGGAACTGCCCCACCCATTGCAAGATAGTTAGCATGCCTGGCCCTGAAAATGCCAAAAGCACACCCAGTTGTTCCAAAAACAAAGGAAATTCCTACACATTCCCAAACATCTCCAGGGAACCAGTATCAGTCCCAGTTGAGTACTACAATAGTTCTGAAAGCCTCTTTGTGTTATATCTTTTCTGTATCTACCTATAAAATGATTCTGAGGAGTTAAGTCATACAATTTTGTCAATCACGTCAGCGGGACAGCTGAGAACAAGGGAATCCCTAACGAGACTGACCCACAGCCTGGCTGATGTCTGAGTCCCTTTGTCTCACATACTTACCATAAGGTACATGGCCCCAGAAGGGCGGACTGGCCGGAGTCCAGGGATGGCAGCTAGTGCCCCATAGCAGAGATCAGCATTGGACTACAAGAGAAGGCAGAGAGTCATCAAGGGTGAAAATTTAAATACAAAAAACCCCAAGTAATTGAAAGGAGAGTCACATGGAAGACTGGAAACCTAAGTTTGCTCTGCTGGCATAACAATGAATTAACAGAAAAAGACCTGTCCCCTGGAGCTTATGGCTAGGAGCAGAGTGAACTGTCAGAACTGAGGCAGAGGCATGAGTGACCATGAATGCTGATCCACCTCCTGATTTGGGAACCCCATAATGGAACATTGCTCCAGAAGTGAGGACCTGTTATTCCACTGGCGACTCCCAAAGAAGAAGGCCAGGCTGCTCTTACCTTGAGGAAGCTCAGGGTGCCCTGGTAGAACTCTCGAGGGGTGCGGCGCAGGATGTTTTTCAAAGCTCCCTGGACGATGGTGCAGGGACCCAGGATCCGCTGACTCAGCTTCACCAGCCCTTCTCGGATCTAAGAGGCCACCCCACCCCCCAGAAGCCACCTTTTTTAGTCATTCTTTAGATCTGGTTTTGGGGAATCTTGTTCTTCCTGTTCTATCAGGTTTTAACTTCTTAGCACTGTTAGATCAGACCACCCAGCTCTGTAGCCTGCTCTAGCATGGACCTGCTGTGTGGCTCTGGGTGGACTGGACAACTTCTCTGTGCCTCATTTTTCTCAACTGTAAAATGAAGGTGAAGACCAATATTGGTCTCACAGGGTCTAGAAACTTAAATAATGTATCAAAAGTGCTGGCACATCATAAGCCCCAAATGGTTGTCATTACTACTATGGGTTCTTTTTAGGTGGTCCTGAAATTGGAGGTGGATGGTGCTTCTTGAGTCAGGTACAGGAAAACTGAGTTTGGGGGAAGAATATCTAATGCTATCTTTATCCAGCATCTTTCCAAGCACCCAGGATGACAGGGCCAAGAAGAAAGGGCGGGGGGAACCCTACCTCCTCACCACTGTACACGCAAAGTAAATGTATGTGTATGAGTGTGTGTGTGTGTATAGATATATTTTC
>NW_004567129.1:13489986-13551047 GCF_000260355.1 Condylura cristata
TATATATATATATATATATAAAATCGTAAATTTCACATACTATTTCACCAACTGCTCTCACCTCATTGCCAAAAATGTCTCTTCGGTCATGAATAAGGATCCAGCCCAGCCTCCAGCCAGGAACCAGCCAGCGCTTGGCCAGCCCTCCGCAGGACAGGATGGGGACATTGCTGCTAAGGGTAGCTAGAGGCTCGAATTTGGAATCCGAGAACACCTGAGGAGAAGAGGTGCTTATGACTGCCTTCTTGTTTATAGTCCTCCAAATCACAAAGCTGCCCTTTTTTTTTTTCTTAATCACTAGAAACAGATCCCAGGATAAACCAACTCCTCCCATCCTGAAGCATGGCCCGATCCAAGAGACTTCAAAGGAGATAATTCTAAGATTTTAAGCCTGGTGTCTGGACTGGATTAAAAGAAGCCTAAAGGGAGGAAACTGACCTTACCCCAGTAGTACAAGCCCATGGAGCTGCCTCTAGGGAATAAATGATGGTTGGATTATATCTTTAAAAATAAAACACAGACACTTTATCTGAAATTCCTGGTTCTAGGTTTGCTGCAGAGTACACAATTGTTTGGGTTTTAGAAAAGGCTGTAAAAACCCACCTTGACCTGCTTTGTAAAACCCAAACAATTCCACATCCTGCAGCACATCTCGGCTCAAATAGTGTGTACACCCCCAGAGCCATGTGGGACAGCACTCCTACTGAGGCATAGTAACATTCCTGCCCCTTTTCCTACACTCCTGACAAATACATAGGTCCATAAGTAAGATCAATAAAAACCTATAAGTATTTTTACATCAGTCCAAGTCAGGTTTTTCCACCAAATGAATTCGGAAATTCTTCAGATTTTCATAGCTTTTTGGACTTTGGAAAACCATCCTAGGGGTGGTAGTTCCATGCATCTGTCAGGAGTGCAGGGACACTCCTTTGCTGTACTGAAGTGATTCCAGGTTGCTTCTGGTGATTCTAGAAGCCTTCTCTCAATGTCCTATGCCAGAAGTGGGAATTGAGTGAGTGTGGCGACCTACTATGTGCAAAACTCACCATGTCTCCATAGATCTCATCAGCTAAGATGGGAACACACTGCCGTGCTGCCACTGAAAGTAAGAGAAATATCCTGAAGTCATTTATAACCTGAATTACCATGTATTAGTCTCAGGCTTACTATTCTTTGCATTTCATGCTTGTGGATTTCACTTTCCTCTTTAAGAAATATCATGCTGGGCCCTCCCTGGTGGTGCAACAGGTTGAAGCACAGCACTGTGAAGCAATCTGCAGCCACTGCAGCACAAGTTCAATCCCCGGGCCAAGAAGGTGACCTACATGGCACAGCAAACCTCTCCTGACCTGCCCGTTGCTCCCCTCAGCAGTGTGTTTCAGTACATCTGCTGGTTCTGCTCCCCACTTCCCCATTCTGTCTCTGTTGAATCCTCTCACCCTCATACCTCTGGCCTGTACCCCAGTTCTTTTATAAATAAGTAAATCTTAAAAAAAGAAAAGAAATATCAATGCTTATGTTCTTCCTGGGTATGGAGCTAGAGTTGTCATTTAAGTATCTAGATTATTTCAAACCTTGTGTTGTTCAAACCTTGTGTTGCACGTGACAGAGATGGTGAAGAGGCTAGCATTGCCTTTTTCTCCTTCTTTTACCCCAATCCTACCATTTTAGTGAAATGCTCTTTACAAGAGACTACAGAGGAACTCCCACAGCTCCACCCAAGCCTTGGAATTTAGTGAAGAGCTCTTGTCTCACTCCAGGAAATAGTTGTCAGATTTTGTCCCCATCTCCTCTCCTGCCTGGTAAATTCTGCTAGTCTCACCTGCCAGAATTTTTTGGAGATGGCTTCGATTGAACAGTGACCCACAAGGATTTGATGGATTATTGACAATGAGACAAGCTGTCTTCTCATCAATCAGGTATTCCAGCTGTTTCAGGTCAATTTCCCAAGACTTTTCTGGCTGTAGAAGAAGAAATAGTGAGACTAAGATTATTTGGAAAAATTTAGTGGGAATAATCCCCAAGTGGTATTAAGAAAATCTAGTGTTGGTAGCCTCAAGTACACACTTGACCTGCTATGTAAATCCCTTCCTCCTCCCCCCCCCCCCCAAAGAGAAAATGTTAACAACTTAAAAGAAATAGATTCCTTGGAAAAGGGCAAGGTGGGGGCGGGGGTGGGGAGCTCTAACTCAGCAGACTTCCATGAGATCTCACTGTAACCATGGACTTCTTTGCCTGGTTATTTACTTTGACCAGTCTGCTACAATAACGACGTATATTTTTACAAAGTCATAATTGAGCATTTGAGTCCAAAAATTAAAAAGTCATTTACCAGTAAATCGTAGAGTTTGACTTCAATTCCCATAGATTCAGCCAACGTCTTGTAGAGAGAAAAACCGGGTCTCGGAACTAGGATGTTTTGCCCTGGGTTGGCCAACACAGCTAAACAAAGTTCAATGGCTTGGCTGCAGCCACTTGTCAGAATGACATCCTGAGAAGACAATAAAAGGTTCATTTTCCCAGAGGTTCCAATAGCAACAAGGGAAAGAGATTATCAAATGGATGACAGGTTAGCAATAAACTTAAAAGTTCTAAGTGGAGTAGCAGGAACTGTACTAAGTTAAAACAGGAAGAAATTAATGTGTCCATTCAAATGTTGTTGTTAATGTTGTTGAAAATGTTAACTTGGACCTCCCTGGTGGTGCAAGGGGTTGGGTCTCAGCACTATGGAGCTATGAGCAGCCAGTGCAGCACCAATTGGATCCCGGGCCAGAGAGGTGACCCACATGGCACGGCAGATCTCCCCTGACCAGCCCACTGGTCCCCTAAGTGGTGTATTTCAGTCAATCTGCCCACTCTGTCTCCGGTGAATCCTTTCACCCCCTCCCACACCTATGACCTATACCCCAGTTCTTGTATGCATAAATAAATAAATCTTTAAAAGAGAGAGCAAATATTAAAACTTAAAAGACAGATTTCTTGGAAAAGGGCAAGTAGCAGTGACTCAGCACTTCAAGGAGAAATCACTGTGCCAGGAACTTTTTTGCCTGGTTATTTATTTACTTTTGACCAGAAATCTGAAGTCCGGACTCTTCTTTGAAATATAGATGTGAAGAAATGTTAGCACCCCAACCCCGCTCAGTAGACAAATAAGGGGAGGGTAGCATTTAATATGTCACATTATTTCCCATCTGAGTGACCTTAAGGTAAATGAGGGTAGCTAGAATTTTTTTTCAATATCCCATTGATATATTTAATAAATAAATTTAATAAATATTCATGATTTGGTGTTTATGAACTATTGTTTTTTGGTGGTCATTTGCAGCTCATCAAACTCAGGCTAACTTAAGTCCTTGAGCCTCCTTGTTTCAGATACTACAGAAGGTGTATACAACTGCATGACTGTATTGGAACGACACTGAACAATAATTACATAATTAAGTACAATCACCGATTAGTGAAGACCTGAAATTACTAAAGGGAGGTTATCCAGAGTTTTTGTTCCTCTGGAGCCCAGGCCCTTTGAACAGGGAAAGAAGAATAAGGAATACGAAGCAGGAAAGAATACGCTACCCAGTATTCTGAAACAAGACTTACCTTGGCTTCTAGGGGTGCCTCAGGACAGTGGTAATACGAAGCAATCTCCTCCCTACTGGATAGGTAGCCTGAAAGAAAGAGGGTTAGGGAAAAGCTGGGCATTTCATCCTGAAACCCAGAGCTTGTTTCAGACTTCCTGCCGTCAGTGCTCAGAGACAAGGTCTCAGCCGCTACAGATAAAGGAGCTGAAGTGTATAGGTTACACTTGTATAATACGTACAGATGTATAAGTTATGTCAAGGAGAGCTCTGCAAACTATAAAATACTCTCCTGTCCCATCTTGGTTACTGTAATTAGGTGTTATTCTCCATGAAATAGAGGACTTAAATTATTCCTAAATCCCTTGCAGGTGCTCCATTTTTTGAAAAATTGTCATCAATGCATAAAACACCATTTAACTTTGTTCAGTTTTACAGGGGCAAAGTGATATTCTCGTTAGCTTACAAGCTTGAAGTTTTAACAATTTCATATACATTATCACATTTTGCCAAATTGCTTTTCAAGAAAGACTGCCTTCAGTCAGCAAGGACAGAGATAATATTTCTTAATGTTTAACTTAGTGGGTAGAGATGAGTCTCTTGAAGTTACATAAATCACTACCACTTCCTTCATTATTAATAAGAAAAAATATTTACTTAAGATTATATTATAATTTGTATTTGCTTTGGCATGAAATGTTCATATCCTTTAAATGTCAAAGGGAGCTTGGTTTTAGTTTTTCAGGTTAAAGCAGTTTTCTAATACTTTGGATATAAAAATCATTAATTTATAATCATTAATTAATTTTTTGTTGTACAATACTTTATGAAATATAAATAATCAACCTAAAAGTCACGTCCCTGAGATCTCTTTGAAGTGTTTCAAAGATTTGTTTTCAGACTAAAATGGAATTTCTACTCTGCATTAAGGGTATGCAATATGGTTAGGGGGAAAATGTGCAAAACAAAAACAAAGTCAAAGAATCTTTATTTTACCAAAATGTTTAGAGTACAAATGTTTAATAAATGGACAGTGTTAATTAAGCCTAAATAAGAATAATTTCTTCTTTCAGAAACTACCGGTTGCTTTTTTCTTTAAATAGAGAGCCAATTCTTTGTCATTCTTGATTGTTGTTGTTTTAAACTCTTTAATCTCAAACAATTAGTCCTACATTTTAATGGGGTCAAGATCGTCATTAAAATAAAGTTTGAATGTATAGAAGGAGAAATAAAGTCAGAGTATTTTCATAAGGCAATGAATAAAGTAACTTCAGACTTAGGGTCTCAGGAATCAAGTAGCTGCCACCAAATGCAAGGTCTTCAAATTGAAATTAGCAATGAAGGGGGTGGACTATTCCTTTGAGAAATATGTGTGAGGGAGGCCAGAGGGGAGATGCCAGCAGGCCAGAGAAAGGCCAGGAAAAATCTGGACCTTGGTGGCTGTATTTAGGCACCCTGAGTCCCCCTTTCTCCAAATGCAAATGATCATTTATATTTTTGCAGCTCCTTAGGAGCTTTGCCTCAGGAAAGCAAAGAGAATTCTAGAAACTAAATGCCATTAGATGAGCACTAAAGATTTGGAAGCCACCTTATGATCCAGGAGAACTTACCAACGGAAGGGGCATAGCCATTGTATTTCCCTGAGTCCAGAGCATCTTTCATTGCTTGGGTAATTTCAGGGTCAGTAGGCAGGTTTCCAAACACAGTAGGGTCCCCTTTTCATAAAAGAAAGAAGAAAAGAGACACCAAGAGGTTACTTTTCTGCACCTGGTGCTCAGCCTCAACCTCCACTCCCATCTTCATCTAGCCTGGGAGAAGGGGAGCAACAGTTGCCCCTAGCCCAGTGCTCCCAACTCACCGATTGACAGAGAAATCATGGTTTTCTTTGGATTTGGTTTGACCTTCATGCTGTCCACAATGGCCCGGATGGGATTGAAAGTCTTGTCGGACATGTCTGAGGGCTTCACACACCACCTAGCCTTCCTGCCCTTGTTTTTCCCTGGCAGGGAGTTTCTCCCACCGATGTTAACATGCACATCCAAAACTGATGGTGAGTTGTTGTTGCCATTCATCTGAATCATGTAGGGGTCCATTGCTAGGGAAGACTGGGGGAAAACAGAAAGTTCCTGTGATGCCAAGAACACAACATTACCCTGAGGTCTTAAAACTTCTGGGTGATTTCACTGCACACCTCTTTACAAACTCCTTTCTTTGTTGCTTTCTCTTGTAAAGTAACTTTGTTATGAATAAAGGGATTTTTGCTAAAAGAGGCAAGAAAGTAAGAATCCATTGGATCATGTCAATGGAGAGCATTTAGTAGAAAATCTATTGTGAGATTGGCTATGTCCAACCATAATCTACTCAAAAGTTTAACCATGCTCTCAGGAAAATAGGGGAACGACAGGTGGGTTGCTAGACTAGCAAAGCATCTGTGTTCTCTCCTCCCCATGTTGAACCTATTCAAGAAAGTATCTCTCTAACAAGACTGATTCTTCTTCCCCGCAAGGAGCCAGGAAGAACCACAACATATAATTAGAGAGTTTGTGTTAATATTATCATGAGTACAACTAAAACCCCATCCCATAAGCACCTTACTGCCCTATGGAAAAAGAAGTCAATATACCACAAGGGAAGAAAGCATTCACTCAAATAAGTAAGCTGAGGCTTGAGATTTTACCTTCCAAATCAAGAAGGAGCTGTCGCCAAGGAGTCAAACCTGGAAGCTGTGCTGGTGCTTCTTTGCTAGGTTACAGTGACAATGAACTCAGATGCAATTCCTGACTCCTGAAATAGTGCCCACACATGGGCGTTGGGCCTGAGACTTCTATGCTATTGGTTAGTGTGACAACTGTGCCCTCCTCCCTAAGCCCCTCCTCACTTTTTGCTGCCTCTCACCTCTAACCCTACCCCCATCACCAAATCAGGAATTTGTCCTCATGTCAAACATCTGGAATCCTCTTTGTTAACTCTTTCTCAGCACTCTGTGTGATGTTTGAGAGAGCTATCAGAGGGGTCGTTATGCATGATGGCTGGTCATTTTTTATTAGACTTTTTTGGTTCTAAAACAAGTCAAAAATTTTTAAGAGAATTTTAACAGAAATATATCAAGTACAAAATGAGAGTCCCTCCTTGTTCCTTGCTGTCTGTCCATTCCATTTTCACTCCCAGTATAACGATTTAGCCATTTCTAGCCATTGACCAAGATAAATAGATTGATAGAAGAATTATGACTCTATAATAGATGTACAGATGCATACTTTTATATGTGTTATTTCAAAACACAGATAAACTCACACTGTTTAACTTGTAAAGAGACATTTTTGTTTACTTTCTAAATCTTGGACTCCTTTCCCTGTTGGTCCTCAAAGTTCTATTCCAGAACAAACTGAGCAGCTGAGGTCTCTCAGTAAATAGCTGAAAAGTAGAGGGTCTTAAAGCAATTACTGTGAATTATTCATTCATCTCCTATGGAAGTATTAGAAGAATAAAGTGCCAGGTGAGATTTAAACAAGCAACTTTTCTAAGCAGGCACAGTAAAGCCCTCCGTATTGCTGGGGTTAAGAGAAGGCTTAGTGACTCCAGAGCTCAGATCCTGTTTATTTACTGGGTGGCAAAGAGTTGTTACATAAGTTCTTTCTTTTCTATCTACTTTACAGTGATTCAATCATTTGCATCTTTTCAGTGAGGCTAAATAATCTTTTATTTTTCTAGGCTTTGCAGAAAAGGGTCTGCTTTCTAGAATACATCCAGTGATACTCTTCCCTAATCTAGGGACACAAGCATTTACTTCATGGTTTATCCAGTGAAGAAGCCAAAGCACCAGACAAGGACAGGAAGCTAGCCAGGCCAAAGGAAGTTAAAGATCTGAAGCTGGAAGCCTTGAGCCCTGAGCTAGTTAAGCAGAGCTGCTCTGTTTCAAAAGGTGAATACAAAGCTCTATCTCTCCAACAGCTGACTTGAAGGCTTGAGTCAGCTCTGTTATCTGGCAGCCTATGGCAAATACAAATGGTTTACTTGTTTTACTGTCCCATTAAACAGATCAGATAGGTGTCTGATCCATAGACTGGTTAGGGCTACTCTTTGGGAAGTTGCTACCAGAGTGAAACATGGTCTTTCCAAAGAACAGGTTTTTGGCAAGAGAGAAGACTATTCTTTCCAAAAATGTTTTTATTTCACCACCCTGTGTTATGCCAGAGGGCATTTAAAATAAAACATTTTTATACTGGGGAAAGTTAAAACTATGTATATTCTTAAAACATTCATCTTTTTTCTCCCACAAAGTTGAACACTTGCTCTCTATATCTATTTTTTTAACTGGGATAAAATTCACATCAATAGTCACCATTTAGAAGGGTAAGATTCAGTGATAGATTTTAGCATATTCACACAATGTGCAACCATCATCACCATCTCATACCAAGCCATTTTCATTCCTTCAAAGAGAGACTCAAGAGCCACAAAGTAGCCATTCCTCATTTCCCTCCTTCTGGGCCCTGGCAATTGTTAATCTACTTTCTGTCTCTTTGGACTTGCCACTTCCTGAAATTCCATGTAGATGGAACCATACAATATGTGGCCTCTTTTTTTTTTTTAAGATTTATTTATTTATGCATACAGATCTAGGGTACAGGCCAGAGGTACAGGGGCAGTGAGAGGGTTCACCAGATAGAGAGCAAGGAGCAGAACAGGCAGATCAACGAAGTCCACTGCTGAGGGGAACAGCAGGAGGGTCAGGAGAGGTCTGCCATGCCATGTGGGTCACCTCCTGGGCAGGGATCGAACTCATGCTGAAGTGGCTTTAGCTTCTTAGTGCAGTGCTTTAACCCGCCACCAAGGAGGGCCCACAATATGTGGCCTTTTATAGTAAATGTTTTTGAGGTTCACTGATGTTGTAGTGTATATCATTACTTCATTCCTTTATGTGACCAAGTAATATCCCACTGTATGGATAGACCACATTTGTGTTCCCGTTCTCCTGCTGAAAGCTATTGGGGATGCTTACACTACTTCAGTGTTACAATACTGTAAGACTACTGCTAACATTTGGATAGTTTTTGACTGAACATATATTTTCAATTCTCATGGATACTTTTTGCTTTGTGCAGTTTTAAAATTATATCATGGCTATTTCCCCATGTTATGAAAAACATTCCATCAGAGAAAAGTATCAGAATTTATTGAATAACTTTCCTGTTGTTGGAATGGTGTGCAGTTAGTCTTAATCACTGTTAAGTCTTGTTACACATGGCAAATTTATATCTGGATACATGAAATACCAGTTCATATCTTTTATTATTTCCTTACATTAACAGTTTCTATACTCTACCGCATTGAAGGGAACATTTTCATTTACATTTAGAAATTAAGGTATGATATATCTTCATATAATTCAAATGCATATGTTTATAAACTAAGCCCTGAATACTTTCTTTCCCCACCTCCCCACCCCATAGACAAAGTTACTTTAGTCACTTCTTGTGTATGTTCCCAAAGGTTTTCTAGGTCTATATGATGCTTACTTAACTGCTTGGAAGCTTTTCAAATATATGTACAATATACTATTTTTACACTATGCTATATTTTATACTATGTAGTATACATATAAATCATAAAAATAATGTAAAAGATCTCATTGGTAATTTTATTTTGTCTACATGCTTAAATAATATTTTGGATGTATTTGGATAAAATAAAGTATATTTTTAAAAGTAATTTCACCAACTTCTTTGTGCATTTAAAGATATTTCTCTTAGAAAATTTGAAATTACTACATAGTTTGCATTCTGTTTTTGTTGAATAAGGTTGTTCTATATCTTAGGTAATGGGTTGTGTGGACATTATTTTCATACAGCGAATTCATGCTTTTTGATGGCTACCTAACACTTGTTTAACCTTCTAGCCATTGGTGGACATGGGACAGCTTCCTTCTTTTTCCTATTACAAATAATGTATATTGAGCACACTTATTATGATTAGGAAAATTTTTCATAAATATCCTGTAATTATTTTAAAGATTTATTTTCATTTATATATACAAGAATTGGGGTATAGGCCAGAGGTGCAGGGCAGTAAGAGGATTCACCAGAGACAGAGTGGGGAGCAGAACAGGCAGATCACCTGAAATGTACTGCTGAGGGGAGCAGTGGGTGAGACAGGAGAGGTCTGCTGCACCTTGTGTACCGTGTTGCAGTGGCTGGCCACAGCTGTAGCTGAGACTTTAATTCCTGCACCTCTAGTGAGGCCCTAAGTATCCTGTAATTTGTGGCATGGTTTCCTGAAGGGGAATCATGATTTGAATAAGAATAATAAAGCTGCCCAACTGGTCAACACTTTGGAAGAAAACAATATAAATGTGTCCTATTTTGACAACCCCATGGAGTGCAGACCACTGTCAGGACAGTGCTTGAAGGGTGAGTCAGGGAATCAAGTGAGAACCACAGCAGAGGTTCTCTAGGTGGACACTATGGACACTAAGGTATCCTCAAGGTAAAGAGACTTTCTCTTGATGTTGACTTTCACAAGAGTTAAGTGAAGCAAGGAGGGGATCTTCTCAACGCTAGAAGCCATTGTGACTGATTCCTGCCACTCAGGGTTTAGATTTTTGAGAATCCTAGTCACACCAGAGAGGATTTAATCTCTCCGTCACACATATCCACACAGCCTATTGGCTTGGTGGCCTTTCCCTGGAGGATAAAACAGAAACCTTTCTTTATTCAGATAACCCAGTCGAGGGCAAAAACACTGTCAGTCCACCTTTGTCTCTGGTTTTCCTTTCCTTTTCATTGTTTGGCTCCTGGGACATTTTCTTTTTAATCTTTGGGACTCAGTATTTTGTTATATTTTACCCAACATTGCTAGATATTTTTGTAACAGGAGATTCTCTAGGTCAACCTGTCTCAACGTTGCCAGAATGGAAGTCTCTCTCTTTCTTGATTTGAAGTGTGCCCACCTTGTACTATATCCCTTACTTTCCTAACTTTTTTTAAAAGATTTATTTATTTATGCATACAGAACTGGGGTACAGGCCAGAGGTGCAGGGGCAGTGAGAGGATTCACCAGAGACAGAGCGGGGAGCAGAACAGGCAGATTGACCAAGTCCACTGCTGAGGGGAGCAGCAGGTCTGCTGTGCCATGTGGATCACCCCTGGGCTGAGGATCGAAATCACAGCTGCCATGGCCAGCTTCCCAGTGCTGCACTTTAACCCGTTGCGCCACCAGAGAGGGCTACTTTCTTAACTTTTTATGGAATATTCTATTCTAGAATGAACATTTTTACAGTCTTTGATATGCACTGCCAGTTTGTTTTCTGTAACACCAGTTCTCTTCCTATCGGTAATTATTTGCAAACCTTGAGAATTATTTTCTAAAAAAATCTTTGCCAAGTTGATTGACAGGGGTAAGAATAGGACGAAAGGGCTGCTATTGTTTCTGTCCCTTTTTATTTAGTGAGCATAGTCATATATTCATTGGCTCTTCCAGTTTTGCGAATTTCCTGTTCAAGTCCTCACCTGTCTTGCCAAGGTCTGGCGGGGGTCCTCTTCTGTTTTCTTAGATGATATCTGGGAACGCAGCTGCTGTGCTGAGGTCACCAGACTGGCCTCCTGGCCTCTTCTGTCCCAACCTGCTGGCTCAGGCTCAGGTTTACAGATCAAAGAACAGTCCGCAGCCCAGTGGGGGATTTTGGTGGTTGGCGGGTGGTCCTGCAAATAGTGCAGTTGACGCAGGGCAGGATCGCAGGGTGGAGGGGTGTGAAGGGAGCAGGAGCAGTTGTGTCAGGTCATCCTGTGGCCATGCCCTCATTCAGTAGCTGACCACTGAACCCAGATCAGAAGGGAAAACAGACAAAACAAAATGAGTTTGGATAACATTCCTCTTCGCGGTTTCTGTCCACAGAAAGCCCGGTCTACTGAGGAAGTCTTTATGCCACCAGGTCAACCCCATGGCAGTCAGGGCCCAAAAAACTGGAAATACTCACATAAGACTACACCATCTTTAAGACTTTGATGTCAAAATCAAACAACTGTCACTGTTGTTTGAAGTATAAAACTATTGCATTTTACCCTAGAGAAGTAGTTTTTGTGGTGGTAGAAAGCACATCACTTACTGGGCACAGGGCTGTTTTTTTAAGTCTAACAGTTAAATTGTGCTTAGTAGATGTTGACATCCTGCAATGAATCTCAAGAACTTTTTCATCTCTTACTTCTAAGCCTTTAAGTATTAATTGCCCCTCTCCCTAACCCCTGCCAACATCCTTCCTACTTTTGAACTTTCTACTTTCTGTTAGAAAATTGTTTTTCAAAAAGTCCTACCATTCAGTTTTCATGTGTATGTGAAATCTAGAGAAGCAAAAGAGTCAAGAAAAAGACAAAACTTGCAAGCTGACCCTATATCTGAGGGGAAGAGAGGGATCAAAACGGGAGAGAAGAGCAGGGACTACACCTGTGGGGAGAAATACTGTTCCACAAATTAACGATGATGAAAGGAACAAAAAAATAAAATTAATTAAAAATTAATTACAATTCAAAAAGAAAAATGTTCCACCAGTCAAAGATAATCACTGTTAATCATTTTGCCCACAGTTAACATTTTGCAAGTTGTATTTCTTTTCCAGGTGTACATCCATAGGCTCTTGTATGTCAGAATTTTGTATTCTGCAAGTCTTTTATGTGATATGGTGAATAATTTTTCTAAGACTGTAAAAAGTAAGTCCTCCCTGGTGACAAAGGAGTTAAGTCTCAGGACTATGAAGCTCTCTACAACCATTGCAGTAAGAATTCCATCCTCAGCCAGGGAGCTGACCCACATGGCACAGCAGACCTCTCCTGTCTTACCCGCTACTCCCCTCAGCAGTGTATTTCACTCAATCCACCTGTTCTGGTCCCTACTCTGTCTCTGGTGAGTTCTTTCACCCCCTCACTTCTGGCCTGTACCGCAACTCTCATACCCATAAGTAAATAGAATAAATCTTAAAAAAAAAAAAAAAAAAAAAAGGACCGTAGTAAGTTGTGCTAACTTGTTTTTAAATGACTACCTAAAGCCCTGGGTGCTTAATTTTTTTATATATCTGTCCCAACTTCCTTTTTCTTCCCATGCGCAGGCATAGCAGCCTGCACTTCCTGGACACATATCCACACTAACAGCCCACCCCAATCAGCCCATAATCACCACATCAACCTTCAGAATGGGTCTGCTCACCCCCACTTTCCAGATGAAAATGAATTACAGTGGTGAATGGTGAATTGGAACTAGGTTTTAGCAAAGTAAGTTGAGACAGATAGTCCTTCCTTCCCTAAATAAAATAAAGAAATAAACATGGAGGGGGGAGGGACACAAAGTGAGTCAGCTGGAGATATTTTATGAAAACAATGGATTAATTATGTAGACTAAATATGGACAAATCCTTTTATTGCTCCCTGTACCAGGTATTTTGTAACCAGTTACTTGATACTGTCCATCCTGAACCAACATTAGTGAACACTCATCAGTTGGGTACGGCGGAATGCATATATCCCTGTTTCCCTGATGGACTGTCAGCTCCCCAAGGAAGAGCAAGGTGTTGGGGCACGGGGGGAGTTCTTTAGACTCCATGTCCACTTTCTTGTTGGGCACTTTCTGGGAGCCATGCTCAGGACGTGCTCACCTGTTGGCCACAAACAGAACATAAACTCGAGAAAGTGATAAATGAAGGAAAACGAAGACCTGGCATTCATTGTTACAGTAGGTGGGGTGAGGAATTGAGGGACATGGAGTTTGGACTTTGATCATTTATAAAAATTCCACCCTAGGCTCTTATAGAGAGGCTTGTAGTTTATTCCCACATTCATTATCTCATGCAGTTTTTAGCAACACACACATATGCACACCCCCAAATGCAAACCTTCAAGCTAGTCAGTGGGAATGCCATCAGAACAGTGGGGAACCTAGCTGAGCTTTTTAAATTTTAGTGAAACTTTTGTATTTTAAAATAGTTTTAGAGTTATAGAAAAGTTACAAAGCTCAGATGGGGGGGGGTGTCTGTAGTATATCCCCTCATCTTTGCCTCCCTACTTTACATCTTCTGTCACCAGGGTACATTCTTAGTCACGACTGAGAACTAAACAATGATCCATCAGTATTAACAAAACCCTGCATTGTATTTGTTATATAGTTAATTTTTCTACTTGTCTACCTTTAGCTCCAGGATCCCAGCCAGACCACCACATCACATTTAGTGGTCAAATCTCCTGAGTCAAATCTGATCTGAGATGGTTTCCTCTTATCTGTGACAGGTTTTCAGACTTACTTATTTTTCATAGCCTTGGCATTTTACATGTAGAATACTCCTCTATTTGAGTTTATCTGAAGTTTCTCTCATAGTGGGAAAGGAAGATGAACTGAGCTCCTAAAATTATCACCATTTAAATCTGGAAAGGTTAAAAGGGAAATATAGGCCCTCCGTGGTGGTGCAGCGGGTTAAAGCACAGCACTAAGAAGCTAAAGCCACTTCAGCATGAGTTCAATCCCCTCCCCGGAGGTGACCACATGGTGTGGCAGACCTCTCCTGACCAGCCCACTTCTCCCCTTAGCAGTGTTCTTCATCAGTTCTGCCTATTCTTCTCCCCATTCTTTCTCTGGTGAATCCTCTCACCCTCTGCACCTCTGGCCTGTACCCCTATTCTGCATAATAAAATGCATAAATAAGTAAATTTTTTTTTTTAAAAAAAGGAAACATAACTTTCATATATTTGCTGACTGAAGTATAAGCTGCCCACTTCTCTCATAAATAAATAAATCTTTTTTTTAAAAAAAAAGGAAATATAACTTTCATATATTTGCTGACTGAAGTATATGCTGCCCACTTCTCTCATGGAGTCTAGCAAATAACATCCTGTTTGTTCTGTGCTTTACAGAACCATTTAAACCAGGCCCCATTAGCTCAGTCATTTCTTCTTAGTCAGAAGGTGGTGTTCCTTCTTTTGTGAACAGCTAGATCCTCCATATGCGCAGTTCTTCAAATTCATCAATAAGAAACTTCATTTATACATATGGAGAGGACCAGCAAGCAAATAAACCTAGATTTTTATAATTCAGTGTTTCTACCATTTTATGTTCAAAATAATCTAGAGTCTAAATTAATGTAAAGACTAGCCCATCAGCCTAATCACAATTTATCATCATCATCATTATTATGATTATTATTATTCTGAGCAGAAGAACTGGTGCAGTCAGCTCCCTGGCCAGGTATCCAACTCAGGCCATAGCGGGCCTAGTGCTGATATTTAACTCGTAGGCCAAGAGGGGTCCCCCTCATTATTTTTGTAATTCTACATTAGTTAGCTGTGTTTTTTTATTGAGATGTAATTCATATACCATGAAATCCATCCTTTTGTATACACATGCAACCAGCGTACAGCTCACTGATTTTTAGTATATTCACAAGACTGTGTAATCACTACCACTATATAATTCTACAGCTTGGTCGTCACTCCAAAAAGCAAAAACTACCTTTGTGCCTATGAACAGTAACTTCCTACCCCCTCCATTTGCCCCTGGCAACTAATTTATCTCTAGGGATTTACCTGTTCTAGAGATTTCCTATAAATAAGTTGTATTGCTGATCTTCCTTTCCCAGTATGAGAAGACCACTATGGGATCTTCTGTGCCTGACTTCTTTCAGATTGCATAACATCCTCAAGGTTCAACTGTGTTGTAACATAAGTCTGTACTTCATTCTTTGTTGACATTTTTTTAAAGATTTATTTATTTATGCATACAGAATTGGGGTACAGGCCAGAGGAGCAGGGGTGGTGAGAGGATTCACCAGAGACAGAGTGGGGAGCAGAACAGGCAGAACTGATGAAGAACACTGCTGAGGGGAACAGCAGTGGGTCAGGAGAGGTCTGCTGCACCAGGTGGGTGGGTCACCTCCAGGTTGGGGAATCAAACTCATGCTGAGGTGGCTTTAGCTTCTTAGTGCTGTGCTTTAACCTGCTGCACCACTGGGGAGGGCCTTCTTACAAAGGAAATGGAGCAACTTCTATTTATCCATTCAACAGCGAGTGGCCTTTGGGTTTATTTCTTAGTTAATTATGTTTTGTCAGCTGCTTCATATTTATTGATTCAGCTCTTGATATCATACTTATCTTGTCTTCCTGATTCTTAATTCCCCTCATGTCTGTCTTCCAGGCCTCAAGCAAAATCTGGCCAAACAGTAGTTATAGATGAAAACCAACAAAAAATTCCCAAAGATCACCTCCAGGGAAATGATTACTGCTATTTTTTTTTCTCCCATCTTCTCACAGCAATTGATTTAAATATGTTTTCTGTATCTATACTATGTGTTAAACACTATTCTAAGTCTACAGATGCAGAGTTCAAGAAGATGATACGGACCCTGTTCTCAGGGAACTGGAACCTGGTGAAGGAGATTGACGTTAAGCAAATCATTACACAAAGAGTATTTAAGTTGCTGTTAAGAGAAGGGCTACAGAGAAGAGCAGAGGTGAGAGTAGAGTTTGAAGGAGCATTCCCTAGAAAGGTTGCATTTGAATTGAGTTGGGAAGAGAAGAATTTGTCCACAAGAAGGGAGGGAGTTTCCAAACTATTGAAACAGCATGCTCAAAGCCTTCATGGCTTTCAAGCTTCACAGGCTAGGAGCTTGAGATGTGGTGGGCAGAATGAACCTGGAGGGAGTCCAGACAATGAGGCCAGAGAAAGTACAGGGGCGTCTGCCCAGGTTAGCTGTGGATAAAGTGATCTCAAGCTGGAGCAGCATCTTCTTGTCAAAGAAAAAGGTTTAAGCTGCTTTCAACACACCAGGTATGTAGAAACCCTTCAAGCTGCTCAAAAGTATTCCATCTATCTTCTAATCCTGTGAGAAACTACTCCAGTCCTCAATCTTGTCTGGACCTAGCTATGTTGTTACCTGCTGGTATGTTGGGTATCTTCCCTTTGCCTCTTCAGATCTACTTTTTGTGCTTCCTCATTCTTCTCTGTGCCCAGGAGTGTGAACTGCATGGACTCGAGTCCCAGCCCATGGGATCTCTTGGCCATTGTGGGTCACTCACAAGAGATTTGAAGAGGGAATGGTGTTGGGTAATTACTCTTATAGTTCTCTTCTGCTTGGGTTGCTTCTGAAGATCATGTTCACACAGCCACCTGTGCTTCTTGTCATCACTCATCCCTTTTGAAGCTTCCACCCGCAGTGGGAACAGTTTCCCCTGGTTTTCCTAACCCTTATTTAGCCATGCTTAAAGCAGACTTTAGTCCTCCCTAAATTGTGCAAGTATATTCTCATTCCGCATTGCTCCCAACAACGTGACTGTCATTTCTCCAGTGAGAGGGCGAGACTGTTTTTCTACCCACTTAACTCTGGGCATAATCAGTGACTACTCTGACCAATGGAAGTTGGGGAAAATGCCCTGTGCCAGCCTGGTGATAGTCTTCAACTGTTCTGTCAGCTTTAGCTTCCTGTTTTTAGGACCCTGAGACCTTTGTGTAAGGAATTCAGCTTAGTCAGCTAAGGAGAAGACACCTAAAGCACTGAGGTGCACACAGGTAGGTGAGGAAGCCACTGTGACTGTCCAGCCTGTCTGAGTCTTCAGATAACACCAGAGTGAGATAACTACAATTCATGAGAAACCCCAAGCAAGACGTACCCACGATTGCCCAGTGATTCCCTCACAACCTCAAGAGATTCAAAATAATCCCTCCTTTTCTCTCTCTCTCTCTCTCTCTCTTTTTTTTAATTGCACACGGGCCAACTACTTACAAATAAGAAGAACATTTTCCAATTTTTTTTTGTGCTTTCCATTAACACCATTTTCCAAATATGGACTTTGCATTTTCTAATTTTTTATATATGTAATAATTTATTTTTACATTATTTTGTGCAAAAGGGATAAGCTCCCCCCCATTTTTTTTTTTTAAAGATTTATTTATTTATTCATACAGAACTGGGGTACAGGCCAGAGATGCGGAGGGTGAGAGGATTCACCAGAGACAGAGTGGGGAGCAGAACAGGCAGATCGACGAAGTACACTGCTGAGGGGAGCAGCGGGCGGGTCAGGAGAGGTCTGCCACGCCATGTACCTCCGGGGCAGGCGGGAATCGAACTCATGCGGAAGCGGCTTTAGATTCTCAGTGCTGTGCTTTAACCCGCTGCGCCACCAGGGAGGGCCCCCCCCATTTTTTTAATGCCAGAAAACCTTTGCGTGTGGTTCCTATATTAAACTCTCTTCAAATTGCTTAGTTTTTATATACCATTTATTCCCTCCTGGGACCACACAGAACACAACCCGAAGTATTTGGCAACAAGAATTCTAACTTCTAAGCTGGATCTTGGAATTCTATGAGGAGAGGGATTAGAGTAATCTTGGAAAACCTTGAGCTGGAAGTCATCCTGCACTCATGGGTCTCTATCCTGTCTTAAACGTAGTATCTCAATCACCTGTTTCTTAACTTTCCCCCAAGGTCCTTTTTTTTTTTTTAAAGTTTTATTTATTATTTATGCATATAGACTGAGGAACAGGCCAGAGGTGCAGGGACAGTGAGAGGATTCACCAGAGACAGAGTGGGGAACAGAATAAGCAGATTGACGAAATACACTGCTGAGGGGAGCAGCGGGCAAGACAGGAGAGGTCTGCTGGATCAGCTCCGGGGCCAGGGATTTGAATTTGCACTGAAGTGGCTGCGGCTACCTTACAGCGCTGTAAGTCAGTCTTGCACCACCAGGAAGGATTTCTCCCCCTCCCCCCAGGCCTTTTTCTAGAAGTAGCAGCATAAATAAATAAATGATTTTAAAGAGAGCATTAATTTTTTTTCTTTTCCTGGTCAAATAACTTCCTCTAAGACTATATCATTCATCTACCTTGGGAATTTATCCCATGTCATTCCTAGAAAGACCTCAGGGGTGGTGGAGCCCAAAGCAGAGCTCTTTCCTTTTGCAAGAGTCTAAGTAGTTCTGTAAATAAGAGGACACAGAGATACAGATGTAACAGACAGAGCAAGCTCTGAAGAAGCCTCTCAGCTGTGAAGCACTGAGTGTTCCAAAGGTTAAAGGGTTTGCAACTGCTACTACCCATGAGGCCTCCAGGCTACTCCTTCCCTATTCTGCCTGGAAAACAGGTGCCAGAGGTGACGCAACTCAGCAAACTGTAGTCAGACTGACTGCAGGGATCCATAGAAGGGGAGGACCATCGATGGGGCCAAATGCAGTGAGTTACCCAAGTCTGGGAACATCAAGTTCCTGCAAGACCTGGGCAAAACAATGATGACAGGCCATGGGATCTCTAGTATTTGAGAAGAGGGTCACATGGAGCTTGCAGAGGGAGGACTGGGGGAGAGACAATGAAAAAGAACCAGACTTATCAGAGGGTTCAGGATTGAAGCAAGTTAGCCTGGAAAGGTAGGGTTATATGGCTATTGTGACTCTGAGTTCTTCCATGTCTTTGCAAGCAACTCTCATTAATAAACTCAGTCAGCAAGTATGTAGGAACCAGGCTGCAGGGGAGGAAAGAAATCCAACCCACTCTTTATAGATTTGACATCTCTCCTGGGGAGAAAAGCAAAGCAAACAAACAAACAAAAAAACCAAAAACCCACCCATCTTATGAACCTTTATGTCATAAAGAAATTTTGACAGGCGGTGTGACTAGAAGGCGTGGCATTCTGTGGAATGATCATTGGGATGACCTCTCCTGAGATAGTGATATTTAACAGGAGATAGGAATGAGGGGGAGAGTGAGTCCTATGGATGACTGGCATTCCAGGGAGAGGGAACAACAAAGGCATAGCTTTGAGGTGGGAGTGCACTTGGCTCATTCAGGACATTGCCTGCCAAGTGGGCTGGGACCAGCAAAGCAGAAAGAGGCAGGAGGCGGCACAAGAGAGAAAGTGGTGCTTTTAGTCTTGCTACCAAGAGGACTAAATAGGACTATTGGCTGAACACAGGAAACTTTGTTTCACTAGCCCACCTGGCCACCTGTGAGCCCAGCCAGACATGAGGGGTGGGAGGAGTCATTTGCTCCAGCACCCACCCACTCAAACTAAAATAAAGCCCAAAAGGGAAAGGAAAGGCACGTGTGCTGGGAGTGGGTGAGCAGTGGGACAGACCAGAGATGCAGATGGAAATTAAGGGGCTGCTCTTACTGAATCTGGAGTAGCCCCTGCTGTGACTTCCCAGGATTTCACACATACCCCGTCCTTTCCTACCTCCAAATGCAGCTGTTCCTTGGTTGGCACCAGAGAATCCTGTGGCTAGAGGATCTGAAGGAACCAGGGTTTTGCTGGTCAAGGCTGTAGGATCCTGCTGGGTTTTGTAAGAGGAATTTGAAGGTTATTGATTTATTTGTAAATATCTCACACTATTTTTTTTCAAGATTTATTTATTTATGCATCAGAACTGGGGTACAGGCCAGAGGTGCAGGGGCAGTGAGAGGATTCACCAGAAACAAAGTGGGGAGCAGAACAGGAAGCTTGACCAAGTACACTGCTGAAGGGCGCAGCAGGCGTGCCAGGAGAGGTCTGTCGTGCCATGTGGGTCAGCTCCAGGGCCGGAGATCGAACTGGCACCAAAGTGGCTGCAGCCAGCTTTGCAGTGCTGCGCTCTAACCCAGTGTGCCACCAGGGAGGGCCATATCTCATGCTTGTCCTTGAAATTCTTTCTAGCACATTGACAGTATATTGTGAGACCATTCCTAAGTCTGACCAGGGAACAAGGCTGTCTGAGGCAGTCACAGCATGGAAGGATATCATCTCAGGCTGACTGAAGAGCACCCCACACTATCACTGCATAGGGAAAGGCAAGGGGAGCCCCTCTCTGTCCACCTCCCAGCCTTTACCTCCTCCTCAGGGTGAGGTGATCTTGCTTTTCCTTCTTGTCTCTTTTCAATTCACCAGACGGAGACAGCTATGTTCCTTCACTTGATTTGCTAAGAGCCCTTTTTCCTTTTCAGAAAGCAAAGAGAACCAAAAGTTCTGACTTCACTACTATCTTCTCTAAGATGAGCTTCAAGAATCCATTTAGGAAGTCAGGATCCTTTCACTGCTGAAAAATTCACAGTTTTCCCTGTGAAATCGGCACCTCTGAATGGCAGAAAAAGGTCACAGAAGAAGGGAAAAAATCCACATTTCACTGCCTAGTCAAGGTAGTATTTCATGGCTCATTAAACCAATTTGTTTATTATTGTGATGTTAGTAACCCCTTACTGAGAGTTCATACAAATAACAATTTTCTTTGCCAAGATGAGTCCCCTGGATTGGAAAGTAATCAATTTTTAACACATGCATTTACCATATAACCCTAAGAACAGCAATTCCACTCCTAGTAGAAATTAAAACATATGTCTATACAAAAAACCTAGATGTGAATATATTTTATAGTGACTTTATTTGTAATTGGCAATAACTGGAAATATTGTAACTCTTCTTCAACTTGTGAATGAATGAACAAAGTATCCAATGGAAATTCAATTTAAAAATTTAAGGATTTAATATATAATGATTTATTAAATAGTTAAATAGAAATTGAAGTATGGATTTTGTTTTTAAAAGTCATTTGGGGCCTTCCTGGTGGTACAAGGAATTAAGTCGTTGCACTATGGAGCTGTCAGCAGCCACTGCAGCACAAGTTCCATCCCCAACTAGGGAGCTGACCCACATGGCATGGCAGACCTCTCCTGTCACCCCCTGCTGCTCCCCTCAGTAGTATATTTCAATCGACCTGTTCTACTTTCCACTCTCTCTCACACAGACACAGACACACACACACGTACGCACACGCCTCTGGCCTATATCCCAGTTCTTGTGTGCCTAAATAGATCTTTGAAAAAATAATAAAATGAAAGTCATCTGCTTGGAGTACATTTGCAAACAATATGGAACAGAAGAAGCAAATCAGAGGACCCAAAATCCCTGTCCTCATCAGTATTGCATTGGATTGTCATTCCCCTTGACTCACAGACAGAGATCTCAGACTTCACGCCTCTAAATCTTTGGGTGGCTTCCCCTTATACTTAGAACAAAATAGAACCTTTTCATTAAGGCCCTGCCTGATATGGTCCCCACCAAGTGCTTGCACATCATCCCCTACCACAAACTTCTTACACGCCAAGCTGGGTCAACCTGACTTTTAGGATCCCTGAACAAGCCAGGCTCATCCCCACTTGAAATACATTGCCCCAGCTACATCTGGATCATAGTTCTACCATTTCCTCATGGTGTAAATTGGGCAAATTACTTAATTCTTGTTCTTTAGTTTCCTCATTTTGAAAATGGGAATAATGATGATAGAACTAGCTTCACAGGGTTATGGTGAGAGCTGGTAAATTATTCATCTTAAAACACTTAAAACAGGGGCCCTCCCTGGTGGCGCAGCGGGTTAAAGCACAGCAGTGAGAAACCAAAGCCACTTCTGCATGAGTTCGATCCCCGCCTGCCCCGGAGGTGACCACATGGCGTGGCAGACCTCTCCTGACCCGCCCGCTGCTCCCCTCAGCAGTGTACTTCGTCGACCTGCCTGTTCTGCTCCCCACTCTGTCTCTGGTGAAGCCTCTCACCGCCCCTGAGCCTCTGGCCTGTACCCCAGTTCTGTATGTGCAAATAAATAAATCTTTAAAAAAAAAAAAACACTTAAAACAATGTGAGTCCAATGTAGGTGTTCTATAAAATTACTTGTTATTATTTCTAGGTCAGGAATTTCCTGTCTTTGTGTACTCTTTGCTCTTGTCATCCAGAGCTGTGTGCATGCATGAGTATGCCTATGGGTAAAATATCGTATAAAGTAACTGTCTTCAAACAAGTCAGTGATTTCTTGGTGAAGAGAGTTACGATGTTTTAATAGTAACATATTTTGTTAATTATTTTATGCTGGGGATAATAATAACATATAGAAAAGCTATAAAGATAGTTCAGAGATTTTCCATGTATTCTCAACCCCCTTCAGCTGATATTCACTTAAACTTACAGGACAATGACCAAAACTGCAATTATCAAAACTTGGTTCAGTACTTCACTAAATTAAACTTCATCACTTTCTACTAATGCCCTATTTCTGTTCCAGGATCCTGTCCAGGATACCACAATGCATTTACCATTAACAATGCTTTTATATTTTGATTTTGTTAAATAAGTGTGATCCTCAACTTCCAAAATATGTGACTCCAAAAAGATACAGCATATATATTTAAGTTGCAAATATCTCTAAGTTCCCTGCTTTCCTTTATTACTTATTTTTTCTGTATCACTGATTATGTACAGTACTTTTCACAGGACATCAATCTAAGATTGAGCATACATCATCAAGAAAAATGCTGACAATTGTAATTACAAAATGCAGTTAGTTCTAATTCCTGAAAAATGCATGCCTCAAAATCTACCACTATGGTTGTGCATTTCACATCTCTTTGTCTGTTTGCCACATTAGAATGGTGATTTCAAAAACAAGCAAAAATCATAAATTAACTCATATAATTCTTATAATACAAAGTGGTACTATTATGAGCTCTATTTCACAAATGAGAAAATCTAGGCACAGAAAGTTTAAGTAATTTGCCCAGGTTGCACAGCTACTAAATGGCAGAGTCAAAACTCAGGTCAAGGCAGACTGTTCTTCATTCTTACCCATCAGGTTATCCTGCTTCATAGTGACTAAAGCACCCTGTTCTCTGTTGATCACACTTAAGAAAGAGCCAAGAAGTTAATAAAGCAAATAATAATAATAATAATTAATTTGGGCAGCCAAATGATCCTCCTGCCCCTGGGTTAATTAGACCATTAGGTTTTCTGGCTAAAGAATATCAAGTGGCAAAAGGCAGGAAAAGCCAATCAACTCTGCTTGGCTTTTGTTTTATTGACATTTGTTAAATGCCCTTGATGTAACAAGCACCGTTCCAGGTACCAGGGAAAAACAGATAAGGCACAGGCTGGTCAACTGATGAGCACCTGTGGAAGTCTGAAAGTTTCAGGATGAGCTCCAAAGAAGAGTGGTTTTTGTCTAATCCTTGAGCTGAAACTGAAAGGAAGAGTCCCTTGGCCAAGTAGAAAAGCAAAGGAAGGATGGATTTGCTGCCTTGCAAACCACCTGCACTCAGACGCAGGGCTGAATGGGTTCATTTCCCTTTCTTTACAAAATGGCTTTTGGTCTCCTGGAACAGTAGATCCACTCTAGCTCCCTATCTCAGCAGAGTAAATATTGAGAAATGTCAGGCTCAGTAACTTCAGTGTTGCACCTTATTGCATGTGGCATGGAATAGATCTCCCACCAGTGATCCCCACAAATGAGAAGCTGATGGCAGAGGCAGAACTAAATCCTAACAAGTGAGAGTAGGGAGTTACTAGGGGCTTCCTAGGATGCAGAGAGTGTAGGAAGAGGGTCTGGAGATGGATCTGGCTAGTTTCCTGCACAACAAGGGCTTGCAGTATACAGTGAAGCTGATGTCAGGATATTAATCCACAACTACAAGGCATATGAATGTCAAATGTCCCAGGGTTTTACATGTTAGTGTATCTATGTTAGTGCTTTTCTCAAGAAATGTCATATATGATTAATCTATCAAGGTGACCAATACATTTTGCAAAAGTTACTGATTTTACTGCTCTATTGATTTTTCAACTACTTCTAAGTTCCCACTCATGTTAGTGAGCTCTAACATGAAAATTATTAACTGTAATGTTTATGTGTCTTGTAAATATTTGATCAATGTGCTCCTAGTTTGTGCTTTTGCCAAAGTGTAGATTCTGGGAATCTACATGCATTTATTTATTTATTTATTTTTGCATTTGTGGCTTTTGAGGGCAGGTACCTTATTTATTTGACCAGTTTTTATACAGGGTTAGTTGCACACACAAAGAGTCAGTTAACCCAATTTAAGCAAGAGCTGAGTATAAGAGAAGGTTATTCACACATCTCTATTTTTTAAAAATCATGTATCCACACATCTCTATTTTTTAAAAATCACACAAAAAATATGGTTTTAAGGTGACAAATCAGATCAAAATATATTTTGGTTTACACAGTATGATTTAACTTAATACTAGTAAGAATGGCACATAATAAAAAAAACTAGCAACAACAAATGTTGTTGAGGCTGTGGTAAAAAAGGAACTCTTCTACATGGCTGGTGGTAATGAAAGCTGGTTCCACTGCTATGGAAAGCTATGGGGAGGTTCCTCAGACTACTAAAAATAGAACTTCCATTTGACCCAGCAATTCCACTCCTAGGGATCTACCCAAAGGACACAAAAACATTAATACAAAAGGATACTTGACCCTTATGTTTATTGCAGCATTATTTATTATGGGTAAAACATGGAAACAACCCAAATGCCCAAAAATAGATGACTGGATATATATATAATGGAAAACTATGCAGCAATTAAAAAGCTAAAATAATGCCATTCACAGCAGCATGGAGCTAATGGAGCTAGAAGGGATCGTTCTCAGTGAAATAAGTTGGAAGAAAAAATAAAAATACCAGATGGCTTCACTTATGGGAGGAATATAGGGGAACCAAATAAGGGACCAAGGGGGAAAATATTAATAACAATCAAAAAATAATAAAAAGACTACTACAAATCAGAGACATTCTACAGGGTGGGGGAGGGAAAGAGACCAGGGCAAGGGTGGGAATAACACAAGGGACTATGGTGGTGGTGCGGTGGTGGTGCAGTGGTGGTGGAAATTCTATGCAGTCTACACCTGAGAAAAGAAAACAAGCATTGTAAAATAATTACTTAATTTTTTAAAAAGGAAAGGAATATATACTTTGGTTTAAACTGGGTATTTTACTAGTTAGGATTGACTGATAAAAATGCTGAGCTGAATTTTAAAAAAGTAAGTATAATAAAGTAAATATCAAGATCATCAAGCAGCTATAGATCAGAGACATTCTGTAGGGGAGTGTGAAGGATCAGGACAGTAGTGGGAAGATCACAGGGACTACTGTGATGGTGCACGGGTGAATGGGTGGTGGGAATTTCATGGGGAGGTCATACATTGGACAGAAATGAAGGGTAATGCAATAAACACATTTTTTAAAATGCTGATTTGTACAAGTTTATATAATTTATTTCTTTAGCATTGAGTGGCAATTCTCAACAGAGGACCAGGACTGGGTCTGATGTAGGCAGGGTCAAAAGAAAATTCTTGACTCTCTATGCATTTTCAAGTCACATCAATCACAATATTTTCACTTATTTCTTTTTTAAAAAAGCTTTCTCTTCTAAAATAATAATAATAACGAACAACTACATATCAGAGACATTTTATGGGGGTGGAGTCAAGGACGGGATCAAAAATTGGAGGAAGTACACTGGACTATGGTGATGGCACACGGGTGACTTGGTGGTGGGAAGCCCACGAGGATTACAACTGAGATGGAAAAAGGCACAAAATTATGTAAAAGTAAACTACTACATATATATATTTTTTTTTTTTTAAAAAACAGCTTTCTCTTCTGTGTGAACTCAAGGAGTTCACATGTCAAGTGATACAAGAGGAAATAAAAGATAGCTAACACATGAAGCTTATTCTATGTATTCTATGTTAGTCCCAATTATCATTGTTTACACATATTTACTCATTTAATATTTATCTACCTTATGAGGTTGGTTCTGTTATATTCGTTTCCAGTGGAAGAAAACTTTTCCTTTTATTGGAAGAAACTAAGATCCAGAAAGAGTAAATATTTTGCTCAAGTTCACAAAGCTATCAGATAATGAATCTGGGATTCAAACCAAAGTAGTCTGCTTTCAGATCAATCGAGGTCACTAATTAAATAAATAAATCTCTAAAAAGAAACAGTTACTGAATGTGGTGTTGTATATATCCTATGCGATTTGGTAAGTTGATACTGAGAAGGCAGCTCTAAGAGCTTGGGGACATCTTATGAGGGCCACCCACCCAGGGAGCACAATTTGATTTGTTCATTCTACCAGTTCAAATGTTGATCTCATCTAGAAACCCATGATAACATTGACCCAATAGACTAGGCACCCAAAGTGAACCACTGCTGTCATTATCTTCACACTTCCCTTTACTTAATATGGTTTCCTTTAGCTTGTTTAAAAACATAAATTACAAAGCTTCTTTGAAGTCTGTGCTAAGTCCAGTTCTGATTGACTGTTTATGGGTCCCACATTCCTGTCTATTTGCATGTAAAATGTCTTATACTTTTTGTTCAAAGCTGGACATTTCAAGTAATATATTGATACAGCTCTGGATTCTGATTTTTCTCCCCTGCATTATTGTTATTGCCATTTTTTTGTTTTGTGATTTGCCTGGACTAATTCCATAGATTCTGTCTATCCAGTTCAGTACAGCTCCAAATATCTACTTATTGTTTTTTCTTTATATTTTGCAGTTTGGCTTTAAAGGGGTTGTCCCTAGGTCAGCAAAACTTAATGCTCAGCCATGAGTCAGGGTCATTTAGACAGCTGCCCACGCACACAGGCTTCGGGATCACTATAGATATATATGAATGCATCAAAAGCCACTAGGCCTGGCCTGTTTCATGATCTTCCTATTAACTTGCTGGTTCATTTGCTGATTTGTTGCTTGCTCAAACCTTTAGGATAGCTATTACATTTGCTTCCTCATTTGTTTGCCATTAAGATTGCTGTTGTTTTTTGTTTCTTTAAAAGATTTATTTATTTGTGCATAAAGAACTGGGGTACAAGCCAGAGGTGCAGGGGTGGTGAGAGGATTCACCAGAGACAGAGTGGGGAGCAGAACAGGCCAATTGATGAAGTACTGCTGAGGGGAGCAGCGGATGGGTCAGGAGAGGTCCGCTGTGCCATGTGGGTCACCTCCAGGGCTGGGGATCAAACAGCCAGTAAGGCAGCTGCAGCCAGCTTGCAGTGCTGCGCCCTAATGGGAGGGCCCTGCTGCCCTTTTTTAACTATATCCATGGGCAATAGGTTTTCTGTGTTCTGCTCCACACTGTGTCAGTTCTCTCTGCAAGGTAACATTTTTTTTGCCATCTTGGTCCACTCTGATAGAATTATAAACCAAAAGCACTGGGTGCAGGGGTGGAAGTAACCCTAGGTAAACTCTCATTGTTCACTAACATGAGTGATTTTCCCAGAACAAATACACTTCAATCTGTTGAATGAACTTGGTTGATTTCAAGGATACTTAAGAGGTTGTTTTTGACAATTTTATCCAGTCTTTGCTTTTGGGGGAAGAGGATTTGCTGATTTCCTCTCTGCCATCCCAGGAGTCCTATCCCTGTCACCCTCAAATCTAGTCAGTTCTAGACTTGCTCACTACTCTGGAATCCATTCCCTTCTTTTTATCACCTCCTCCTAGTCCTAGCTACTTGACTAAACTATTGGTAATCATCTCCTCAAAAAATCTACCCTCATTCTAATCTGTTCTCCATATTGCTGCAGAGCAATACTGTCCAAAAATAGCTTCAGATGTCACATCCCTCACCCTTACTTTTGCTTCAAGTCTTTCACTGATACGCCATTGCTCTTAAGTTCACTACACTCTCTCGGGGGCCTGGGGCCTTCATTTTCTAGAGCTACCGGTCTCCCACTATTATGGAATTGAGCCATTCTTTCCACTTTATGGCCTTTACATAGGCTTTTCCTCAGCCTTGAACCCTCAGTCCCTCATCTAGCTAATTCACTCACTCTCTACACCTCAGTGTAAACATCACTTCTTTGGGGACATCATCTCTAACGTTCCAACACTATAACAGGTCCCACTATTGTTTACTTCTTGACACTAACATGAACTGTAAATGCAACTTCATATTTATCGTGTTATTATTTTCCCCCCTTGCTTTCTCCACTAAATTGTTCATGTATTTGGCATATGCTTGGAAAATGTCAGCTCTGCCTGAGTACTTCCACTTTCCAGTGAGGAAGGAGGAAGCAAAGAGATTCCAAGTTCAAAGGAGATCATTACTTTCCCAAGATAATACAAAGGAAGAGCATTAGTTTCCTAGGACTGAGGTACGAAGTACCAAGCAGCACCTGACTTAAACAACAGAGAGTTATATCTCATAATTCTGGAGGCCAAAAGTCCAAGATCAAGATGTTTTTCCTAAGGACTGTGAGGGAAGATCTGTTCTATGCTTCTTCCATCCCTGCTCCCCATTTTGGGGGTTGCTGGCTATCTTGGACACTTTGACTTTAGGTACACTCTCTTTGTTACTGCCTTCATTGTAACATGCCACTCTTCTGTGTGCATGCCTGTGTCCTGGTTTCCCCTTTTACTAACACATGCATCTTACTGGACTTGAGGCCCATTCTGCTATAACAACCTAATTATATCCTTAGTGACCCATAATAAATAAAATTCATTCTTTGGTACTAGTTCAACATATGAATCTTGAAGGAACATAACTTAACCCGTAACAGGGAGCAAACACTGGCACTGGTGTGACAAAGTGGAGAGCCTTAACTGAATTGGAGTTCCAACATTCATCTGTCAACTTTGTAGTTGGCAAACTGGATTTGTTTCCTGACCCGCAAAACATGGGGATTCCTATAGATGACGCCAAAGTTTTACTCCTCATTCTGTTGTTTTTGAAATAGCCCAGCTGAAGCATTTAGTTATACTTTGGGTTTTAAAATAACCATTTACCCAAAAAAGAGAGCTTTTAAGAGGATGGCCATATGACAAAGACCTGGACAGCAGGGGCTAGGTTGGGACTGGTTTTCGAGGGGGTCCCCCAACACAAGCCAAGTCGCAGGAGCATGTACCTAGGCCGTGATTGTTTCCAGTCTCCTGGGAATTGCAACATCCATCACGGTACGGTTGTTTATTTGATTTTGTGATACTGCCCATCACCTTCCACCTCACCACCATTTCCCTACCCCCCAGACCAGAGGAATTGCCAAACATGACTGACTTCAAAAAAATTAATCAGGTGTTGCAAATTTCATCATACCATGAGATAATCCTATCCCCTCCCAGAAGGATGTAAACAAAAGCAGATGGTCACTGGACATAGGATTGGCCGGAAGAAATACTTCAAACCACCCAAAGGACCATTTTTAGGAAATTATAAATTATTATGACTTTTAATACCCCTTTACACTATTTTCAAAGTAGCAAATATATAAGAGTACATGTCAAAGTTACTGGAAAAAAAATAAAAACATTAATACTACTTGAAATAACAAGAGGTAGATTGGGTCATTTTGTACAGGTGACTTTAATTTCTCTATTTTTTCTCTATTTTCAAATATTTCTACTGTAAGTACTGCTAACAATAATAATAATAATAATAGAAATAATAAATATCCCCCAAAATAATAAATATTATAATAAGACCGACCTTAAAAGATGACTATATGCCAGGCCAAGCGTGGACATCACAGCAAAAAACAACAAACACTCTCTGTCCTGTGAGCTTCCACTAGGAGGGTGATGTTACTAGGAGGAGGAAGGATGATATTATTTGTCCTAGGTTAAATTTAACTGTTAGTAGGTACTTTCGGAAGGGTCATGGAGGTGCAAACTGCAGCTGCTCAGGGTAAGATGTGCTCCTCAAGATGGAAACGAGGCTGAATGGAGAGGTGTGAGCAGCATACTTTGTCTAAGTCTAGATCGTACTGAAAAATCATCTTCTGGAGTCAGAGCTCTACCCTCCCTGGTCTAAGACTGCCTCTTTTTATTTTAAATTGTCTCTTAAAATTCATTCATTTGTTCAAAAATTATTGCAATAGCACCGGTTATGACATAATATCCAGGTTCCAGGTACAGAGCACTATAATCAAAACCTCTAGAGCTACTCCATTATGTTGGCCACCAAAAGTCTAGTTTCTACCTTCCACCACACAACAGGACTTTACCACAATTTACCTACCCTTCTCCCCTTCCCTTCTGGCAACCACCATTTCGTTCCTACAGTCTGGGAGTTTGTTTTTTCGTTTATTTTAATTCTTATCTTCCATCAAGGTTGCCTCTCACACTCAACTGTACCCTGGAACATTGTGAAACCCCAGTTGGGAATCACTCATTCCAGGGTACTACTGGTCAAAGTGGGCTGAGAACAGGACAGGGCATACTGTTGACGTCCATGTGTGGAAAGCACTATCAGCTGATGTGGGCGCCATTCCCTGGCAGGGCTCTGAGTTACATTTGAGGCAACTTGCTGGATGTTTACTGAGGTAGACAGGCTGAAGGAATTTGTGTTTGGCTACAACACGTGTCATTTTGGCTTCTAGCATCACTTACTGCTAGTTTTCTAGGGCCTTCTGGACTTCTTTACTGGAAACATGGTGTTCGGGGATGTACATGACGAACTTCATGGTGAGCCTGAAGCCCTGGAGAGAGAGTCCTGGAGCTTCTATGGAGCTGGGACTCACTAAGCCACATTTCAGAAATGGGCCATCAGAAGGACCCGTTGAGAAAACTAAGTTCTGAAAAACAAAATGATCCATATTCTTGGACCCCAGGATCCTCTCTTCTGAGAATTGATCCCAAAACAAACATTTATTTTTGCTTTAGCACTAATAGAGAAGCACTAAAAGTATGCTCTATGCCCACAATAAGGGAATACCCCCCCAAATTACAATAATATCAAGTCTGTATGGGACACATAATTATTAAATCATAATTATGAATGTAAACATGCTTGACATGAACAACAGAAACTTACTGTCTCAGAGTTCTGGGGATTAGAAACCAGAGATCAAGATGTCACCAGGGCTGGGTCCCTCTGAGGGAAGGTGAAACCCAACCACCTCTTTGTGCCTTGTGGTTGACCACCCTTTCTCTGTGCTTCTTTACCCTGCCTCCTCCATGTCTGTCTCTACATCTAAATTCCTGTTTAATAAAAAAGGATCACCTCTGTGAAGACTACATATCCAAATAAGTCACATTCTAAGGTATGGAAGGGGTTAGGACCTCAAAAAAATATGTGTGTGTGCGTGTGTGTGTGTATATATATTTACATCACATATATACATTATATAAACAACATATATACATACATACATATATATAAAAAACTGGCTATTCCAAATGTTTATTATTCTTCTTTTGATATATTGTGGAGACTTTTGCAAAGCAGTCTCTATTTCAAAAGCATGTATCTATAAAATTGTAAAAGTAATGAAAAAGAAAAAAATTATATATATTATTATATATTATATATATTATACATACATACATACATACGTGTGTGTGTGTGTGTGTGTGTGTAGGGGAGACACAATTTAACCTATAGCAGTTTTGTATCACCTAATACTAAGATATGATCATAACAACAAATTCTCACTTGGGACTTTTTAATATAACAATGCTATATGGGGCCCTCCCTGGTGGCACAAAGGGTTTAAGCATAGTACTATGAGGCTACCGCAGCCACTGTGGCTGAGTTTGATACCTGGCCAGGGAGCTGACCTTTCTTGACACACCCCTTTCTCCCCTCAGCACTGTATTTCAGTTTATCTGCCTGTTCTGCTCCCCACTCTGTCTCTGGTGAATCTTCTCACGCACTGCACCTCTGGTCTGTACCCCAGTTCTGTATGCATGAATGAATAAATCTTTAAAAAAAAAAAAAAACATGGATGGAGCTGGAAAAGATCATGCTTAGTGAGATAAACCAGAAAGAAAAGGAAAAATACCAAATGGTTTCACTCTTAGCAGTAGTATAATGGACCAGGTGAGAAAATAATAACAACAACAACAACAACAACAACAACAACAATAATAATAATAATAATAATAATAATGAACAGTTATATACCAGAGATAATTTATGGAGGTAGGGTGGGGAATGGAATCAAAAACAGTGGGGGGAGGAAAATGAACTGGACTTTGGTGATGGCACAGGGTAGTTTGGTGATGGGAAGCCCAAGGGGATTACAATTGAGATGGAAAAATGCACAAAATGATGTAAAAATATTATTTAAAAATAAGTAAGTAAATTAAAAAAAACAAAACAATGTTATATATATCAATGTTTCTAATGCTTTAAATATTTTGTTTTTCTAACACTTTAGATATGTTAATCCCGCCCACCACTGCTCTGAATTACTATCCTTGTTTGGCCAACAAGGAAATTGAAAGATAGCAGTGTTAAGTTACTGAGACCAAACTCTAAATCTCACCAGTCAGTATACTGCAAAATTTTATGCATAGTACGGCTACAATATTAAAATATGTAAAAACTATTTTGGAAGATGAAACCTTAATTGGAAAAATGGAAGTAGTTGAATCAGGAGAGGGCTTATTTTTTTCTATTATATTACCTTTACAATTATAGACACATGCTTTTACAAACCTTGCCTTAAAATGGAGACTGCTTTGGAAATTCTCCACAGTATACAAAAGAGCAGTAATAAATATTTGGGGTAGCCAATAACCAGGATGGTCACAGGGACTCCTGCCTTCTGATTTTCATGCCTTGTGTGATACTGCCACATTCAACAGGACTGCCTTTTATGGCCAGTAGAATGCCAGGGAAGGGACAGTACATGATGTCCATGATGAAGGTCAAAAAGGGCACTGTACCCTCCGCCTTGGTCTCTAAGATCTCTAATTCTGGGAAAACTCAGCTGCTATGTACCACAACACTCAAGAAGACCTGGAGAGCCCCTTATGAAGAACAACTCCAGACAGCAGCACCACCACATGGATGGATTTTTTTTCTAGTAGAAAGAATAATTTCAAAGTTTACAGTTTATTGCCTTGTGGATTTTATGCACAAGTGTGAACCAGATGGTCCCTGTTGCCCAGGATAGGATAGAGGACTTTCCTAGGTTGTGGACTTTTTAAAGGCTAAATAAAACCAGGACTGGGCCCTCCCTGGTGGTGCAGTGGGTTGGGACACAGCACTGCAAGCTGGCTGCAGCTGTTTCAGTATGAGTTGGGTCCCCGTCCCAGAGGTGACCCAAGACAGACCTCTCAGAGGTGACAGCAGATCTCTCCTGATCCACCCGCTACTCCCCTCAGCAGTGTATTTTGTCAATCTGCCTATTCTGCTCCCTACTCTGTCTCTAGTGAATCCTCTCACCATCCCTGGACCTCTGGCCTGTACCCCAGTTCTGTATGCATAAATAAATAAATCTCTAAAAATGCATAAAGCCAGGACTGTCCCAGACAAATGGGGACAGGTGGATCATTCTACCTGTAAGACATTAGCCAGTCTGGGAATTGATGTGGCTATTTTTTTTTTTTTAGCCTTTTATCTTTCATTGACCGGAAATGCCCCTGAACCAGTTTTATATGATAGACCCTGTTTCCAGGGTTTGACACATAGTTGAACTTATTCTATGAGAATGGTACAATTACTGCTATTTTCAGAGGACACAAACACAGAGACTTCCCAAGGTCACCTCTGTAGTATGTGAAAGTCAGGAAATACTGTAGCTAAAATGACCTGTGTGCTTAACTGTTCACCTGACTCTTCTCCATCATCACAGGTGAACAGTTAAGCACACATGTGGAGAAGAAATGCTCAGACCCAGCAAATACCAGTGGGCCTGCAGATACAGCCTGAGCCTGTGCTGCCCCCTACTGGCCAATTCTGTAGCTTTAACCTGATCTCCAGTCTCCTGTGCCACCAGAGTTTGAGCCTGGGCATTTTGGTGTAGAAAGAAAGCCATTGCCTGGTGGAAAGGCAAATAGGGATGATTGAACGAAACTACTCAGAGTCAGAATAGATGCCAGAAAAAAAACCCTCTGCCCCCAAATGCTACACAATGTACCCCAAATAGAAATGTTTAGCTTTAAAGAAAAGTTAGTATTTGGATTATTCTTTTTTTAATAATAATAATTTATTTTTACATTATTTTGTGCATTTTCCATCTCAGTTGTAATCCCCGTGGGCTTCCCATCACCAAATCACCCGTGTGCATTAACCATAGTCCAGTGCTTTTCCCTTCCCCCACTGTTTTTGATCCCATTCCCCACTCCACCCCCACAAAATGTCTCTGGTATATAGTAGTTCGTTATTATTATTATTTTCTCGCCTGGTACGTTATACTCCTGCTATGAGTGAAACCAGTCGGTATTTTTCCTTTTCATTCTGGCTCATTTCATTAAGCGTGATCTTTTAGTATTTGGATTATTCTTACATTAGAAAGATGTAATGGCAATTTACCATCTTAGTATTAACAGTTGGTTCTCCCAAATTATTTTTTAAAATATGGGTGCTGGCCCCCCCACCCCCGGTGGTGATGTACACAGCCACTGCAGCACAAGTTCCGTCCTGGCCAGGGAGCTGACCACATGACACAGCAGACCTCTCTTGTCTCACCTACTGTTTCCCTCAACAGTGGACTTCAGTCAGTCTGCCTGTTCTGCCCCTTACTCTCTCTCTGGTGAGTCCTCTTACCCCTACTCACCTCTGGCCTGTACCCCAGTTCTTGTAAGCATAAATAAGTATTTAAAAAATACAGGTGCCCATGTGCCATTCCAAGCCTGCTAGATCAGACCCACTAGCTCTTATTACTTCTCAGAGCTACTTTTTAAAACCCCAAAGTTTCTCAGACCATTAGTACCCAAATCTAGCAGTTTAAGAAAGGCCTTTTCATTTGGGCTTTCAGTAGAAAACTGCTATTTTACAATTGTTAATTTTGGATAAATGATTGCAATCCCCATTTCTTCTGTTTTCTCCCCCCTCCCTTGTCTGTAGACATGCCAATTCCATCCTATCTGGTGGAGCGCAGATGATTTTCCTTTCTCTTTGGAAGAAACCAATTGTGCTGCCTCATCCACCTACACTGCTCACTCTAAAATGGGTCCATTCCTTGGATTCTCCTGGACCTGCTATAATAGCTGCCTGATTCCCTCCGAGTTTACTGATTTCAGAACACACATTCATTTGATATCTGGGAATTGTGATTTTACCTTTTTGGATAAAATTATCTTTATTACATCCATGGCAAGTATTTTCCTTTTCTGTCATCCTTGCCACCTGCTCCTTATGCTATTTGCTTTAGTTAAAAACTCAGTGGGTTTCAGCCCCTCCCTGGTGGCACAACAAGTTAAAGCACAGCACTGTGGGGCTAACCAAAGCTACTGCAGCATGAGTTAGATTCCTGGCCAGAGAGCTGACCCAAATGGCATGGCAGACCTCTCCTGACTCACCTGCTGCTACTCTCAGTAGTGGATTTCAGTTGATCTGCCTGTTCTGCTCCCCACTCTGCCTCTGATGAATCCCCTCACCCTCTCACTCTTTGTACCTCTAACCTGTATCCCAGCTCTTATATGCATAAATAAATAAATCTTTAAAAAAATAAACTCGGCCCTCCCTGGTGGCGCAGGGGGTTAAAGCACAGCACTAAGAAGCTTAAGTCACTTCCGTCATGAATTCAATCCCCGCCTGCCCTGGAGGAGATCCACATGGCTCAGCAGACCTCCTGACCTGTCCGCTACTCCCCTCAGCAGTGTACTTCATTGATCTGCCTGTTCTGCTCCCCACTCTTGTCTATGGTGAATCCTCTCACCCTCTGCATCTCTGGCCTGTACCCCAGGTCTGTATGAATAAATGAATAAATCTTAAAAAAAAAAAAACTCAGTGGATTTCCTTAGAAATGGGCTCCTGACCTTGTAATTGTTCCTCAAATATAATGTCTGTGCAAGGGGAAGATCTTTTCTGGGTTCTAACTCTCAAGTACCTCACTCAGGCATTTACTCTTTCATTCTAACTCTTTTTGCAAATATAAAGTCCCTGTATACAACATGAGTACACAAACTCATTTATAAGAATGAATGCTACTTATCCAAATATTAATTATTCAGCACTTACTAGGTACTATGCAGAATGTCAAAGAACTGTCCCAGGGAGCTGACAGTCCAGAGAGAGGGACAGACAGTGCAAATGAATATTTATTTCCAAATTTCCAGACCAAAAGATGAAATATGCCCTCACTGGTAGCACAGCAGGTTAAAGCACAGCACTAAGAAGCTAAAGTCACTTCAGCATGAGTTCAATCCCTGCCCCAGAGGTGACCCACATGGTGTGGCAGACCCCTCCTGACCCACTCGCTGCTCCCCTCTACAGTGTACTTTGTCAATCTGCCTGTTCTGCCCCAACTCTGTCTCTGGTGAATCCTCTCACTGCTCCTGCACTTCTGGCTTGAACCTCAGTTCTGTATTGTATAAATAAATAAATCTTTTTTTTTTTTAAAGATTTATTTATTTATTTGTGCATACAGAACTGGGGTACAGGCCAGAGGCTCAGGGGCGGTGAGAGGCTTCACCAGAGACAGAGTGGGGAGCAGAACAGGCAGATCGACGAAGTACACTGCTGAGGGAAGCAGCGGGCGGGTCAGGAGAGGTCTGGCTCGCCATGTGGTCTCCTCCGGGGCAGGCAGCAGGCGGGAATCGAACTCATGCGGAAGTGGCTTCAGATTCTCGGTGCTGTGCTTTAACCCGCTGCGCCACCAGGGAGGGCCAATAAATAAATCTTTTAAAAAAAAAAAAAAGATGAAATACATCTCTGGAACTAAAATTACAATAATTAATAAAAAGGAGAGGTCAATATGGACCAGAATCCTGAAAGGCATTCTGGTTTATCTTTTGCAGAGTAACAAATCAGCCCACATTCAGAGGGATAAGACAACTGTTAATTACGTTCATGAATTCTTCAGGTCAGGAATTGGGAAAGGCCTGGTGGGGGTGGCTCTCACAATGGCAGGCACTGAGCAGAAAAGCTCAAAATATTGGAGGCATCACAGAGTCTGAGGGGGGCGCTTAGAAAGGGCTCATTCACTAACATCTGGCAGGTAGGTGATGCTGACTGTTGATTGAAACTTGGAGTCACGGGTCAGAACATGCTTTTTCATGTTAACCTGGAACTTCTTCCATGATTGTGGCTTGGATCCAGGGTGATGCAACCCCAGAGAGAGCTAGGCGGAAGCTGCAGTCTTTTAGGACATGCCCCAGAAGTCATCTGGTGTCACGTCCACCACATTCTATTCAGGGCCGGCTTCGCAGACATGAGACTTGTCAGAAACAGTAAGCATGCTTATTGGAACCCCGGAATGCGTCTCTTGGCTGGGTGATTGGCCAGGTGGATGGGTGAGTGAATAGATACACCTCAGGAAGCAACGCCAAGGCTTGAGTCAGTTCCGAGTTGTTTCCCTAGGTTGCCCACCTTGTGGGAGATGATACCCCTGGGTAGGTAGTGCACGGGAGATTGATTTTGTCGACTCCCTTGGGTGTAGAGCTAGGAGACCCTCTCTTCGGCATCCCAAACACTATTGGGAGCCTGAGCCGGTACGGCGCACAGCTGCTCCCCCAGTCAGGAAAGGATCTCAGGTGAGCACCCTCAGGGTCCGCGGCGGGGCAAGCGCGCGTGCGCGCAGGTGAGCGCTCCGCCCCGCCCTGCCCCGCCCCTGGGCTTGGCCACCTGCCTGGGAAACTTGTGGATTGTTGCCCTCGGGTCGCTCCGGGGCGGGGACACGGATCCCAACTATGGAAGATACGTCGGGGACGCGAGAGTCCCGGACCCGGTCGCGAGAGAGGGACCCAGACCGGCATCCCCGCCGGGACCGAAACCGCCACCCCGAGCGACCGCGGGACAGCCACGCAGAGCGACCGCGGGACAGACCAGCGGAGCGGCGCAGAGAGAGAAACGGGGGCGGGCGGAGGGACGGGGACCGGAACAGAGGGAGGGACCGAGACCCCCGCCAGGACCTACACCAGCTCGGAGACTATCACGCTGATGAACCAAGAGCTTGGGGAAAATCCCGCCAAAGTCAGGCGCGGGAAGCACCTCGGAGGCCGACCTGGGACGCAGCCCCGCCCCCCTGGCCTAGGGAAGCCGGGGAGCCGACGCCCTCCAGGAAGGAAGGCTTCGGGCGCCGCGCACCGCCAAGGTAAGCTGAGGTTGGGGGGCCCTGCAAGCTCGGTGCTAGAAGCCCAGATCTCAGGCCCGCCTGCTTTCTTCCCCTCCCACTACTCCGGCTACTTGTCCATAAAGTCGACTTAAAGGAAGACGGTGAATTCTTTTCCGTGCTTAGAGGTGACTTGGGAGGGAAGGCAAACCTCACGCTGCCTCCACTTCGTGACCCGAACTCGATTAACATAGCAGAACACACCCCTATTCGCTGTGGCAGCTCCGAGGCTGCGGGCAAGGAGGAAGAGAGGACTTCGGGACAGGAAAGGGAGGGGGTAGGAAGATCAGGTAGGTGGGGTTAACCTGAGCTCCTCGTCCTGAGTTCCAACACCAACCCTCCCCCAAATCCTCTACCTTGAAGGCTGGGCCTTAAAAAGTGCATAACGAAGAGTTAACAATGGAATGCATAACCCCTTCCAGGGATAGGTACTCTTCCAAACATTGCTGGGAGAAGCTTTTATTCAAATAATTAAATCCACCTAAAACTCTCTTAAGGACAGAGATCTCCCCCACCCCCACTCGCGGCCCCCTTTGTCACTGAGGTCTTTTGGGGTACCTTCATTCAAATTCTTATTGCTCTAGACCCCACCCTCCTGGACAACCCTCCTGCTTTGTTGAACACAGAATTCCCAGAAGGCCTTGGGAGGCAAAAGGTCCCTGCGGTTCTCAAAGACTGATCTGAAGGGAAGAGAGGCGACTTGGACCTCGACATGGACCCCACACCCTCTTCTAGGGAACTGGTCTTGTTCCCATCCAACAATCTATTTACTTTGTAAATATCACTGAATGCTCAGCTGGCTGTCAGGCCGCAGATGGCAGGCTGGACCTGGTACTCTGATAACTGCTCTCTTCTCTGAGAAGTCAGTCTCCTTGCTGCTCTGGGACTTGGAAGCTGAAGCTCAGTCTTCTTCCTTGTTAGGTTTACACAGCAGGAAAGCCACTATCCTGAGTTTATGTTGCATTATCTAAAACCAACTAACCAAACTATAACAAAGGGTGTGCCCAGATACCAGATATTGTTTCCTTGGCTAAAAACAAATTTAGTATTGTGGTCAGTGCATGACCTGGAAGAACTCAGGGCTACATTGTAGGTTTTCTTGTCAGTCGGCTGGCAGTTTGAAACCAAAGGGCAATTTGTCTTTCCTCCCCGGGACAAGCCTTTACTCAGTGGATAAGGTGTAGGGCAGGGGTTAATGAATCACATCTACTCTGTGTCCACAATCTGGTTGGGAGACTGACAGATAAATGGGCCCATTGCAGTTCCTGAAGAAGCAGCAGGTCAGAACACAGAGGTGGGCCCTGCCTGTCTGGGGGAGATAACTTCAAAACTGGGTTGTAGAAAAGGAGCCAGAAGGTGGAAAGAGGAAGACGAAAAGTACCAAACACGGAAATAACTTCCCCAGTGACCTAAAGGCGTGTATTGCTGGTCAAGGGGTTGAAGGGGACTTACCTATGGCAAGTTCCCTATGGCTGAGTATGTGAACATGACAGGTGAGCAGGGGGGTCTCATGTGTTCTGTAAACTTTATCCAAGGTGACAAGAGTTTAAGGATTTCAAACCCCAAAGATACATGATGAGCTAGGTTCTAGAAGACTCTCTGGAACTCAGCAAGTAGGATGTAGCCCCACCAAAGCCTAGGAGATGCCAGATAATGGGGGTGGGTTGGGGTGGAAGAAAGTAACAGAAAGTGCCAGGACTGTCACAAAGAGGGAGACATCTGATGTGCAAAGCTATCCGTCATCCAACATGCTTAGAGCTCAGCTCTAATAAAGCAAGGGAAGGGGAAAAAATGCCAGCCTGGGCACCAGAGTTGTGAACACAGACCATTTTGAAGAGGGGGTGGGCCCTGCTGAGCTAGAACTGAAGCTCAAAAGTCAGCTCCAGACTCCCTGGTTCGACAGTTCTCCAGACAGACAAAGCAGCATCCAAGCCGGTGCTCTGAATTATAGGGGTATGGGATGTGGATGGCTAACCAACTGGGCCAAGTATTTGGATGCTCTATGAGGCCACTGAGCTACAGAATTCTCTAGAGTATGAAATGCTATGATCAATTTCTTATACTTTTGCACAGTCTTTTAAGGTCTTGGACTAGTGTGAGGTGTCCTATTATAGGGTACATGGTTGAATATGAGGCCCCCTAATGGCCCTGTCTGGTTTTGATCCTAGTGAACTCACTCTGGGGAGATACCTGCCCCAGGATGCCTGGCCTGGTGAAGAAGTAGAATATTACCAGTCAGAGGCTGAAGGACTCCTGGAATGCCATAAATGCAGATATTTGTGCACTGGGAGAGGTGAGCCATTTGGGAGACACTTGGACCATTCACTGTCACTGGTGGTTCTGGAAGGGGTCTGAGCTGGTAAAGCAAAAATGCAAGGAAACATCCTTCTTAGGTTCCTAGAATCCTCACTTTATCTACATGAGGTTCTCATTTTTCTTAAAAAAAAAAAAAAAAAAAAAAAGGAACTGAAAAATCTGAAAGATGTGACTAGATTTCTGTGCTTCTCTGCAAATGTGGCCTGAGGTTCCACTGAGGCCAGCAGCCAGTGGTTTTGGGCTGCAGGTGGAACCACAGTGCTAGGCAGGCAGAACCAGAGCCTCTGAAGGCTGATCCAGGCTTGGGTCAGAGGGAACATCCCCTGTAGGAGGCAGCATCACAGGACAGGCAATCTGACACCTGAGACCCACAGTAAGACATTTTAAGTTAAAACCAAGTTTTCTCACAAGCACAGGGACATGATACTGTACTACCTTACCACATACCAACTGCTCCAGTGCTTTCTATTCTATTCCATTTCATTTACTTCATTTCACTAAGAACAAACAGAAACACGGGCCCTCCCTGGTGGCACAATGGGTTAGGACGCAGCACTGCAAGCTAACTGCAGCTGCCTCAGTGCGAGTTCTATCCTGGCCCCAGAGGTGATCCACATGGCGTGGCAGACCTCTCCTGGCCCGCCCACTGCTCCCCTCAGCAGTGTACTTTGTTGATCTGCCTGTTCTGCTCCCCACTCTGTCTCTGGTGAAGCCTCTCACTGACCCTGCATCTCTGGCTTGTACCCCAGTTCTATTTGTATAAATAAATAAATCTTAAACAAACAGAAACAAAAAACCACCCTTGTTAAAATATATCATTTGAGGCCCTCCCTGGTGGCGCAGCGGGTTAAAGCACTGCACTAAGAAAGCTAAAGCCACTTCCGCATGAGTTCGATCCTTGCCTGCCCCAGAGGTGACCACATGGCGCGGCAGACCTCTCCTGACCCGCCCGCTGCTCCCCTCAGCAGTGTACTTCGTCGATCTGCCTGTTCTGCTCCTCACTCTGTCTCTGGTGAATCCTCTCACCCTCCACATCTCTGGCCTGTACCCCAGTTCTGTATGAATAAATAAATCTTTAAAAAAAAAAATCTACCATTTGAAAAATACTTCAATAATATCCCATGTCAGTTCCCAAAGTGGTTTCCCAGCATTCCCCTCCTAACATGAGTCCTGGCCTCACCAACAGTGAAGAAAATCTGGTTTCTCAGGGTGAGCTCTTTGGACTCACATGACTTGCTGTGAAATTTTCTCAGGCTGTGTATGACTAAGGGAAAAGTTCTCAGCCTAAGGGAGAGAATTCAGGAAACTTGTGCCGGAAAATGTAATTTAGGATAATTGCAATGATGTACATGATAATAGGATTATAGAACTTTCATCTGGGGAGCCCTAGGAATCCACATGCAAGGGTCCTCACTCTAGCTTACCTGTGTGGGCACAGCATCATGACTTTTCATTTTTTCGACAAGCCTTGGAGAACAAGCAGGTTTCCTAAGTAACACAGAACCTAATTCAAAGACTTGAAATGGTTTACTTACTTCACCTTTTTTTCTTTTCTTTCTTTTTTTTTTTTTTTTTAAGATTTATTTATTTGTTCATACAGAACTGGGGTACAGGCCAGAGGCTCAGGGGTGGTGAGAGGCTTCACCAGAGACAGAGCGGGGAGCAGAACAGGCAGATCGATGAAGTACACTGCTGAGGGGAGCAGCGGGCGGGTCAGGAGAAGTCTGCCACGCCATGTGGATCACCTCCGGGGTAGGGAGGGATTGAACTCATGCTAAAGTGGCTTTAGCTTCTTATTGCTGTGCTTTAACCCGCTGCACCACCAGGGAGAGCCCACCTTTTTTTCTTGATGATAAAAACAAAAAACAGTAGGACTAAACCAGAGGCTGGCTAACAGATTTCTCTGTAAAGATGAATTTTTTTCTAAGTCAATTTACTAAAAAGAAAGGGGGAACTGGAGGCTTCTGACCAAAGCACATCTTGATATAGGTTGGATTGGCTTTGTGCCTTGAGATTGGGTTTTTGAATCACAAGAGTGAAAGGATGGCCCGGCAGTCAGGACCTAACAAATGAGAGCATACAAAGAACTCTGGATGCCCAGAGCCCCATATAAACACACAGTCTGGTGTTTGAGAAGAAACAGGCATTAAGCACTAGGAACTTATATCTCCCACAGGAAATGCATACCTGGATAAAAGTCACCCAGAGATTTTCAGCTTGAACGTAGAGTAGATCTTTTGTGCTTTCTTTTCCTCATTAGAGAGAGGATGTCTTCCACTAGTAAACCGGCAGAAGTAGGAGGCAGAGGTAGCGCTAACTCCCTAGAGGTTCCCTGAAGTTCACTGGAACACTGAGGACAAAAGAGATCTCAAATTCACTTTCACAGGCATATTCACTTAGATATTAGAATCTTTAGGGGATGAGCTTACTTGCTTTAAGTAAAAACAAGTACAAACACACCATATGCTCAGCAGACCACCAGGGAGTCCTGTGTGGGCAGGCCTTGTTCATGGATTTTTTGGATGGACCCATGAAGAGTTATAGGTGCCCCAGAAAGAAAGTACCTCTCCTGCTGCCCTCCTTGGCTCCCAAGTTTGCATTTGGAACAGTTTCTCCCTTCCTTTGTGTTCTTGGCCTCTCCCCTTAAACCCTTAGCTTTCAAATCAAGTGATGTTTGCTTTCCGCTGTGGTTTTAATTGCTGAGCATCTCTGTAAGTTTAATTGTATTTTCACCCAGGAAAGTTGCCATCTCCAGCAGTGGAACTTGTCTCTCACTCAGGACCTAGAGATTTAGTCCTGAGGTGTCTTCCCACTGACTATGACATGGACTTGTGATCATGCTAAAAAGTTTCCTTGGGGCAGAGTGAGATTTTTTTCTCAGTTATTTACATTCTCAATACCTGTGCCTTGTATATATATGTATCTCATGCACTAACCCTTATCTGGATGGCGCCTATGTCAAGATTATCAAACCATGGTTGCCTCTTACGAGTGTTAACTAACAGCTGTGAAGGACTCACCAGAGTCAGAACAAAGAAAAGACCTAAAGTGAAGTACTGGTCACTTAAACAGCCTCGCAAGGGCTTGGGCGACAGAGAGGCACTGGTTCTTTATTTTAAAAAACAGATCCCACACTGGGTGTCTTCCCAGCCCTGAGGATTCTTTTCTGGTTCTATTAAAGCTAAAACAGCAATAAATGTCTGTGGGGCTTTTTCCTCAGCCTTCCCCCAATACAATATTAATAAACAGCATATATTTGCTCCCATGTAAAAAACATCAGGAACAGCTTACCTTGGAATTATTTCAATTCACTATAGTAATGTATAGAGCCTTTAAAAAATATAAAGTCAATTCCTATTTGCTGCAGTATAAACAAATTTAACAGCTAAAGATATGCATATAGTTCAGAAAAGTACAGATGAAAACATAAATCACATAGGTATTTTTTAATTGATGGAATTTTAGGTACTTTTATATTATGTGATAAACTTTATAGTAAGTATAGCTTATTATAATTTAATGATTTGTTATTTCTTTATGATGAAAAACATTAATGCTATTTGCATAGGGTGGGGAATTAATATTGTGTAAAGATAATATGGGAGAATGCATGATTTCAAAGACAGAATGTGTAAAGGTAACACAGCTTCATATATAGACCAACTGGACCCAGCACAAAATCTGGTTCTCCCCAAATCAGTAAGATTCAGGCAATTTGATCCCTAAGCTGGCTGACCCACTAGAACCATTTCAACAAGTACAATTTCCCTCCAGTTCAGAAGCTCCTGGCTTTTTTATTGTTCTAAATAGCAGAAGCCACACACAGAAGGGTACCTAACTGTATGATCATATTTACATGAAACTCTAGAAAGGCAAACCTAATTTCAAAAAGCAGAAAATACATCAGTGCTTGCCTGAGGTGAGAGGAGAGGACTGACCACATAGTGTCACCAGGGAACTTTATGGGCATATGAAAACCTTCTATGTCTTGATTATGATACAATGCACTGCACAGACACTGTCAAAACACCAAGGTGTACACTTGATGTGGGTCATTTTGTTACACCTCAATGAAGTATTTTTTTAAGATTTTGGGGAAAGCTGCCAGTTTGGGTAGAAGAGCTAATGTCTTTGCTTGTCCAAGATAAGGAATCTAAGGGCCCTGCAAGAATCAAGCCCTGGGAAAAACCCAGATTTGCTCTTTAGGGAAATTAATGAACACAAAGTGAAACTTAAAACCTGCTTGGTGAACTATAGTCCGAGAACAATAAAACCTAGTATGCTGCTTAATTCAGGAAGTATTATGGGCTTAATGAACTTAATCTTTTCCATTTCTAATACCTGTAAATCACATCTTGATATATGACTTACATGCTTTTTTCTTAAAGATTTACTTATTTATGCACAGAGAACTGGGGTCCAGAGTCAGAGTGGGGAGCAGAGCAGACAGATCAATGAAGTACACTGCTGAGGGAGCAGCAGGTGGGACTGAGAGGTCTACTGAGCCATGTGGGTCACCTCCCTGGCTCGGGATCAAAGTCATGCTGAAGCAGCTGCTGCTAGCTTTGCAGTGCTGTGCTTTAACTTGCATCACCAGGGAGGGCCCACTTATATGCTTTTTCTAACTTCATTTTTTAATGTTCTATGTTACAATTTCCTTCCAACTTGGAACCACCTTTTCTTTCAAAGTGAAGAGAGCCACACAACATTTATCTAAAGAGACAATAACTTTTTTTGCACGGGAGGGCTGGGGTAGAGGAGGTTCTCATCTTCTACAGCAGCCTCTCGTTCTGACTGGACTGAACTCTCCCACCATCTTCCAGCACTCTCACCTAGGGCGGTGGCTGTGCTCTGTTGAAAATCCAAAGCACCTCTGACCTCATTTCTGGAGGCACAGTTGCCTGCCTTCATCTGCTGCTAATCCTACAGCTCTGGCTGCTCAGGTTTTCCCTGGGGCAGAATAAAGAACCACTGCAGCAGAGCTGCCAATGGTGAGATAAAGGTCCCTTTAGGCAGACCTATGGCCTAAGTGATAACACACCCTTCTTTTGCAGCATGCTGTCAAATGCTGGAACTCCTCCTGAACTTGTTGATCCTGGTCTGCAGCTCTGTATCTTACAGTTCCACAGGTGGCTATACAGGCATCACCAGCCTAGGGGGCATTTACTATTACCAGTATGGAGGGGCTTACAGTGGTTTTGATGGTGCTGATGGGGAGAAAGCCCAGCAGCTGGACGTCCAGTTCTACCAGCTAAAGCTGCCCACGGTCACTACCGCAATGGCCTGCAGTGGTGCGCTCATGGCCTTCTGCTGCCTCCTCCTCACCCTGGGCATTCTTCGGGTCCCAGAGCATTGTCCCTGGTGGCTGGTGGTTGAAAGCTTATTGGATGTGCTCATCGCAGGCGCCTACATCCCTGCTCTGTACCTGTATTTCCACCACGTGTCTGCTGCCTATGCCTCTCCCGTGTGTAAAGAGAGGGAGACCCTGTACCAGAACAAGGGGTACAGTGGCTTCAGCTGCACTTTCCATGGCGGAGATATAGGAGTTGGAATCTTTGCCACCCTGGCTGTGCTGGTCTTTATTGTGGGAGCTGTGTTGGCCATCAAGGGGTACCGGAAGTTCAGAAAGCTGAAAAAGAAGCCTGCAGAAATGTTAGTGTTTTAGGCTTGGAAAGCCTTCTGCCAAATGTTCACAATGGAAGCTGCTCAGGAGCACACCTCTGGTGGAACCTGCAGATGCTCAACCAGTTGTAGGCCAGCTTTGGCTTGCTGGGTGCAGCTCCAGGTGACAAGAGCCACTTTCTTGGATGCCCTAAGTGCAAATTCTGGCCTCCTCTCTTGGTGATGAAGCAAAAGAAAATTTAACCTCAGTACAGGAGCCAAAAGTCCAGAAGCAAAAGGCATGTCCAACTGCAAAGTTCAACCCTTGGTTAAAGGGCAATAATTGAGTGAGTTTGGAGAACTTTATTTTCAAAGTTCATGAAAAGCTACCTAGTCATGGGATAACATTCCAACTTGAACTTTTCTAAATACAGCTGTCTAAGAATTGCTCTTGGAGTTTTTCCAGACTGAACTCTCAGGTCCTTCACTCCCTTAATAGCCTTGATGGAGGGACTAGGGGATGTCCCCAGGACTGCTATTAGATTAAAGTTGGAGGCAGGCAATGGGCTAGGAAAGGGAGATCAGATTAATACCCTGTGCTGCAAAGAAGCTATTCTACAAGCCCCTTACAATGGCCTTGAAAGCTCAATAAATGTTTTGTACCTCTTGTAAATGTACCATTGTATGAAGAGTCAAGTCTGATTTCTGGAATTCAGGATCTAACAGAACAAAAGAATGTAAAATCTTTCCCAATATAAGAATGCTGTTTTCAGCCAAGAAACTTTATGGGTTCTTACTGCATGTGCTTATTGGCACATTAAAAATATTTTCAATACACGTGAATGTGTTCTTTGTTCTATGTGAATCCAATAAAAATCCAAAGAAAAACTTTAATTTTGAAGTTATGGCTCTCTTTACATTTATCTTACCCCATAATGCAGGCAACTTACTGCATTTAAAAGTTGAGTTTGTCTTTTGGAAAGGAAATGCATAAATGTTTGTATGAGGTTAGCTGTTTTTCTGGTAAATACATAAGAAAATAATAACTATTATTTTATTTGGAGAAATTTTTTTTTCATTTTATGCATGGCTTGACTGCACATGTACTATTTATTTTTTAAATAAAAGATTTTACTTACTCTCCTCCATTTCTACCTATATAAAAACAGAAGTAGCTGTATAATTAAGCAGAGTATTGAATGATCAGCTATACAACCAGCCTCACCTAGAAAGTTTTTCACAACAAAAACCTCTTGTGTCAGTCTCTACTTCTCTCCACAGAGCTATATGCAGTGTTCCCTAAGAATGTTCTGCCTCACCAGAGAGACTTGACTGCTAGCTTTTGCCCTTCTGGTCACTGTCATTGGTGTGTCTTTCTGTACTAACAGTAGTTTGGAAATATGTGAGCTTATTTGATATTGCATGCTAAGCAGATCAAGCCTGGCTGGCAAGGTGATAATAGTCTGTGGCCATATTCCTTCAACAGCTGCAGTAAGGATGACTCAGTCAAAGGCCATTGTTATTCTGATTAGTGTAATCAGTGGGGTGGTTGATAGGATCTAGATCCTTCTCAGCCTCACTGATGTGCATGGCTCCACTGTTCTGGCAGAATCTGTCCCTGAAGGCAAAGTTCATGCTGCTGTCCACCTGTTACAGTGGAAGGTGCTGCCTCTCTTTGGGGAGGGTCAGATATTAACTAATGTGGGCAGGAGAACCAAGGCAGAGAAGGGTGTTAGGTGGAGATTAGCTACGCCCTCCCCCACATTGGAATGATGTCTAGGTTAAGGCTCTGCTGCAGAGAGAGAGGGTAAAATAATTTTGGAGCCCTTGCTGCCACGACCCATGGACCTTCTAGGAATTTGTGTGGGCCCAGGAGAAGGGATCAGCAAGCCCAGTGTTGCTGCCTAAATATGCTGGAGATACTGGTCTGCGCTGCCCGGTCTGTACTTTCCTCTCCACCCGTGCCCCCAGCGTATTGGCATTTTCTGGTTTCTGGAAGCCACACTTTTCATCCATTGGCCCCATTTCTTAAATTTCTCATGAATCCTCCTCTATTTTATAAGTGTTACTGAGGGGCATCCAGATCCACTTGAGCAATATTTTGAGCTTTTTCCAGGTGTTCCTATGCACGTGCTTCATGTGGGCTTCACCACAGCTCCGTGGGGTGGGAGAGGACATTGCTGTCTTTGGTTGTCAGATAGTGTCTGCTGGTCAGTCATGACTTGGCAGGCTCACAGGGCAGCAAAGAATGGGATATGAACCTGGGTTCCACTATCGTTCTCTCTAAACCCTGAGGGAAGGGTAGGGATCCTTTGTCTGAATTTCATCTCAGAAGAGACTGGATCTCGTTCAGTGACAAATGAAAGCCGACATTGGTCAGGCTTTCATCTCCATCACCTATTTGCTCCTGCGGCCCTATGGCTGGACTAGTAAGAAAGCCCCCAGTGGACAGATTCAGTAGGATCCTGGTGGAATAGGCCAGTCTGTGCAACAATGGAGTTGCAGGCCACCTAACAAGAATGTAGACTCAGTGAGACATGATCTGAGAGCCCCTCTGGGAGTAAGAAGTGAGGAAAGCAAGTTGTAGAATGGTGTGTCATGCTCCCTTTTGTTTTGGGGTGGGGGAAAGCAGGGGAAGAAGGGATGAAATGCAGATTTTATATATTTTTAAGTCATTTCACAGTTTAAAAAGTGTTAAATTTTGAAATAGGTACAGATTCACAAGACATTGCAAACACAGTAGAAAAACCCTATGTATTCTTCACCCAGTTTTCCCCAGTGGTGACATCTTGCACATCTGTGGTACAATAGCACAACCAGGAAGCTGACACCCTCCAGAGCTTATTTCAATGTCACTAGCTCTGCACACACTGGTTGCTGAGCATGTGTGGTTCTATTGCGCCTGTAACTTGTGTGACCGCCACCCCTGCTGGACTGTCACATCCCTAGTGCCCCTCCTTCAGTCATTCCCAACCCCTCCCCCTCTCCTTTCACCCCACTGCCTCGTCACAGATCTGTTCTCCACCTCTCTATCATTTTGAAACTTAAAAAAAAAAAAGAAACATGCAGTATGTGATCTTCTGCAGCTAGCACTTTCTTCTCACATCTTAATTCCCCGAGATCCACCCAAAGTACTGCAAAGTCAATGGATCCTCTTTATTGCGGAGGAGACGTTTACCCACCAAACAGTTGGTCTCTATACCAGGTTGTATATATCCTCACACCTGAAAGACATTTGGTTGTTTCTGGCACTTGGCTTCCACCAAGAAAGCTACATGAACATTATGTACATTTTGGGGTAGAACTGTTTATTTCTTTGATATGAATGTTCAGGAGTCTAGTTGCCAGATCATATGGTAAGTGTATTTTTAGCTTTCCAGGAAATTGGCAAAAACTTTCTAGAGTATCATTTCAATTTTCCAAAGACAGAAATCTTCAACCAATAAACCAACAAGGATGTTAATGTTCAATCTGAGCCTGACCTTAAAGTCAGATCGCCAGGGTCTTTCTCTAGCTTGACCTAGAGGATTTTGTGGGTGAGTGACATCAGTGTTAAATCCCGCATCTCTCTCCTTCTAGGTGTGGTACAGATAGTGGAGGTGATACTGAATGGGATGGTTCTCATATGTATCGTGGCCTCATACTTTGTCCTTGCTGGATTTAGTGCCAGCTTCACCCATGGTGGCGGCTTCGGGAACAACTATTACTCACCATTTGAGGGCACGGAGCTGGAGCAGGTTCGGCAGCTGGACCAGAAGTATGCGGTGCTCCGTGCCCCCCTGATATACGGCGGTGTGGCGGTTTCTCTGGGGCTGGGTGTCCTCACCATGGGTGTCTTACTCCAAGGATCCAAGAATCCCTCCAGACTACCAAGCAAGTGGCTGTTCCTGGAGGTGGCGTTCAGCCTCCTGGCAGCAGCGGGCTACTGCATAGGCATTGGCTTTTACCTGCATGGAGCACTGAAGATCAATGCCACAGACACTTGCAAAACCAGAGAGAGGCTCTATGCCCGCAAGGGTCTCACCTGGATGAACTGCCAGTTGGCGGGCACTGATGGAGCAGCAGCCACCTTTGCTTGTCTGCTGGTGATCATGTATAGTGCCAGTGTGGTGCTGGCCCTGCGGCGCTACAGAGAACAAAAACATTACAAAGACAGCCAAGAACAGCAGCACAGTTGCACTGGTGCACCAGAATACCTATGGTCTGGAATACTCTGAGATTATCTTCTGGTATTGAAATGTCAACTCATCTCCCTTGTTTCTCTCAAAAAGATGGGCCCTTTTAAGTCACACAGGAGACAAATGGGTTTTACATACTTGATTTTGTAAGTGTTCTCTCTGGTATAAAGATACACAGATGCCTGTGTCATTTTTCTATCATTAAGTCTATGTTGACTGGGAGTTGGGGGAAATTATCTGCCTTTGCGATAAAGAACAGAGTCAGAAGTTTGGATATGCCTTCAGAGGATTGCTTTTTTAACAAAGGAAAGGTAATCATGGTAATAGCTAAGTAGTCAGGGAAATTCTGAAAGCTGAAAATTACATAGGGTACAGACCCCGTGTTCAAGCAAAAACATCCTAACCTGTCACACCTATGTAGTCACCACCAAAAGAAGTATGTAATTGCCCCCTGTATTAGGTCCCATTAGAGTAATTTCAGAGCAGTTGTGTTTGAATTCTGAACAAGTTGATATGTTCTGACTCTTTCCTAGAGGGAAACTACTCTGCACATTTGGAAGTGGAGTGTGACTGGGACATGGGTGTCCAGAGGCCTCCTTCCATTAGAGCAGGGAGGCTGGTTCCTGATCCTCAGACACATGCTTAGCACACGTTCCTCCCCTGGATTCCTGCAGGAGGGCAGAGAGAAAATGGTTTTTGCTAGCATTTCTCGTTAGTATTTTTCACAATTGGAATTCATTTTCTTGAAATATTGTCTTAAAATGAGGCTTCCAGACAATGCAAACTACAATTAACAAGCTTTAAGTGTGTTACTCAACTGATTTTAAAGATAAAGCAGTTAATTTTACTAGACTATATAAAGGCTTAAGGGAGGCTTCTTCATTTCTGCATTCTCTGACAGGGTCTTAAAAGAGTAGGGTTTCAAAAGTAGACTGTAATCTCTAACATTATTATAATGTAACATCATGAATATCAAATCTTAAAAATAAAGCTTTCAATAATTTTAACCTAAAGGTTCTGGTTTTTTTTTAAAAAAAAAAAGATTTATTTACTTATGCATACAGGACTGGGGCACAGGCCACAGGTGCATGGGTGGTGACAGGATTTACCAGAGATGGAGTGGGGAGCAGAACAGGCAGACTGATGAGGTACACTGCTGAGGGGAGCAGTGGGCGGGCTAGGAGAGATCTGCTGCGCCATGTGGGTCACCTCCCTGGCTGGGGATCTAACTAATACTGAAGCTGCTGCAGCTAGCTTCACAGTGCTTGCCTTAACCTGTTGCACCACCAGGGAGGACCCAATTTTAACCTAAAGTTTTATAGTTGTTCTTATACTTTAGGCAGATCAACAGTGGCAGCTCAGCTGTGGCTAACCCAACAGTTGTCACTTCATTGATCGCTCACTGTACCAGATCTGGTACTAAGGAAGCACCTGTTTGCATCATCTCACTTAAAAGTGCATAACTGACAAGCACTTGTTATTTCCATTAACAAGTGAAAATCTGAGCCTTGGGGAGATCAAATAACTTGTCTGAAGTCAACGCTTGCCTAAAGTAACAAAGTTAAATCTACATACCAACATGAATCACACAGAGGCACCGGTTCTGAATGGCTTACGGCCTTTGGTGTGCCAGAATTAAGATCACATGAAGCAAAGAAAACACTCAGAGAATCTCCTGTCACTTGGAACAGGGAGATTTCTATCTTAAGAATTGAGGTATTAAGGCCAAAGGAGCCCAGCACACTGAAGATGCTAAATGGCAGTTGAACCAAGTTTAAAATGTTAAGTCTGCAAAAAAAATTAACTTGAGCTTTTTTTGGAGTGAGAAGTAGCAAATCTTGTTTGGAAATCCACAGATTATAGGAGACAATGCATGGGAGTGATGGGAGCCAACAACTTAAAAGCTTAACCAGATTGTGAGCCAAATCTGATGTTCTGATTACAAAGCCATTACAGGATAACAAATACGGGGCTAGACTACTGACTTGGCTCCTCTGAAGTTATCATCCCACTGATTTAAGAAGTGCTGTACTGTGTCTACAATATGAGTTTCTCCTAGTCAGCTAATAAGCTGCATGTAAGGAGGAACTGAGCTTCCCATCTTTGGAAATTCTTTAAACATATGTATCAAATCAGAATATTTCTTAATTTAAGAAAATCAGTCCTGCTATTTTGGCTTGAAAGGTGATCAAAAATACTTACATTTGCCTTAACTCAGAGTTTCATAATGTACCATGGAATGTGGTTTCATTTGTTTATCTTCCCCTAAAGAAAAAAAAAGCAGAAAAATCCTAACTGTGCTTCTGGCTAAGAAGTTAGTAATTAGAGAAAATTAGTATCATACTAAATGAAGTATTTGTGAAATAACAGGTTTCCACTTTAAAACAAAGCCATGAAAAAAGATATTCCATTTTATTTTATTTATTATTATTATTGTTGTTATTTTTTACAAACAATAGATTTGCTGCAGCATGCTCTGGCTCAATTATTGAATTAAAAAATTTAACACATTTCAAAAATATCAAAAATACACTATAATGAGTCTTAGGACTACAATACAACAATGATTGCACAAAACCATAAGATATGAACTCACTGTCTGGACATCCATTGGCTACAGTGAGAGAAAACCCTATAGCATCTGGGAGAAGTGTATGAAATTTAGAATACAAGGAGCTTATGTGTGATTGAATGAGGAAAACAGCAGGATTTACTGTAGTTGCTTTTCTCAGTCAAGGAAGTGCTTTCCCAACTATGGGGCAAAAGTCACTAACTGAAGAGAAAGATTGACTTGCCTCCATGATTGGGGGAGTCTGAATCCCAGCCCATCCCCACAAGGAAGTAAGAAGTGACAGAAAACAGTTCTAGAGTGATGCTGCAGACATCACCGAATGGCTTGGAGACTAATTATTTAATAATTAATACATTTATCAATAACAGCCAAGTGCTCCCTTATGGAGGTCTCTTCATTAAAATAACAAGTAGAGAAGGTGAGCCTATAGCTTCCAACTACCAGCTTTTGCTGAAGATCTACATGGAAAGAAGAGCATCATTTGATATTCAGTAGATCAGCCAAACCTAACTGGCTCCATCTCCTGGAAAACAGCACTCGCTACAAACAATTGTAATAGCACCCAATGATTACCAAGCTGCTCATGTAGGCGCTTCTACATACCAGGAAAATGAATTCGTCCACTTATTGCACACATGCACACTCTACAGTATTATAATAAAGCCCTCACTTACATTAGGGAGTGGTATTCAATGATTCTGTGGTAGCACTGCAGCTTTAGGACATACCAGCATTAACATTTTCTAATATATTTCCAGTCAATTTGGGTAAAAATAAGAATATCATGGTTGCCAAAATTCACTATTTTCTTTTTTTCATGGGACCCCTGAACTGCTACCATAAGGAATGATGTTCTTTCACAAACACTCTTAAACGTCTCTACTAACAGGGAGCTACACACAGAGACCTGAGAATCATGCAGAGGCCAGAATCTCTGGACTGGAGATCACCTGCACTCTGCCCACCTGGGGAATACCTCCCCGAGGTTAAGTCCTGGGAAGCAGATTACATTCGCCTGGAGACAGATCACTGGATTTCACCACCTGATTAGCCTCATCAGATCTCATGACTAAAATGACCCAAAGATCAAAGAGTTCTGTCTGTTTTTGGTAGTGGGCTATGGCCTTTTTGCCCTCTGTGCTAATAGAGAGCCATTATAGAGGGAAATGATTAAAGGAAATTATACAAGAGAATAACCAGTTTTGGTATAGCCTAGATGAAAGGTTTTTATACAACCTAATGTTTCCTGAAAATAACCTATCATGAATATTTGGGAGTTTAGAGCTCTGACTAAAGGCAAACACATCAACAATTGGTAAAGTCATGTCAGAACTGAGTTTTGTGGTGGTTCCAATAAGCAGGATGGAAAATGAACAAGAGTTAACAGGTAGGGAGTGGGCTATTGTTAAGTGCCTGCAATAGTAAAGTGGCATGTTCCCCAAATACATTAATTTTCTAGACATTACCATCCCATAATATGAAGGTTCTGCTCTCCAAGAAGGAAGATGCTTTACATCACCCACAACTATCATCTTAGATTACCTTCATTTTCATCTTCCCATACAAAAATAAGGCAGCAACACACCACTGTTCCCATACTTCTAACAGCACCTAAACTCTGTATAAACCACAATGTTCCACAGTTCAAATCAAGACCTGAGTTTTAAAAGTTTTCAGTAGCTGACCAGTAATTAAACACAGAGATATCAGATGCTCCTAACAATCTGGAGACTCAAAATTCAGTTTCTTGAGGGATGGAATGTTAGATAGGGGTATGGGACCCCTAACACATGGGCATGGGTGGGCCTCTGAGAAGACAAAGATTCATAACTACCTATAAACAGGTCATCTGACTTTCTATTGTTGCTTTAGCAAAAATTAAAAAAAAATAATTCTAATAAATAATAAACCCCATCTTTAACATTTTGTTCCTCATGAGACAAATTAAAAGTGGTTGATTTCATTTTCTTTTAAATTGTGAAAGTATTCTAAATATTCACAGCACATTCCCCATGGGGTAAATCAAGCAATGTCAAAATTACATAGAACAGGGATTATTTTTCTTAAGTCTTCTAATGGAGAAGTCAACAGAACAGAAATATGGAAGGAACTGTATTTAGCTAGGGTTATATGGAAAGTGCAAAAAATACAGTAAACCAGGTTTTCTGTAGCTTAGGTCTTTCTCAATTAACTCTTGGTTATTAGTAACTGACCCCAGTACTTCAAAACCATGTGAGGTGGGTAAGCAGTTTTTAGAAGAGTACTCTATTAAACATTAAAGAAATGAGAGTGATAGGAAACTATCCCTCTGCTCTAGAGTAAGAGAAGGAACATGTCTAACCTGTGAGCACCATCCACCCATCTGCTCTCAATCAGCCTGTCTGTTGGGAGTCATCTGCTGCAACTCAAGTTTACCTGGATGCAAGCAGCATCAGCCCTGGCCCTACTGATTAGGGTGCTGACAGCCAGCTTGATCCCATGTTAAAGAAAGAGGCTGTCGCCCAAATGTCTCTTGTCACCTGGGAGAGTCCTAGCAGGTATCACATTTTGTCAAGAAGTTAATTCTTTTTCTGACCTAGAAGGAAGTAATTTTAGTTTGCACTTCTTTCCCATCTTCATCCCCCAAAGAAGATACTACTCCCCTGAGTTTCTCAAGAACTTTCACAGTCTAATATCCAGCAGTTCAATGAATTTCCCAGGACCTTTCCTAGTGCCCTCACAGAAGGCTCCCACACCTGATCAAAGATCATTTTGCCTGTGGACAAAGGTGCCTGGCTGCCTCTAAGAAGATTGGCTCGAGTGCAGATTCAAAAATATAAAGTTCACAGTCAATGAAAAGTGCTCTCATTACATTACATACATAAATTATCTGATTGGTTCTACATTTCCAATAAACGTCATTTTGATAGGCTGTATTCTCGTAGAGAAGAAGGAAAAGCCATGTGACTAGTCACATCACATCCCATCAGTCAGATTGAGATATAAGGTGATTTCTCTGTCACAGAGATCCATCAGCAGCAATTAGTAAAGGAATCAATCTTCAGTTATTTCCTCCACAGAAATAGTCCCTTTCCTGCCCAGGCAGGCAAATTCTCAAGGTTATCCTAGGAGAGAAAGGGTTAATGGCAGGTGGTAGGACTGATACAGAACATCTGCTTTCATCCCAGTAATTCTGGGAATTCCAACGTAGGTTAAATGTGAAACTTAACACTGATGGTGTTTATAGCTTATGCAGAGCAAGACCCTGATAGCTCTCACCATTTTTGGCTCCGGGTTCTACCCCACTCATCTATGTTTGTTTAAAATGCAGGGGCAAAATGCCTGCAGGTGGGTCCCCTATTCCAACACTGCACAGCCTGCTCTAACAGCTGTGGTTCCTGGGGCAGAATTACAGGGCTGTGTCAAACTCCTCTGGGAGCTCTGTCCGGTCTTCTTCGCTAGGCTCAGACTCAGGCCTGCCTTCCTGGTGGTGTTTCATTTGTTCCTTCACTTCTTCTTCTAGGTCACGGGGTACAACAAACTGATCCTCTGGCTCCAGCTGAGTGGGGGCAGCAAAATAGCCAGTTTTCTTCTTAGGTGCTTCTGTGGCCACTTCAATGAGGTTCAGGCTATCTTCTAGGGGCACAACAGAGCCATTGGAGAGTTTCTTTCCATACAGGCAGGAAGTAGAGGGAGATTTCTGTAACTCCATCTTGTTCTTGCTCCCTGGTAGTAATATGCCACTATTCACACTGTTCTGTCTTCGGATCCCCCAAAGTAATCCTCTGGTGAGTTCCTCAGGACATGGGCTAGAAGAGTTCTCCACAAGAGTGGGGGCGTTTTCAAGATCCCTTCCCCTACAGCAGTGGATATCTACTTCTACCTCTACCTTGCTGCCATTTGTCATCACCCCTTCTACAGGCTGATCATCATCACTGTCCAGGCCGTTGTCAGACTGGTTACTTGAGAAAGTCGCACAAGAAGGCTGGCGCTGAAAACCCCCAGAGGTGGGTGCTGGATGAAGGCTGCAGCGCCTCTCTGGCCTTGGCAGCAAGCCAGCATCCAGGCCACCAGTGTTATGTTCATCAGAAGCAGTGGATCCCACTTCACTGCTCACCTCTGAAGTGGACATCTCACTGCTGAACTCAGAGGCAATACCACTACTAGAGGAAGGAGTGGTTGGCTTGGGGGGGTCCTTGATGATGGTGGTTGAAGCAAATCCCACAGGACCTGGAAGAGTGAGCCCATTCACTTCACAAGTGCAGCCTTCCTCACCAATGTTCAAATAAACTACCATCGCACCCACATTGTCCTGACAACCATAGCTCTGGGCTAATGTACACAACTTTTTGGCAGCTGCTAAGGGGTCTTGTACATGGCGTACAGCATTCACAGCTTCTATATAAGACAAATGTTCCCACAATGCTTTGTTTCCCAGAATCAACAACTCATCTTGAATGGTAAGTGGAGTGGATGATATGTAGGGTTTGGGGAGGATCCAAGGGTAGAGGTATGTACAGCCCAGCATCCGAGTACAGCAGGTTACCCCATTCACTTTGTTGTCCTAGAGACAAAAAGAAGCAAATTCTGAGAAATAAGCAACAGTGACATGCAGTTTTATATCACATTGTTTCTAGATCACAATGCTCCAGTAAGATAGAATTGATATGTTATGTGGTTATCCCCAAGATTTGTTATTGGATTTACAGGAATAAATGTGTACAATACACAAAAGAACAAAATGTCTGTATGATCATTATGCCAAACACTTCAGAGGACTTAAGTTAAAACCAATTAAAATCAAGCAGCTAAAGGTACTACTGCCTCAAAAGATTTTTGCTCTAACATTAAGTACATGTAGAGCATTCAACATACTCTTAAATAGGGGAATGTCTGTTAGAGAAACAATAAACAGAACTGTCATTAATTCTTATTACTAGTACTCTCAAAGAGGCTAAATCTCAACAGATTATGAAATGACTTCTCATTTTAAAGGTACAGTTGGAACTGAAAAGATTCAAGAAGCCATCAAATGGCTGACAGAATCTTTGTAGCTAAGGCATAAAGTAATCTTTAAAATGATTTGCTGAGAAAAGGAAAGTCTTGATGGTATCATTTACCTACTCTGTTAGGACTGTACCAAAAAAGAAGAGCAGATCTGGTCAGAACCTACGTATGGAAAGGAACAACCATGTTGCAGGTTGGGAATATTCATCTACAGATACTTTTTACTGATCCTCTTTTTCAGATCAAAAGAAACCTCTAAAGCCACCAATGGATTTATTTTAGAGTTACAATCACTCTCTGGATGAAAATCTTGGTTCTCAATTATCAAAATTTACTGCAAACTCTAAATTTTACTTCTGTCATCTATAAAATGGAAATAAATACACTTCTCTTGTGAAGGTTATTGTTAAGATGAACTAACATAATGGAAGTGCAGTCCTCAAAAATTGAAAGACAAACAATAAACATCTGTGACTAAAGGAACATTTATAAAAACATTTCTTATTTGGCTAGGACCCCATAAGAAAATATAAACATACTATAAAAATGTAAAATTAAACTACTCAACCAAAAAATTATTTGTTTTATCTTTCATTTGTTTTGCCCAAAACAAAGGCCAATGTCCTCAAAGAATCAACCATAATGCTTCCTTTGATTTTGTGCTCCCTAAGGTTGAATCTAAAATGGATAGTCCTGATACAGAATTCTGACACAACAATCCAGAAATGCACCCACACAATTCAAGTCAATTGGTCTTTGACAAAGAAACAAGGGAATTCAATGCACAAAAGAAAGGCTTTCAAAACATACTGCAAGGACAACCAGATGTCCACATACAAAAAGAAGAGAAAGACTCTCCAAGGGACGTTTACACCTTTAAAAAAATTAAATCAATATAGCCCTAAATGTAAAACAGAAATGTCAATTGGTAAGCAGGAGTTAACTTAAAACTAAAAACTTCTGGCCCTCCCTGGTGGCGCAGCGGGTTAAAGCACAGCACTGAGAAGCTGAAGCCACTTCTGCATGAGTTCGATTCCCGCCTGCCCCGGAGGTGACCACATGGCGTGGCAGACCTCTCCTGGCCCGCCCGCTGCTTCCCTCAGCAGTGTACTTCGTAGATCTGCCTGTTCTGCTCCCCACTCTGTCTCTGGTGAAGCCTCTCACCACCCCTGAGGATCTGGCCTGTACCCCAGTTCTGTATGCACAAATAAATAAATTAATTAAAAAAAAAAAAACTAAAAACTTCTGCTATGCACTGCTAAAAGTATAAAAAGACATCAGAGATTGGAAGAAAGTATTTGCAAAGCACAAATCTGATAAGGACTATATTCCAAAAATTTACAAAGAGCTGTTAAAACTCAACTGTAAAGAAACAATCCAACTTGAAATGAGCAAGAGAGCTGAAAAGAATGCTGCTTTGCAGTAAAACAACATTCACAAGTAATTGCGAAGGCCTCTTTGAAAAAGAATGTTACTCTAATTCCTTAAAAAGGAGGAAAGCTATGAAATAGATATACTGGTGCTTAATTATTTTAAAAAAAGCATGAAGTTAAATACACCATAAATGGGAAAATATTTGGAACTTTGCTTCTAAGAACAGGATGTCAAACTATAGCACTTTTCTTCTTAGGAAATTAACCAAGGAAAACATTTAGATTAATTTTATATGCCAGTTATATATCTAAAGGATCACAAATGAGGAATTTTCTATTTTTAATTAATTTACTTGCTTTTGAAAGTCCTTAATTAACTACCCTCAGATTTTCTCTGTACTATTATCTGGACTGGATACAATTATCTGGACTGATAGGAAGAAAATGGACAATACACAAAGCAGTCACTAAATTTGGGAGAAGTGACAGGTGGAAAGCAAAAGTCACCTCTGTTATGATGGCTTTTTGGCCCTTCACCCTTTGAGCCTCCTCTGGGTCCTGTTCCAGGCTGAAGACTTTAGAGAGGGGCACTGGCTTCCCACTTCGGCACAGAACTGCTTGGCAGGTGCCAACATTAGCCACAGTCAAGCTAAAAGTAGTTGTTGGATCGGCAGTATCTGGGCGGATGTAACAAAGGAGAGCAGAGGAGCCCAGCTTCTGGCCAGCCATTCCTAGTTTCCTATTTAGAAAGAAGAGAAAACAAAGACATAATAGTTAACTTTAGAAAAAAATGGTTGTTGTCACATACATGCTTTCCTCACTTTTATGTTATGTGACTATGAATCACACTCGGATATTCACCTGAAGGCTGTCTTTTGCTATGGGACATGATGGTAGACAGTTTTTTCTTCTACTCTTGGTTGAATGAGGAAAAATTTACAAATAGGTTGGGGGTGAGAGAGCCAGTGAAGTACATCTTTCTCTACTGCTTCTGCTTGAGTCTGATCACAGACTATATTGGCCTAATAAAGTGGGTTTCAACTTTAAGACATCAGACTCACCTGGAGGCTAAGCCACAAGAAACTAGGCCCTACCTCTAGGATTTCTGATTCTGTGGGTAAGGGGATGGTTCAGGAATCTGCATTTACAATCAATTTCTGATTATGTTGAGGCTGATGGTTCTATAACACTTTAAGAACTACTCAATCAAGTTGAAAATTTCTTGAGGGAAGAACCATACTTTTCCTGTATTCCTCCCATACAAAGAATACCCACGACCGAGTGCTTAGTATGCAATGCTAATAAGCATAGGGCGGTTCTACCAAGAAAATCTAGTTTCGTATTTCATCTTTGCCACTTAAAGGCTGTAAGATCCTCAGCATGTTAAATCTCTAAGAAATTTTTCGGATAAAACACCTATCTCTTGGACCTCCCTGGTGGCGCAGGGTTTACGTCTCAGTCGGCACTATGAAGCTGTCCATAGCAACTGCAGCCAGGGAGGTGACCCACATAGCGCAGCAGATCTCCCCTGTCTCACACTGCTCTCCTCCACAGTGCATTTCAGTCAATCTACCTGTTCTGCTCCCCACTCTGTTTCTGGTGAATCCTCTCAACACCTGCACCTCTGGCCTATGCCCCAGTTCTTGTATGCATAAATAAATCAATCTTTAAA
>NW_004567129.1:13551587-13583755 GCF_000260355.1 Condylura cristata
TCCATCTGCCTGTTCTGTTCCCCACTCTGTCTCTGGTGAAGCCTCTCACCACCCCTGAGCCTCTGGCCTGTACCCCAGTTCTGTACGCACAAATAAATCTTTAAAAAAAAAAAAAAAAAAGAAGTGCTTTATAAATTAAGATCCTTTTCCCAAGCCCTTCATTTTTGCCAAGTCCTAGCTCTATTCTACTAGAGAAGCACACTCCTTTCCCAACATCTTTGCTTTGTTTTCTTAAAGAGTTCAGGCTCCAGGCTGTTCAGCCTAATCTCAATCACACACATTGACAGCCTTCAAGTGTGCACGTGCATCTCCTCTGAGTAACCCACCTGACATGGCAGGTGCTCCATTAGCTACTAAAAGGTTTTCAACAAATTGGTTATACATTGGTCACCCCCTTCTACCTGGAGGATATGTTCAGGATATGTGCTTAAAACCACAAATGTGGGCCCTCCTTGGTGGCACAGAGGGTTATAGCACAGCATTGTGGAGCTGTCCGGCAGCCACTTCACAAGTTCTATCTTCAGCCAGGGAGCTGACCCACATATGGCTCAGCAGACCTCTCCTGTCTTGCCCGCTGCTCCCCTCAGCAGTGTACTTCAGACAATCTGCTTATTCTGCTCCCCATTCTGTCTCCCCATTGAGTCCTCTCGCCCCACCCAGCCCCAAACTTCTGGCTTGTACCCCAGCTCTTGTATGCATAAATAAACAAATCTTTAAAAAATAAAATCACAAATGTGCTTTTTCCTATACACATGTCTATGAGTGAATTTATAAATTTTAACACAAACCAAATAGAACAATTATAACAAGGATTGTAATAAAAATGTATCTGAACATGGTCTCTCACTCAAAATATCTTATTGTAGGCACATTTTCAAACCTTCATTGACTTCAGGTAACTTAAACTAAAGAAATTAAGACAGCAGATAGGGAAGGAGGGGTGATGAGACGCAGGCTGTCATATAGGGTTTTGCCCATAAGTGGTTTAGATTTCAGTGAGAATGAAAATTATTCGTTGAGAATATTAGTAAATCTCTAATAATAAGTATTCTAAATATATGAATCTAATCAGCGCTTAAGTTTCTGGCTCTTTGGAGAATCTTACAAAAGCCTACCGTCTTCTTCCCCCAATGTACTAATGCATATGCAAACATACAAGATTCTACACATGCTTTCTGGGCTTTCCAGATCCTCAAAGAATCAACCATATGCTTTCTCAAAGACATCTGGACTCCACAAAGAAAATCAATGGCTCCACAAACTTTTTAAAGAGCCAAAGTCTTCCAAGAGGATACAGAAAGAATGGAAACAAAAAAAAAAAGACCTCACCTTGATCCTATACCTATAATTTAGGAGCCTGACCTTCTAGTATAATCTGATTCACTTTCCAAAAGCAGAACTAAGTTAGGGATTATTCAACCCACCTGCTTACCTGTGAGATACCAAAAAGGTGTTAGCCATGAAAACAGTGTCGTTTGTTGCCTGTTGAACCTCCTCCCAAAGCACGTCTGCCATCGTGCACTGGAGCAGGCGAGGCAGCTCCTCATTTCGGTCCCCATCAAACATGCCATATACAGCTCCCACACCCTCTGCAAAGTTATCCACAGCCAGGGCAGATACACAGAGCCTACCACAGAAAGGGAAGGAAGACAAACATTAAAAAAAGTTATTAGTAAAGAGCTATCTCTGGGGAAACTTCTTTGAAAAAATATTAACTGAGGATGGAGAAGATTAGTAGTAGGCACTAATCTACACAAGGAAAGTTGTTGGATAATATCACTAAGCAGCATCTCAAAGAATTTGGCTTAAGAAATGGGGGAATTCAGCAGGTTCATTGACAGCACGTATTAGCTCTGTAATATTGCCAATGGCTGGGAAGATTAAGCGTTCTCTTAGTGGGCCTCCCTGGTGGCACAAGCACTATGAAGCTATCCACAGCCACTGCAGTACAAGTTCAGTCCCTGGTGCCAGGGAGCTGACTGACATGATGCAGCAGATCTCTCCTGTCTCACTTGCTGCTTCCCTCAACAATGTATTTCAGTGGATCCACCTGTTTCTGGTGAATCCTCTCGCCACTGACTCTGGTCTGTACCTCAGTTCTTATATGCATAAATAAAACATTTTTTTAAAAAGTTTTCTCTTCCTCTCACTGCCCTTGCGCCTCTGGATTGTACCCCAGTTCTGTATTCATAAATAAATAAATCTTAAAAAAAAAAAAGTTTTCTCTTAATAACAATTAGTGACTAGTATTGTTACTATCCTGAAAATCTATAGTTCAGCCAGTGGGCTGACTGTACTGAGCAACAAGGAAAAGTGTGCTGGAAAGGAGCCAGTAGAGGAGTTGGGCTTGGGTCTGGTCACTGTGGGGAAAATGTAACAAATTAGGGGATCACACAAGGTTGTGTGCTTCCATAAAGTAAGGTGGATCTATGGCTGGAATCACAATAAATCTTATATATAGGAAAAAATCAGTACAAGAATAAAGGTACAATTGTAATGACACTAACAAATGCCCATTTTAGCCATGAGAGGGGGATTTGATATTGTGGACTACATTCAGACTGTGTTTTTCTCACTGGATCATGGTTTCAAGAGGCTTTTTATCTGATATGGGTATGCTATGGTTTGTTTATGTCCAACTGGATAACTCCACAGTCTGGTCTTCAGCATTCCACCTGTTCCCAGATGTCAGCAGTTGCCTTTTTCTTTCCTTCTCCATGGCCAACATACTCACTTATTTCTCTGCCCTGCCATTTCAGCCAGGCCATGGCTCCAAAAAGTTGATGTAACTGTAGAATCTGTGGTTGGTAAAGGTTTCTGATCAATTTTCAGGGTTGTGATATGGCTGTGGGAAGTAAAAGAAAGATTAAACATTATACACACACCTGTTCTTTCCACAAACTATTAACATATGTTTTTTAAAAATAATCTGCTGAGCCCTCCCCCACCCCACCCCCCACCCCATGGTGGCACAGCGGGTTAAAGCAAAGCACTATGAAGCTCTCCACAGCCACTGCAACATTAACTCAATCCCTGGCCAGGGAGGAGGCCCACATGGCACAGCAGACCTCTCTTGACCCGCCCACTGCTCCCTTCAGCAGTGTGCTTCAGTCAGTCTGTGTTCTGCTCCCCTCTGTCTCTGGTGGGCCCTCTTACACCCTGCACTCTGGTTTGTATAAGATTCATTTCCAAAGAAAATGGATGAAAGCTGTGTGCTTTCATCTGGCCAAGGAGAAAGGGAAAAGGATAGAAGGAAGAAATAGGGGCCAATTAATACCATTTTTTCCCCCAGTGGAAAATTAAGCATAATAAAGCCTCCAATTGTCTACTTATTTTATTTAGTCTGCTATAATGAATGAGCTCATGTTATCTTTCAAATGTAGGGATATGATCTGTGCCATCTAAAATATCTATGCTTGCTATGTAAAAATACTAAGCCATAGTGCTGAGTCAAATATAATAGCTGACTGCTTATACAGTACCTACTAGTAACTGAGTTAAAGTAGTGAACCTAGAGCCTTTACAAGCTAATTCATATAAATAGCTGAGATCTCCAAGTTCCTTAAGAAGGCCCACCAGTGCCTTGTGGGGTTGATAACACATATGGATTCAACTTGTGCTTGTGTCTGATCACAGACTTCAATTTTCCTACCTAAACGTGTCCAGTGTCTTGTGTTCCAGAACCAGATTTGTATTTCCAGTCAGGTCAAGATCTTGTAAAGTGGCAGGAAGAGCCTCTGGAATCAGGATTTCTGTCAAGTCATTGCAACTTAGATCTACAAACTGAGAGGAAAATGGAGAGATCAAAAGAAATCTACAGTACTGAATGTTTACTCTCAACTCCCTAACTCTCAATCTCCAACTGTATCCTCAAAGGGAACTTAATTTCTTCCCAAGAAATAATTTAAAATACTGTGATCCCAAACTGCCACTTTCTTCTTCCTTGTGAGAATAGTCTCATTCTCAATCCTGTCCCCCAGTAGCACATAAAAGTACCTGAATCTGAGGCAACTGCAGTATTTCTGGGAAAATGCTGATGTTGTTGGAGTGTGCGACAAGAGTGTGCAGCCTCTTGCAGTTTGCTATGGTTGTGGGAATGGTTTTAAGCTTGTTACCACTTAGGTTCAGTTCTTCCAGTTGCTCCAACTTATTTAGTTTGCTGAAAAAGGAATAACAAAATGCCATCGTACATACACACTTGGCCAAGCCAGCAGTGCAGCAGTCACAGAGCAGCGGCGATCTGGCCTACTGCCGCGTGACTGATCAGAATGCCACCATCAGACCCAGCAACAGGAGAGGCTCGCCACAGGCTGCTCTTGCTGAGCCTCAGCTACTCTGTCTTTCTTTGTGCTGCAAGGGCTGAAGCTGCCCCTGCTCTTCTTACAGATGCCGGGTCCTGACAAACCCCTGCAATCTAACTCACAGGAAGCAGCTGAATCAGCTTTGGCTTGGGATTAGTTTTGACACATGCTTTGCCACTAACTTGTTGCAAAATACTGGGTAATCTAATGTCAGTGGACATCAATATTCTCAACAGATAAATAAATTACTAAATCATCGCTAAGATCCCAGTTTTAAATTTCTAGTTATTTATTTCTAACATAATAAATCATCTTCACTAAACATTTCTCGAGTGCTTTTTATACAAAAGGTGCTGTGTTAGGGACACAAGCGATCCATATAGTTCTGCTGAACTGAGTGAAACTTTCCAAATAGTAAGCAAAATATCTTAAGCTGCCTTTTTCTGAATTGTTGAAAATTGTTTTGATTTCTTTTTGATTTGTTGAAATAAAAGTTATGAAAATAATAAACTGTTACAACATGAAGTGAAAATTAGGGAAAAAAATAAATCAACCATATTATCAATCTAAAAGAATTACTAATCTCCTTTTGCTGAATTTTCTAGCAAAATTTTCATGTGTATGTCATATCCTCCTTTTTTCATGCATAATTTCTACTGCTAGAAAATTCGATCACACAAAATATTCCATTTCATAAAATAATTTCTATTGCTAGCAGATTAAAAGACTTAATAACTACGCTGTTACTAAGTAGTATTAAATAGTAATAAATAAACTCAGTATTAAATAGGCCATACTTACTAAAAAAGTTAAACAAAAAAATAATTTCATTTCACTACAAGAGATAATTTCTGATAACATTGGTAGAATATTTTTAATGTGCAAAACTATATTTTACAAAGAAAAATGATATAAAAATAAACTATATTATCTAAAAAATACATATTTGAGCCTTAAAAAGAAAAATGATATATAGTTTTATAAATTGCCTTTTTTAACTTAATAAAGTACTTTAAAAGTGTTTCTAACCCAAATGCCACACTACTGGTTGTTTCAGTTTTTCTCAGTTGTAGACAGAATCAGTGTCCCTGTATGAATCAGCCTCTTACTCAACACCCAAGATCCTATTAGAGTCTGAAACTAGTTCAAAAGAAACAAGTACTGGATGTGTCTGTGTAACTACCACACTGTATAGGAGAAGATGTGTTAGAGGGTTTATTCATCATAGAACATACATATTCTTTAATATACTGATACTGTAGCCCATCTCTTTTATTGTTTTTCAGGTAATTCTAATTTTGCATGACTTGTTAAATATTGTCTTTCTTCTAATTTCTTATTTTCATATTAAATTATTTGATGTGTTTTAAATTTCAGACCAGTCTGGTTTTGACCCTCCAGCAATAAAAGAGTCATCAAGTGAGGCAGAACACATTAGTTTCAGGGTATTACACCTGGTATCTCCCAACAGTGTCATAAACTAGTATAATGTATCTGTGGTCTGTTATTTTTCACTTTATACCAACATATGTGAGGCTGAGTAAATTAATCTGATAGGATTTCAAGAAATCTATCATATCCTGAAATTAACATTCTGCATTTAAAAACCACTGTTGTAATTCCTTCCAGGAAACAAATTTATCCTGTTTGTCTTCCATGAATTCCGAATATCTCACTTCATAAATATTAACCAAAAATAAAAGATCCAACTTTTCTAAATTTATGGTATTTCTAAGAAAATTTATAAAATTAGAATCAAAATAGTTTTTCTGCTTTTCATTTCCAGTTTTATCACACATGATAGTTTCATTTAAATTTTCAAAAGAAAAAATTGTCTTCTGAATTCTTAAAATTCAGTTTATAAGCCTGTATTTTCTAATCAAAAATTTTCAGACTATAGTAATTAATTAAAACTAATAATTAAATACATTTTAAGCACAAGTTCTCTTGTTATTGACACTTAACAAATATGTACATACAGATCACCCCATTTACTGGAATACCAGCTTCAGTAAATCAGTCAGTAGAAAGCAAGCATAAACAAGTAAAAGAGAACTATAAGGTAATCTCACAACTGCAAATTGCAAGTGGCCCAAGTTTGCATTCATTTACCTTGCAGGAAAAGTCTGTAGTTGATTGTTTGCAAGATGTAAGATCCGCAGGTGTGGGTGCCCCACCAGGACAGGCACACACTGATCCGTGAGGTGGTTGTTGGTCAGATAGAGCAGCTGCAGTGCACTCAGACTCTCCTCCCCAGCACAGGCAGATGGCAAAGACTCCAAACTATTTGCAGAAGCATTCAAGTATCTGAGGCTACAGAATAAGCACAAATTTCCACTAGAGTTACTTGTTGTCTTCTTATGCCATTTCAGTATAGAATCCTGTATTTCACACACCCAAACTCAAAAGTAACTTACTCCAGATAATTTTCTCTTATAGTTTTTGCTTCTACCCAATCAATGTTGCTTTTCCTCAACTTTGACCAGCCAAATAGAGACTACAGGCTTGTGTGTGTTATAAGAACCTTAAGTGGCCTGACTCTAAGCTAGCTTCATCTTGTACTGTGTGGCTAATGAAAGGGTAGCATTCTGTATGATGTTCAAAAATACTTGAACTGTGAAGATGCTCTTCAGAAAAAAACTTTATCTGATTTAAACAGCCAGTTCTCTTATAACAATACTCTTGGCAGATAAGCTATTTCAACAATTGTTTGCTATAACAGACACTGCAGTGAGCAGCTATATGTCCCAGAAGCAGATTTGTATATATTAAAAATTATATACATCTTTTAGATACTTATTTATATTGTCAAAGTGAATTCCAGAAAGTTTATCAAATTATACTTCAATAAAAAGAATGTAAGAATGACAGCTATTCACATCTCTCAACATTGGGTATCATAATTCATTTTGAGCTTTGTCTATTTAATAAGGAGAATATGATATAACTTTTAAAAACTTGCCCCTAGCATAGTATTTGACATATACAGAACATGCTCAATAAAAGATAGCTAATACTAAACTTGTTGTATGTTCTTAAGTCTTCCTCATATTAAGTGACTGGAATACCTAATATGCCTTTATGCTGTGTGTCTGCTTGAGGCTTTGTAAATCCAAGAAGTACTCTATACAGAGTCAGTATTAAATACATATTATTGACAGTTTGTGACAGTAGCTAAGTAACTTTTCTTAGTATAGTATTCTACAGTTGTAAATTAATTTTCAGACTGTTATTAGAACTAAATGCAGTTATGCATTTCTAATGAATGTCACTGCATGAAGACTCCACATAAATTTTTCAAAAAGACAATTACCTTAATTGAAGAAGTAATCAAAACTCTCCCCAAAAATAAAAGCCCAGGCCCGGATGGATTTACAAATGAATTTTACTAAACTTTCAGAAAAGAACTACTGTCTATTCTAGACAGACTCATCCAAAAAATTGAAAAAGAAGGAAAACTACCACATACTTTTTACGAAGCCACCATCACACTAATAGCAAAACATAACAAAGAAACACACAAAAAAGAAAACTTCAGATCAATCTCCCTAATGAACATTGATGCAAAAATCTTAGCTAACAGAATCCAACAATGAATGCATTAAAAGAATAATACACCATGACCAAGTGGGCTTTATCCCAGGAGCACAAGGATGGTTCAACATCAGAAAATCAACTAATGTAATCCATCACATTGACCAACAGAAAAAATAAAAACCACATAATCATACAAATAGATGCAGAGAAGGCATCTGACAAAGTTCAACACCCATTCATGTTTAAGGCCCTTGAAATCCTTGGAATAGAAGGAACATACCTCAACATGATAAAAGCCATATATGACAAACCCACAGCCAATATTATCCTCAATGGAGAAAAGCTGAAAGCCTTTCCTTTGAGATCAGGAACAAGACAAGGGTGTCCACTATCACCACTGCTCTTTAACATAACATTGGAAGTTCTAGCCAGAGCATTAAAACAGGAAAAAGATATACAAGGAATCCAGATAGAGAAAGAAGAAGTAAAACTGTCCTTATTTGCAGACAATATGTTAATTTACATGAATAACCCTAAAAACTCCTCAGAGAAACTAATCAAAACCATCAACCAGTTTAGCAAGGTAGCAGGATATAAAATCAACACACAATAGTCAGAGGCCTTCCTATACACAAACAACCAATCAGAAGAAGCAGAAATATAAAAAACCATCCTCTTTTCAATTAAAATAAAAAGAATCAAATACCTGGGAATCAACCTAACAAAAGAGGTTAAAGACCTATACAAAGAAAATTACAAAACACTGTTAAAAGAAATTCAAGAAGACACTATGAAATGGAAAGACATCCCCTGCTCATGGATCGGGAGAATTAATATCATCAAAATGGCCATCCTACCAAACGCGATATACAGATGTAATATCACCCCAATAAAAGTCTCAATGACATTCTTCAAAGAAATAGAAAAAATATTCATGAGATTCATATGGAACCACAAAAGGCCTCAAATAGCCAAAACTCTCATGACTAAGAAGAAAGAGAATGGCGACATTACAATCGCAAACTTCAAACTATACTACAAAGCCATAATAATCAAAACTGCATGGCACTGGAACAAGAACAGACATACAGACCAGTGGATTCAAATAGAAAACCCAGATATAAACCCACAGGTTTATGGGCAGCTAATCTTTGACAAAGGAGCAAAGATACAATGGAACAAAAGAGTCTGTTCAGCAAATGGTGCTGGGAAAACTGGGAAGCTACATGCAAAAAAATGAAACTAGATCATTACCTCGTTCCATACACAAAAATCAACTCAAAGTGGATTAAAGATCTAAACATAAGAATGGAAACCATAAAATACCTGGAAGCAAAGATGCGCCAAACACTATATGATATACACTTCAGTAGCATCTTTGAAGATAGAGCACCCAAAGCAACAATAGTGAAGGAAAGGAAAAATAGATGGGACTACATCAAGTTAAAGAGCTTCTGTACAGCAAAAGAAACATTACAAAAACCAGACATCCCACTAATTGGGAAAAATTTTTCTCACACGAAACTAACAATAAAGGATTGATCACAAAGGTATACATAGAACTAATGAAACTCAACAAAAATAAACAACTCCATCAAAAAATGGGCAGAAGACCTAAAAAGACACTTCTCCAAAGAGGAAATGCAGATGGCCAACAAGCATATGAAAAAATGTTCAAAATCACTTGTAATAAAGGAGTTGTAAATTGAAACCACAATGAGTTACCACCTCACCCCAGTGAGAATGGCACATCTTCAAACAACTAGCAACAATAAATGTTGGCAAGGATGTGAAGAAAAAGGAATTCTGCACCGCTGGTGGGAATGCAAACTAGTACAAGCACTATGGAAAACTGTTTGGAGGTTCCTCGAACTGCTAAACATGGAGTTTCCATATGACCCTCCATATGATCTAGGAGATCCCACTGCTAGGTATCTACCCAAAAGACACAAAACCAGTGATTCAAAAAGATACCTGCACCCCTATGTTTATTGCTGCTTTATTTACAACTGGAAAGACATGGAAATAACCCAAATGCCCAAAAGTGGATGACTGGATTAAAAAGATGTAGTACATATACCCAATGGAATAGTACTCAGCAACCAAAAAAAATAAACACATGCCTTTTGCAGCAACATGGATAGAGCTAGAAAAGATCATATTTAGTGAAATAAGCCAGAAAGCAAAGGAAAAATACCAGATGGTTTCACTTATAGCAGAAGTATAACAAGACCAGGTAAGAAATAATAATAATGAGCAGCTATATACCAGAGGCATTTTAGGGGTGAAGTGGGGAATGGGATCAAAAACAGTTGGGGGAAATGCACTAGACTATGGTGATGGCACATGGGTGATTTGGTGACGGGAAGCCAATGGGGATTACAACTGAGATGGAAAAATGCACAAAATGACGTAAAAATAAACTATATTATTTTATAAAAAAAAAAAGATAATTTCCTTAAAATATTTTTAAACTTTACAAAGATTTTATTTTTAGGAAAATCTAACTAAGTATAATATACATTAAGAAATGTTTAAGTGGGCCCTCCCAGGGGTGCAGTGGGTTAAAACACAGTACTATGAAGTTAAAGCCACTTTAGCATAAGTTTGATTCCCAGCCAAGTAGATGACCCACATGGTGCAGCAGACCTCTCCCGACCTGTCCACTGCTCCCCTCAGCAATATACTTCATCAATCTGTCTGTTCTGGTCCCCACTCTATCTCTGGTGAATCCTCTCATAACCCCTGCACCTCTGGTCTGTACTCCAGTTCTGTATGCATAAATAAATAAATCTTTAAAAAAAAAAAAAAAAGAAATGTATAAGCTGCCAAAGAAAAAGCCAGACACTTATGGGCTAAATGCTTTACATGTCTCCTGTTGTCTTATGTTAACTGACTACTGGTCATCTGTTTTCTCCATTTCTAAACTGGGGACAATAGTCTCTTGTTCACATTGCAGAAGACTATAACTAAAAACTAGTTTCTACTCCACTGTATAGTGAGACAGACATTAGGAAAAACTGATTACAGTTTTTAAAATAGAAAGCATACTATTTGTTAATTTATAATGAGAAAGAAAACAAGTAATACCTTTTGAAACAAGGTTAACCTTTAAGTGCACAGTTTTCAGAGGTACTAAAAAGGTACTGGAAATAGAGCATCTAACTTAATGACTATATGTGAAGCTAGAAGCAAAAGCTAAATTAACTTTAGTGAAAAGTCCTTTTTCCCCTAATATAAAAGCTAAAAATTTCCCAAGGAAGCCATATCAGAGTGTTGTCCTTTCTCTTTAAAGGTCATAATTGTATTCATTTTCTGAGATGAAAGGCTGAGCCTTCCCAACTTGTATGATACTGTTTACAACACTAACAATTTCAACTTTTGAGTTGAAGATTGTGGCCTCATAAAACAGTGTGATATTTCATACAAATAAGCCTCCATCCATAGCTGACCTATGGGTAAACACTATAAGTGTAGTTCCAAAGATCACTCCAATAACAACTCCATATAATTTGTTTAGCCATAAGTTTTACTCTTCTAAGTAGAATCTTTAATACTTACTTTAAGGCCTTGGAGAAGAGGGTGTCTGGCAGCCTGGTGAGTAAGTTATGCTGAACATCCAACGCCTCGAGGGGGATGTGTTCCACGAGCACTGGGAGGCTTTGTACCTGATTGTGCCCCACCATCAGTTTCCTAAGACTTAAGCTACTAAGAACTCTATAGGGAAATATTGAAACAAACAAGCAAACAAAAAAGCTTATTTAAATCTTTCTTTCGGAGTTTGGCCTTGGATCTTAACCAATAAACTAAAATAAAAATATTCTGGTGGCGCAGAGGGTTAAAGCACTGCACTGAGAAACTAAAGCCACTTCCGCATGAGTTCGATTCCCGCCTGCCCCAGAGGTGACCACATGGCGCGGCAGACCTCTCCTGACCCGCCCGCTGCTGCCCTTAGCAGTGTACTTCGTCGATCTTCCTGTTCTGCTCCCCACTCTGTCTCTGGTGAAGTCTCTCGCTGCCCCTGAGCCTCTGGCCTGTACCCCAGCTCTGTATGCACAAATAAATAAATCTTAAAAAAAAAAAATCTACAAAGCAGAATCACTAACAAATGCATGAGCCAAAAAAATAGTCACATCCATATGTTGACCCTCACCCACCAGGAAACCATTAAGGTCATTCTGAGAAAAGTGAATTAATGAAAGCAAGCAGCAGAGAGCAGATCTAAACAACAAAAAGCAATTTCTAGATTAAATTGTTAGATGTTAAGTCTAAATGACACCCCAAGTTTATTCATATTACTATAAATGATTTAAAATAACAAAATTTATTATAACAAAAATTTTAATTTTTTGAGCACTTAAAATATCCCAGGCCATTTAACTATGAAGTTCATAAGTGTTAAGTGACTTTGTTTTGTCAAAGATTTCACATGGAACACAGTAAATGGAATAGTCAGGATTTGAACTGAAGGTCTGACTCCACAGCAGTTCTCACAATGCTCTGCTATAGGACCTCTAGTTTAATTTAAAAGATTCCACTTGGTGACAGTGACATGTTTTACACCTCATTGCTTCTGACTATATCACCCCCTTAGTCCCCAAACACCTTTCTCTTTCTCCTTCCACATAGAGCAATCCTGACATTTTATTAAGTCAATTCAAATATGCATTCTCCATGTCATATTCTCTAATAATCCAAATTTCTAAATTTCTAAACTCCACTTCTATAGTATAGAGATGAAGAGTAAAGGCTTTGCAGTAAGAATAACATTCAAGTGCAAGTGCCAATCATTTCCTTTGGACTAGGACTTTGGATAAGTTATTGAACCACACTAAGCCCAAGTTTCCTCACTTGTAAGAGAAGGGTCACAGCACCTACACAGCAAGGTTGCTAACAGATTAAATAAGATAATAAAATGAAGTTCATGGAACTTCACTAATTCAATCAATAAAAATTACCTATTATTACTGTCAAATCAACAACCCATGCCAGTAACCCTCATTACATTTTATAGATAACTGTGCACAAGTCACCTTAACTATCTGCTTACTAAGTTCCTTGCAGGCCTAGATAATGCACTAGCTGTTACTGTGTTACAGCATTTCACTCGGCCTTGCATTCAACAGGTATTCAATATTAACTGAAAAATGAATTAAAGTACCTTTGAAAGACAACCCAAGTCTAAGAAAATAATTACATACATACATATCAATACATACACATACCGAATAGGAACCTCTGTCAGAAGATTATAACTGACATCTAATATTTCTATCTTCTTTGCTTCACAGGCCCAGTCAGGAACACATTCTAATAGGTTTCTGCAGAAAATAATTAAAAGGCATCACTTAAAATGAGTGGAATGCACGTTACTAACCTGTAACAGGCCTGTACCCTTTGATGGCATGAGCACTAGCCGCAAGACACCTCTTAGGATGTAGTAGGTGCTCAGTGAATGCTGAATTAGAAGGATGAACAGACAAACACACAACCACATAAAATACTGGATCATTTATGCTGCATGTACTAAGAAGATTACAATGGCTTTCAATGGTAGGAAAGTACACATGGTAGAATAGCTTGAGAGAAAGGTGAGGAAAGACTTAATGGAAGAAATGGCATTTTAAACAAAACTTCAAAGATGAGTAAGTTTCCCAAAAGTAATGACTGGGGGTGAAGAGAAGCATATTCTGGAGAAAATGAACAGAATGCATCAAAGTGAGGAAGTAGAGACAAAAGTTAACAAGTGGAAATTTTGTTCATATCATGCAGAATTTCAGTGAATACAAGTATTTGGTAGAGGACCTGGGAGACACTTAATACAAGAAATTTTATTTTTAGATGTTACTTAGCTTCTGTGGGCCTCAATTTACCCATTGACCAAGTGATTGATATGATGAGGCTGACATGATGAGGCAGAATGAAATGGAATAAGAAGCTATGAAGAACTTTTTCTAAAATGGATCAAGACAAGATCCCTAAGAAATCTGGGTTAGAATTTGAAGAATGCTGTACAATTGACCTGAGGTGAGGTCATTCTAAGAAAAAGGTGACAACATTAGCAGAAGACATAGGTGAGGAAGGAGATGACATATTTATGGGAAATAATAAGCAAGTTTGTTGCTGCTGGTGCAGCAAAAATGGAGCAGAGTGGTAAGAAACAAGGTTAGAAAGAAAGGCTGGAAGTCTGACTTTATCCTGCAGGTATGTGGCAGTAGCTGAAGGTTTTGTGCCATGGAGAGACAATGTCAGTTCTACATTTTAAACTGTCACTCTGGCTATATGGAGGCCTGGACGAGATTAGTATAAGGAAGAATAACAGGGAAGCCATCTATTACAAAAGCCTACACAAGAAACAACACCGGCTTGACAAGAAGGCATATATATTGAAGAGAATATTCTAAATACTCCAGAAGTTTTTAGAAGACAACAATTAAAAGCATTTGAAGGTTGTTACAATATGAGAGTAGAGCAAATGAAAGAATACAAAATGATTTTCAAGCTTCTGGTACCTAGATGATCAGGAAGAAAAAAAGCATATTCAGGGGAAAAAACTGATATGTACCAAATGAGGTTAAAAATAATAAATAATAATTATTTTAAAAATTAGTGGTGTGCACCTGAAAATTACTTTTTTTTTTAAATTTTTGTGTAGAACTAGGGTGTAGGCCAGAGGTATGGTGGGGTGTGTGTGTGAAAGTATTCACCAGAGACAGAGTAAGGAACACAACAGGTGAATTTACTGAAATACACTGCTAAGTGAAGCAACAAGTGAGATAAGAAAGGTCTGCTGTACCATATGTGGGTCGCTCCCTCAGGGATCAAATTCAGGCCTTAGCAGTAAGAGCAGTGAGACTTAAACCCTAGGCCACCAGGGATGCCCTGGATGTGACTTTCTGAAGATAATGTCAAAAGCTAAAATAGACACAAAACAAAAAGTTAAGGTGAGGGTGAAAGAATGTATAATGGGTTTAAAACTTTGTACTTAGTTGAGGTATTTGGAGTTCTGCAGGTCAGTATATCTAGTATTGGAGGACACATATGTTAGGCTGAGAGATGAGGGCCTGTGCTGGCCAACTGGGTAATATACTGATATAGAAGTAGAGCTGAATCACTGGTAGATCATATTGTGTTGGGCCTCCCATGTGGCACAAGGGTTTAAGTCTCAGCACTATGAAGCTACCACAGCCAGTGCAGCACAAGTTGGGTCCCCAGCCAGGGAGCTGACCCACATGGCCCAGCAGACCTCTCCTGTCTCACCCACTGATCTCTTCGGTAGTAGATCTATCTATTCTGTTCCCTATTCTGGCTCTGGTGAATCTCCCCCCTCCCCACCCCCACCATTTCTGGCCTATACCCCAGCTTTTATATGCATAATAATATAAAATAAGTCTTTAAAAAAATTATATTGTATCAAATGAGAAGTATAACCAACCAGAGAAAAACCCTGGAATAATCACGACAGGGGAGGATGGTGCAGAGCAGTGGGAGGAGAAGCAAAGACACAGATGACTGGACTTGAACTGGCCTTGATCAGGGGAAGAAACTGAGAATGGTCGTGAATCTATGAAAATTTTGTAAGAAAATGTGGCATATCACCAAAATGACATCTATTTCTCAAACAGAAAACTAAGCTCTAGAGTGGAAGAGACTAAGAGGTGGTATGGTTGATGCCTAGGACATTGGAAGATATTGACAGGATAAAAGACCAGAAAGCTCCAAATGAGGCTAGAAATTGTGCGTTTATAGTGCCGGCGATTTGGATATGGGAAGTCGTTGGCAAGGATCAAGCTCAATGGGGAATGGAATGGAATCTAGAACAATAGCTTAGCTATAATAATGACTAAAACATAACAACAAAAAGAAAGCTGTTTATAATAGCTAATATCTCTTGATCAACTATTAAATGCCAAGCCCTGCGCTGTCTATTTTGCACTAACTATCTCCCTTAATCTTTGCAACAACCCTGACCAACTAGGACCCTGCCCAGTACATGGTCAACTGCTTCTAAGGCTCTATTCTCAACACTTATGAGGATGCTCTGTACCTGCTTGTTTGACTGTCAAACTTTCCACTAGACTATAAACCTTATCCACTGAATCATGAATACCTAACATAGTTTAAACATAAACAAAGGAAATAAAACAAGCTTGTTTATTTTTATGTTAACTTTACACCACCAAAAGAGGTAATAAAATTCTGAATATAATTAGTGTCTCTGAAAATTACATCAACATAGGTCACAAGGTTCACAAGAAGGGAACCAAATTTTTTAAATGTCATTAAAAACTAGACTTAGTTTTTAATGTTTACAAATATCAAATCATGGGGCTCTCCCTGGTGGTGCAATGGGTTAGAGCACAGCACTATGGCAATGCAGCGCCAAGTTTGATCCCTGACCAGAGGACTGACCTACATGGTGCTGGCAGACCTCTCCTGACCTGCCCACTGCTCCTCTCAGCAATGTATTCTGGTCAATCTGTTTGTTCTGCTCCCCACTCTGTCTCTAGTGAGTCCTCTCAACCCCCACACCTCTGACCTATACCCCAGTTCTTGCATGCTTAAATAAATAAATCTTTAGAAAAATATATCAAATCATTTTCATATGCCTGTAACCAATGTTATATCCCAATTATACCTCAATTAAAATCAATTTTTTAAGTTACTAAAAAACAAGAATTACCTAATTCTAATTGGGAAAAAGGAACTTAGTGATATGAAAAGGATAATGGGTCTTCTTTGCTTGCATCTTATCCAAAATCTACAGACTTTTGAATGAGTAATTCATACGTACCTTACTGTTTCAAGATCTTTCTTTAGACAGACTGGCCATCAAACTTACTCCTCCACCCACCCTTTTACTCCTCTCCAGGTTATTCAAATATTTCAATATACTTAGATTTTCTGTACCTCAAAAATCCCAAAGTATCTTAAATATGATGAAACAAATAGGTCCCACCCTCATGAGACATACTCACCGGGAGAGTTCTAGAGAAGTGAGCAGACTGGGCACTGGGTAGACATTCACAGCTGTCAACCCTAATCAAAAAAACCAAAAAGGTGTTTGTGAGTGACATTCTCTAAAGAAGAAAGCAACTAGAGAAAACAAGTGGAAGGCGGCCTAATGAAATCATCAGAGAGAAAGTCTATGTTCACATGAACCAAAAATGAAAACCACATCAGTTAACTTTAAATTTCTTCATCCCATTATGAAAACCAAATACAACTAAATGAAGGATCTTGTGTACTACAATGATTCACACTAGATGATTAGTTGTGACATATTAATAGTAACTAGTTTTTTATATACATAGAATTTGTAATTTTTAGTGTGGCTTCATTCACTCCACACTGAGAGACTTGCTGATGTAATTATATACTCACAGTTCATTCACACTCATGGTTGTGTGAAACTTTTTATGTGAATAGACCACAATTAATTTTACATTTTAGAGTTCATGGGCATTAAAGTCTTTTCCAGCTACAAGGAACAGTGCTTCTATGAGCATTTTTGCTGTCATCTTTTATAGATTAAAACAAGCATTTATATTGAGTACAAGTTTAGAAAAGAAATTGCTGAACAGAGGGTTCATAATTCTCAATTTTATAATAGAGTCTACTGAACAAAGTTTCCCAGAGTGACAGTACCAATTTACACTACCAACAACAGTTGACAGTGGTAATTTCAGCTTTTCTCAGTATATTCATCCTGGTAGGTATACAGTGGTATCATACAGGGGTTTCATATTCCAGATGACCTGTGGAGTTGAATGCCTTTTCCTATCTAAACTTATCATTTGGATCAGTTTTGCAAAGCTGAGTTCTCTACTTTTGAGGTGGCAAAACTGTAAGTGTTGGTGTGAATTTTTCCAGATATTAAAATGTAAGGATTCTCTAAACAGAGTAAACTTCAAACAAGCTCCTTTTAGTATAAAACTTTGATAGAATCTTAGTTACTAAGCAGCACGGCATGTACGTCAAAGAGGTCTTTCCCAGTAAGGCCAGTCATTCAGACTGTCTTGATAAATTAAGAAAAGAGAATGGGTCTGATAAAAAAATATTTCCACGACAAAGAACATGTTACCATCTCATAATATTTAAAAGCAGCAAAGTTAACAATCAATTTGACAATACATTGACCTAAGATTTAACTATAATTTGATCTCATCATGCCATAACACGATAAAAGGCAGCTAAAGCACTCAGCTCTTTATTATCCTGATAATATATTTTAGAGATACAGAAAAGAGTGGTGGTGCTTTCAGTCAGTGCATGAACTGACCAGCTCACTGGTGGTGCAGGAGAACTGCCGCTTCTCCACATCTTTGGTACCACTTAGCATTATTATTTTTTTGATGAGCATAAAATGGTGTTATCTAGATTTACATTTCTGTGACACTTAGTGAAAGTGACTCTCTTTTCCATTCCTTCCTTTAATACAGAAAAAAAAAAAAGACTTCTTTAATGCAGAACAATTCTTCATAAAAAGAATGGCCTCAATAACTATGAGACTTTTTACATTGGAAAATATTTCTGAACAAATCAGTATAAAAACAAGAGATTTCTTACTCTAGAACTAAGGCTGTGGAAAGTTTTAAGCTAGTTATTCTCTAACTTTTTCTGTAAACAGTGAACATTTTAGGCTTTGTGGGCCATGGAGTATCTTACAGCTACTCAAAAACAGGTGGTGCCAGAATTAGCCTCTGGGTTAACATTTGCCAACCCTGTTTCAGACAATTAGTGACATTTTATTTTGATCAAGTTTGCCCACCCTCTCAGCTCATTATTTTGCAAAGTGCCTCTTATACTAACACAGAGAATCTCAAAGTATCTTGCAATGTCTTTTTATCTCAAATCACTTAAGTGTTGACAACAAACTTAAAAGATAAAGTGAGGCCTTAATGAACCTCAAACTCCACTTTACAGAGTGGCTGAAGGACACCACAGAAGCCATTGTACTTAGAAAGCTCTGACAAGAGTTACAAAAGAAAAAAAACAGGAGGCTGAATAAAGAACTCACTGTTTGAACTGGCATAGAGCGTGCGAAGAGAGAAGCCACTGAGTGTCAGCTCCCTCAGCTGGTTCCGTTCACAATGCAGCTGCTCCAAGCTACACAAGGAGCTAAGATCTAAGTCAGTCAGTTGATTGTCCCGCAAATCCACGTGGGTGATATGTTTATTTCCTTCTAGATTTTCAACAATCATGGTTTTCAAACAGTTCATCCTTAATATTCAGAAACGGGATATGATCAGAATTTAATTCTACTAAATGTGCTTATCAAATGAAAATTAGGAAAGGTATGATCCATTTCTCTCTTCCCTACACAACTGAAGGAAAGGTCATGCCTCACTTTACAAGGTGCTAAGTAAAAACCACAGATAGCTGCACCTTGAGTTCCTTCACACAACTTTGACTGGTAACTATACACAGAAATGAAATAAAGAAAATGAAAGGAAGGGACCATATGTGCACAACAGTTAAAATTTTATGTTCAAAATCTAATTAAGACTAGGTACAAGGAAGGGGTAATACAGAGAAACAAGAGGATGAACACAACCTTCTAGGTAAGAGAATAGCAAGCTAGTCACAGAGTTCCACGCCAAGAATAAGAGTAAGCAGCCATACATCCTCCTATTGCTCTGTCTGCTAAGATTCATACTACAAAATTAATGGAGAAGAAATGTAAATGGAATAGTTCATGAGCAAACTACAGAAAATGGCTTCTTAGTTTTGTTCTATTTAATGCACACAGGCCTGTTCTCATTTCCCTGTATGTCAATAAAACAACTACAAGGACATCAATCTGTTAGCGTAAATGACAGAATATCTAGTATGTTCATTTATTGGCTGCCTTTAGGAAAAGATCACAATTATTAAATAAAACTGTTATTAAAAGTAAACCCTGAGGGGCCCTCCCTGGTGGTGCAGTGGATTAAAGCACAGCACACTGAAGCTAGCTGCAGCAGCTTCAGAGCAAGTTCGATCCCTTACCCCAGACCTCTCCTGTGTCGCCCACTGCTCCCCTCAGCAGTTGTACCTCATTGATCTGCCTGTTCTGCTCCCCAACTCTGTCCCTGGTGAATCCTCTCACTACTTCTGTACCTCTGGCTTGTACCCCAGTTCTGTATGTATAAATAAGTAAATCTTTAAAAAATAAATCTTTAGTAGTAACTTTAGCCTTGTAATAATGGTACAAAGTATATTAAGAAACCAAATTAATCAAAAGAAAAATTTATGGAATAATATGAACTACCAAGAGCCTATAAAACGATATTCAAACACATAAGTAAATACTGATTGAAACAAAGAATATTATTTTTTACCTATTATAATGGTAATAAGAGAAAAGGCTGGTAAAAATTCAACTGATAAGCATGTGAAAAAATAGGAATTCTCAGGTCCTCCCTGGTGGCGCAGCAGGTTAAAGCACAGCACTAAGAAGCTACAGCCACTTCAATTTGATTCCCACCTGCCCCGGAGGTGACCACAAGGCGTGGCAGACCGCTCCTGACCTGCCCGCTGCTCCCCTCAGCAGTGTACTTCATCAATCTGCCTGTTCTGCTCCCCATTCTGTCTCTGGTGAAGCCCCTCGCCGCCCCTGAGCCTCTGGCCTGTACCCCAGTTCTGTATGCACAAATAAATAAATCTTTGAAAAAAAAAAAAGAAATAGGAATTCCCATAAATGTGGCTGTGAGGGTGAGGCAGAAAAATCTCTGTCAGGCATTTTCAAAGTCTCTATTATATGGTTCATCTACTTCTTTTCACTATCATTGCTATCCAGTGAAAAATGAAGCTTTGAAAGTGTGCACTGTTCCAAAATCCTAAAGTTTTAAATAAGTCTTTGTAAAAGACAATCTAAAGGGAGGTATGGTGAAGAAGGCCTTACCTTAAATCAACATGCTTGATATGGCTCATCCGATTCAGCACCCCTAGGTTTAGGACTTCCACTCGATTTCCTGCCATAACCACTTTATCTAAAATAGTGAGTTTCTCATAAACCTCGGGAATTTGACTAAAGTTGTTGAAGGAAATTCCCAGAGAAGAAAGGTGTTGCAGATTTCCCAATTCTTCAGGTAGAGTAGTTAAAAAGTTGCCATCTAGACAGAGGGTTTGAAGACTGTAGAAGAAAACAAATGTACTTTGACAAAGGTTTTATTTGGAATGGACAGAACCAGAAGTATGAATCTTATTTATGTCACCATTATCTTTATGAATCCAATAGTGATAAAATGTCTAAGTCTACCTATAGAGACTTAATAAAAGACTCCTAAATAACTTACATGAAGTCCTCCAATAGCAAAAACAGATCCTTTGCTGGTGAGTTATAGACTAATCACTACTGCAGGCAAGTCACTGCTGCTGACAAGAGCTATTACAATTACACGATTTATTTCCCTGTAGAAGCTCAAGGTGCTACTTTCATTCCAAATGTCAGACAAATCCCTACATCTATAAGGGAAAAGATGAATTTGTGAAAGATAGATACTTACTTTAGTAAACTGCTGATCTGACTGGGCAGGTCGTAGAAGCCATTACAGGAAAGGTTGAGTTCAGTCAAGGTAGAAATCTCACATAATGATACAGGAAACAGCCCGAGTTTATTATGAGACAAGTTCAGACCCTTCAGTTGAGAAAATCTAAACAGCAAAGGAACAACTTATTCTATTGGATAACAAAGTGACCTATTTAAATGTCGGTTATTTAGATGTGTTCCACAAATATTTACTTAGCTCTCACTACATGCCAAACACTGTACTTGACATAAAGTCTAAGATAATGACTAACACCTAGTCTATACATAAAAAACCAGGTCTCTTGTCACGGGAATTCTTTTTACAGAAGATAGAATATAAGGAAAAAATATTCCTAGTGCTACAACTCTTTTCTAGTAAGCATATTTGATATGCTTGAAATCTTTACCCTTATTACTGTCTCCGGTGAATCCTCACCCCCCACACCTCTGGCCTACACCACAGTTCTCGTATGTATAAATAACGATGGTAAACATGCTTACTCACAGCCACAAACCACTAAGACACTGACTACTATCCAATGATAATTAGTCAGGAAACCAATTCTCCACATACTTGTAGAGAGTGTCAAGGCCCCCTGGTCTTTCTGATTGCATGAAGTTGTGTCGCAAGTTGAGGTAGGTGATATCTTGACTGTAGAAAAGATGTTCAGGAACCTCCTCAAGGCTGTAACAGGAGAGATCAACAGAACTCATTCGCTGAGACACCACCTGAAGGTTAAAAAGAAAAGCCAAGGGGCATTATACTTCAAGTCTCTCACTGAGCATTGGAACAATGGTATTTATACAAAAATGCATGACTAACAACATTGGAAAGGAAAGACAATGAGATCCAATTGCTCATTTATAAATACCAATTGATTTTTACTTTCTCCTAAAACAATAAGCTGCTTAAACACACAAAGGGACAAGCTATACAATCTATAAGTAAAAGAAAAAAATAATAAAGATAGACAGTTAACATAATTTCACATAAGAAGCAATGCTTAGATAATTCAAAATGACTATATAAAGCTTTGGGGACACTATGATATCAAAAGGCACATGGGCTTTACAACTTATCAGTGTACATTCTTCATCTGTTGTAAGGATAAAATTAAATAACCAAGCACAAAGCATACCGCTCAGCATCCAAGTGGGTACCAAAAATAATAACTTCTCTTTATAAGGGCAGGATAATGGAATAACTACTTAAAATTGAAACTAGTTTTATTTATTTTTTACTGACGCCATCATATAACTGCAGAAAATTCAATAAAACAAAAACATGGTCTATACTAACAAAGCATGGTTGAGAAAATAGGTCTGTAAATCCAAACAAAATATCACTAGAAAAGTCATTCATGCTTTGATGGCATGTCATTACACTGAAACAATCCCTTATTCAGCTATTTAGCACTACCAAAAAAATAGTGCTAACATTCTGCAAAGCTGGCTAGGAAGACAAGAAAATGTGAGCTGCAAATACAATTTTAGAGTAGTTCATCTTGAATGGCTAAAAAAGTAAGAAATTATGCTAAAAGGTTAATTATTTTCAGCACATAAGAATAACAGGAGTAAATTTGTGAAAGCATTATAGATCTTGTCCCAATAATAAGTTTAAATTCAGAAGGTTCATCAAGCCTGTGCTAAACATACAAAGGCAAAGAATTAGGCCACAAGTAAGGAAAGGATCCATCTCTCATGGAATATTGTTCCAGAAAAGTTATGTGAACCTCTTCCTTCAAGGGCCGTATCTGATTGTGTCTTAATTCCTATAAAGCTCTCTCTTTCTATGGGTGAATGGATAAAAATGTAGTATATAAACACAATGGAATACTACTCAGTCATGAAAGAGGATGAAATCTTGCCATTTCCAACAACATGATGGAACTTGAAATTATGCTAAGTCAGAAGGAAAAAGACAAATACTGTATGATTTCACTCATTTGTGGAGTAAAAGAAAAAAGAAAGTTGAACAAATAAAACAAAAGCAAAAGCTTAGATGGCTGCCAGGGGAAATGGAAGGGGATGAAATAGGTAGAAGGCCAATTAGTTGTTGGTGGATGTGGTATGATGCACACACACAGCTACTGGGGGTATAAAATGTATACCTAGAACCTGGTATTACCTCAATAAAAAGAAAAAAAATGTTCTATCTTCCTCACAGAGGTGGTGTAAGAGTAAATGCATCTGAAAACACTTTTGAAAATATTCTATATTATGCACATATAAATAGCAAGTTAAGAAACTGGAGGAATTTTGATTTAATTAAGACTCAGAGAAATTTAGATTAATATGCACAAAAAAATTATAACTCTTGAGAGTAAGTACAATTCAAAATACTTTTCTATTGGGCTTCTATATGCTTATCTCCACAGCAGATGTTTGACAGCTTATCACCTTGGATGCCTGTCGTTGCCATCTCTGGTACTCGGCTAAACTCTCAAAGCTGACGTGATAGGTCTGAGCTTGGGCTCCTGCTGAGCTGAATGCAAGAGAGTACTGCCTTCGCTTTACTTCTTCTACCTGTAGAGGGGAGAAAACCAGAACCACTAAAAAAAAAAATTTTATCAAAAAGCAAAAGACATTGTCTTTGCTAGGCTTGGTATTCATCAGTCCTTCAATTTTTGTCACTCTTGAGGTATATGACTTTAATTTGTGTATCTTTAATGGTTAGTGACCCTGAAAATCTTTTCATATGTTTATGTGCCATTTGTATATCTTCTTTAGTATAGAGTGTAACAGTCTGAATATAAATCCTTGGTTCCATTTTAAACTGTCATATAAATGTTTCACATATTAATAGAACCACACCAATTTTGTTTTGGTTACTACTTTCTCGTCATTTCATATTCTACCTTCTTTTCTATGTTTTAAGTTTGTCTTTTATAAAGTAGTTATCAGTGGGATTTTAAATAACAATTTTAGAATCAGAAATACTGTGATATCACAATTTGCCATCCTAATTACTTAACATTTTTCTGTTTTTCATGACTTAGTTGTGTTAAAGTTTTATATATATATTCTTTACCTCTACTTTTAGTAGTTATCTTTTATATTTTTAAATTCATAATTAACCATCTTTCTAATAAAGTTTAAAGTTTTTTAATGTTTCTATTCTCTTATGCCAAAAGTGGATCCCACTGTCCTTACTGAACACACCATTATCTTATTCAGGATACCCTTAGCATTTTTAAATATAAAAAATATTTGAAAATTACTACAATCAATATTAAATTTACCACCATATTTTATCAATGTTTACACTCATCATTATTTCTTTTTTTTTTTCTTAAAGATTTATTTATTTGTGCATACAGAACTGGGGTACAGGTCAGAGGCTCAGGGGCGGTGAGAGGCTTCACCAGAGACAGAGTGGGGAGCAGAACAGGCAGATCGACAAAGTACACTGCTGAGGGGAGCAGCGGGCGGGTCAGGAGAGGTCTGCCGCACCATGTGGTCACCTCTGGGGCAGACGGGAATCGAACTCATGCGGAAGCGGCTTTAGATTTTCAGTGCTGTGCTTTAACCCGCTGCGCCACCAGGGAGGGCCTCATCATTATTTCTTATATCTCACATTTCACCTCTGAATTTGCTTTCCTGTGTGTTTTATTTACAGGGGGAGGTCATTTTTGGGACATTATATCCTTCAGTTCATTCAGTAAGGATGTATTGGTTTAACAGTCTGTAAGATAATTTAGCTGGATATAATATATAGATTAATGTTAATTTTCTTTCAGCATTTTTTCAAATATTCTCCTAGCATATATATTATTGATGAAAAGAAGACTGTTATTAGCTTGTCATTTTTGTAGGTTTTCTCTGTGGAAGTTCCTTTGCCCTTCATGTCTAAGTTCTTTCATTTATTTCTATTTATTCTACTTGGTATACTTTCAATCTTAACACTTGTGTTTGTCTTTAATTGAAGAAAAACCTTTACTTTTCAAACTGGCAAGTATGTGCTCTAAATGGTTTTCCGGAAAGCAGGTACCTAGGTTCCCCAGAGCATTATGGAGCGGCTGATCCAGTCCTGAACTGACTCCCCTCTTTTTTAACCAACGATTTATGGCTGAATGTAATTCACTAGAAAACATCTATTTGTGAAGGGTACTGAAAGCTACTTCTAAGTTCTGTAGCCTCTAATGGTAGCACACTTTGTCTACTCTTGATGTTACCCATGAAACCAGTGCCCAAGAAAAAAGGCAGCAGAGTCTTCAAAAGACAGCAGAATCTGTGATATGGGCAGACTTCCAGAGAGTATGTAATATAAATAAATCTGTTTTATGCTTCAGTTAGCCTAAATCAGTTTATTTAAGCCTAAAACTCTCTCATGGGAGCCTCTCTCATGGCGCAAGGGATTAAATCTCAACACTCTGAAACTATCCGCAGCCACTGCAACATGAGTTCAATCCCCGGCCATGAAGCAGCAGACCTCTCTGATCCCACCTGCTGATTCCCCTCAGCAGTGTATTTCAGTCAATCTGCTCCCCACTCTGTCTCTGATGAATCCTCTCCCCAGCCCATCCCACAACTCTGGCTTATACCCCAGTTCTTGTATGGACACATACATAAAATAAACTTTTTTAAAAAAATAAATAAACATTAAAAAAATAAACCTAAAACTCAAAAAATCTACTTGGTGATGTAATCTTTAATAATACATTGACTTCTTTGAAAAGGATATGTGGTGTTTCTTAATTAAGATGCTCAAATGGGGGCCTTTCTGGTGGTACAAAGTGTTAGGGCTTAGTGCTGTGGGGCTGTCTGAAGCCACTGCAGCACGAAGTCCTATCTCTGGCCAGGAAGCTGACCCACATGGTACAGCAGACCTTTCCTGTCTCTCCCACTCCTCCCCCAGCAGTGTGTTTTAGTGGATCTGCCTGTTCTGCTCCCTACTCAGTCTCTAGTGAATCTCTCACCCATTCACACCTCTGGCCTGTGCCCTAGTTCTTGCATGCATAAAAAAAAAAAAAAAAAAAAAAGATGCTCAAATAAAGAACAATTTATCCTTGTAAGTTTTACCTTTCCCCCAACCAGAGGCAAAATGTGCATCTTCCCAGTTTGACAATCCTTCACTGAGGAAACGATGAGACAGGTGCCACAGAGAACAACTAGGCGTTCAGCCCACTTATGCAGCTGGGTCTTTCCCTTGCGTACATTATAGATGCCAGACAGAAGAATTCGATCCAGATGATCCATCTGGCATGGTTTTTCTGAAAAGGAAATAGTATTTCAAGAGCCACCATTAAAGTAGTATAAGAATATTGAAAAGGAAAAAGAAGTATCATGTGTCAACATTCTGCAAAGTGACCAAGCTATGTATTACAAAGTAAGTTCTCATTCCTAAAATGTGCATCTATAACTGAAGTTAAACAATGGAGGTACCCATGAATTTTGGTGTAGAGTGAGGCTTTATTTTGAATTCCACTGTTCACCCTCTCTCAATAGCCACACTGCTTACATACAGTATTATCATGGGCATGACAGTCAGACATTCAAGCTTCAGTGTGCAACCTGACCCTTGTTTCATTCAACTATTTAATCCCCCTGAGCCTAACTTTCCTTATTTATAGAATTTGGATCTTAAGTATCTTCCTTCGGAGGACTCTTGTAAAAAATTAAGTTAACAAATGAGAAATACAAAGCACATTTTTCAGCTCAAAAGGCATATATGGAATAAGTCACATCACTATCAAGTTTTATTAACCTATTTTAAAAGGGAGAAATTAATAATAAGTATTCTAGTTCTGTATACTACCCTCCCCAAGTCTTTCTAATGAGGAAAAGCTTATGGCTGATATTTCAATCAACTATAGCAATCATGGTGGCAGAAGTTAACTACAAGCAAAAGTTTCTTTTTCTGTTAGCACCCTCCTCCCCACTAGAAGTCTTTATGTAAATGAGATGTTGTGAACAAAAGCAGCACATTACAACAGACGAGATGTTCTTGATAAAAGCACACTAAAAAAAAAACCAAATAATTCTACACAGAAACAACAGGAGCAGTAGTTGTGTGATGTGGTGCAAATGCCAAAAAAAAAAAAAAAAAGAAAAAACCCAGAATTTCAGAAAACTGGGCTGTAATCTAGATATTACTGCCTAATTGCTCCTGGAACTTCGGGCCATCTCTTTCACCTTTAAACTATTTATTCCCCATATATAATATGCGGGAAAGGGCTAGAATACTTACAGGTTTTATAAGTATTTACTAAAATTTTGTGTGTTAACACTAGATATATGAGAGAGCTTGCTTCTCTTACTTTAGGATAGCCCTTTCACCTAGGGTATAAATTCCACTTTCCTTGGAGAGTTTGGTTCTTTTCTTTTCTCATTCTAACTCAATCTTTATTGTTTCTATCAAAGCCTCAAAGGCACTCGAGTTTTTTTCCATATCCTCCTAGCCTCAACTTTGAATACCTTTAATTAAATGATTCCCTAGGATCCTCCCTGGTGGTGCAGTACTATGAAGCTAGCAGGAATTCAAACCCCAGGCAGGGAGGGGACCAATATATCTCAACAGGCCTCTCCTGTTTCACCCACTTCTCCACTCAGCAATGTATTTTGTTCAATCTATCTGTTCTGCTCCCCACTCTGTCTCTGGTGAATCCCTTCACCCCCTGCACCTCTGACCTATCTGCCAGTGCTTGCATGTATAAATAAATAAATCTAAAAAAATAAAAAATGAGTTTAAATTGCAGAATGTTAAGATATACCCACCAATAAAAATTCTAATACAGAGGGCCAAGGATAGATCACAGAAAGGATTAAATCTGGACCCTTCAGCAGAGTGGGAAGCCTGATGAAAGAAGATTGGTCAGAAAGGAGAGCCCAGCCTCAGCCCTGCTACAATGAGCTGTACAGCTGGTGTTCGGGGAGGTGCAGTGTCAAATGAACCAGCTCAAGTACCTTTGAGACTTTGATAGAAATTCTATAATTTTACTCTTCTGCAGCACTCTTCTTCTCATTGTAGTTCTGTATTAGTTATCTCTGTTACCTCACCTCCCATTAAATTAATTTGCTTCAATCTGGCTTCGTCCAAAACACTACACTTTTCACATGTCAATCATGGCCCTCAAATTTCTATTCCTGCCCAAATCTTCCCTTAGTTTTGTTCCATGAAACAACTACCTGCTAAATGTTTAGCCCAGCGGATGTCCTGTCCATCTTAAAAACAATACTAGATTGGAAAGAAGTTAAACTAACTCTATTCACAATTGATATGATCTTATATATGGTAAATTATAAGTAAGCCCATTCATGAAAAAAACTTTTATAACTAATAAATGAGTTTAGCAAGGTTGCAGGATATAAGACTTTAAAAAGCAACTGTATTTCTATGCACTAGGAATTTCATAAATGAAATTAAGAAAACTGCATTGACAATGGCATCAAAAAGAGTACAGTGAAAGTAGTGCAATGAAAGCTACAAAACATAATTTAAAGAAATTAAGAAGACCTAAATAAATGGAAAAACATCTAATGTCCACGGTTGGAAGACCCAACTACTATAAGAAAGCAAACTATTTACAGATGCAACCCCCCTCAAAATTCCAGCTGCATCCTGACAAAAACTGACAATCTAATCCTAAAATTCATATAGAAATCCAAAAGACATCCTTTCCACAGGGATTATAACTGAAATGAAAAAAATGTGCAAAATGAAGAATTAAGTAAAATAAAGAAATACATTAAATTTTAAAAATCCAATGAACATCAACTAGCCCAAATAATCTTGGGAGAAAAAATAAATAAAACTGGAAGACTTACATTTTCCAATTTCAAAAGTCACTACAAAGTAAGATACTAACATATAAAGAACTAGCAAAAGGGTAGACATAGCGCAATGAAGTAGAATTGAGAATTCATGAATACACCCATACATTTACGAACACTGATTTTCCACAAGGATGCCAGAACAACTCAATAAAGAAAGAAAAGTTTTGTCAAACAAACAGTGCTGGAACAACTAAATCTCCACACACAAAAGTCTGAATTTGGATTCCTAACCTCACATCTTATATGAAAATTCAAAATGGATCATAGACATAAATATAACTATTAAAACTATAAAACTTTTAGAAGAAAACACAGGACGCAGTAAATAGGAGATTAGGCATTGGCTTCTCAGATAGTGACACAAGAAGTACAAATGGAAAAAAACAAGCCAAAAAATGTATAACTCATCAAAACTTGCATCAAAAAATTTTTCTTTTTTATTTATCTTATTTTTTTTTAAGATTTATTTATTCATACAGAACTGGGGTACAAGCCAGAGGCGCAGGGGCAGTGAGATGCTTCACCAGAGACAAAGTGGGGAGCAGAACAGGCAGACAAACGAAGTACACTGCTGAAGGGAGCAGCTGGCTGGCCAGGAGAGGTCTGCCACGCCATGTGGGTCACCTCTGGAACCAGGGACCAAACCTGCACTGAAGCAGCTGTGGCCAGCTTGCAGTGCTGCGCCCCAACCCGTTGTGCCACCAGGAGGGGACCCCATCAAAAAATTTTTAAAATGTACTTTAACAGACCCCTTCAAGAAAATGTAAAATGTTAAATGGGAAGATTCATAGGAGACAATAGTTGCAAATCATGTATCTGCAAATCATCTGAGACCTGTAAGGAATAAAGGATACATTTTCTTGTATTACAATTCAACAATAAAAAAAAACAACCTAGTTAAAAAATAGGCAAAGATTTCAAGAAATATTTTTCCAAAGAAATACTTTTCTAATAACTATCCTTGTTAGTTATTAGATAAATGCATATCAAAACCACAGTAAGAAACTAGTGTCACCCACCAGGTGACTATTATAAAAGCCAAAGGAAGGTGTTGGTGAGGATGTAAACTGGATCTCTTACACATGCCAGTAGGAATGTAAAATGGTACAGCCACTTTGGAAAATTCAGGTAGCTACTCTAAGGTTAAACACAGAGTAGCCACATCACATAGCAATATTCACCATCTGTATTCAAGAGAACAAAAACACATGCCCACACAAAGGTACACAGATGTTCACAACAGTATTATTCAAAAAAGCCAAAAGATAGAAGAAGCCACCCAAATGTCTGATGACTGGTTAAATAAAGTGTTATATTTCTACAATGGAGTATTATTTGGTCTTTAAAGAGAAGTGAAATACTGACACACACTCCAACATAGATGAACCTTGAAAACATTCTCTTAAGTAACTGAGTCACCAGACACAAATGGCCATGACACAAATGGCCAAATATATATGACTCCATTTATATAAATTGTTCATAACAGGCAAATCTATAAAGGTAGAAAAAGGCTAGCAGGTGCTATGGAAGAGGTATTGACTGCCTGCAGTTTTGAAATCTTTAATTTATGATGATAATGATAAAACCTTTTAAATTAGATAGTGATGATTATTATAAAACTCTCAATATACTAAAATGCACTAAACTTTATTTTATACCTCTTATGGGCTAATTTTATGGCATATGAAATTTATCTCAATAAGTGCTTTAAAAAATCTGATTATTCTTCCCCAAATAGGAAGTGTTTTTATACTCCTCATCTTCTATTTTTTAAACATTTATTTATTTATGCATACAAGAACTGGGGTACAGGACAAAGGTGTGGGGGCGTAAAAGGATTCACCAGAGACAGAGTAGGGAGCAGAACAGGTAGATGACTGAATTCCACTGCTGAGGGGAGCAATGGATTAGACAGAAGAGGTCTACCATGCCATGTGGGTCACCTCCCTGGTAGGGGATCAAACTGACAAGGTGGTGGCTGTGGAGAGCTCCACAGTGCTGTACTCTAACTGGCTGTGCCATCAGGGAGAACCTACTTGACCTTTTTAACAGCATCACATAATGAAATTTGGCTAGATTATTAAAATTTGTTTTTGTTATAATTAGACTTCCAAGTTGTCTTATATTAGTCTCTTTTAAAGCTTACCTGGAACAGATATAAATCAAATGCTGTGTAATTATTTCAGTTCTCTTTCTTGGCCTAATTTTTTATATTTTATTACAGAGAAAATGCCTTAATCTATCCACCACCACTTTCAGAAGAGAATATTAAATTTTGGGAGGACAAGTTATTTATGTATGAAATAACATGCTGTTTTACTACTCATTTTGGAGGGGTTGCTAGACATCCAGAATGCAGTTTGATCTACTGACAAGAAAAAAAGAATGTGGGAGTGCTAATAAGTGAGGTTAGCTAATGGTCTCCTAGTTCAGAAAATGGGGGTAATTTCTTCTTCTTCTTTTTTTTTTAACCCTCCTACTCTTCATTTTCCCAAGCTCCAGTCTCTAGGAGTTGCGCAAGGGTAGCATCGAAAACTGAGGAGGATGACCTTCTTCTCTGTAAGGCCTTTAGTACCAAGAGTACTATTGCATCTACCTCCTCCTGCTGTTGGATCCTGAAATGTGGTACAACAGAAACTGGCCAATAGGGTAGGTCAAACAGAGCCCAGGACACTCAGGAAAACAATCCCATTAAGTTTCTATGCTATCTGTGAGGAACACAAAATGGAAATGGACCTGAACAGTATGACAAAACCTTAAATAATCATTAAGAAACAGAACCAGGGTCCTCCCTGGTGGCGCAGCAGGTTAAAGCACAGCACTAAAAGCTGAAGCCACTTCAGCATAAGTTCGATCCCCACCCCGGAGGTGACCACATGGCGTGGGAGACCTCTCATGACCTGCCCACTGCTCCCCTCAGCAGTGTGCTTCATCAGTCGGCCTGTTCTGCTCCTCACTCTCTGGTGAATCCTCTCAACACCCATGCACCTCTGACCTGTACTCCAGCTCTGAAGAAAGAAAGAAAGAAAGAAAGAAAG
>NW_004567129.1:13584215-13585812 GCF_000260355.1 Condylura cristata
CCTCCGCATCTCTGGCCTGTACCCCAGCTCTGTATGAATAAATAAATAAATCTTTAAAAAAAAAAAAAAAAAGAAAATACATTCAAGCAGACACTTCATAATCAAACTGCTGAATTTAAACACACACACACAAATCTGAAAAAAAAAATTCAGAGAAAAATGAAGAAATATTTATACTAAAACAACCATTCAAATGACTGTATGAAGGGTGTACGGGACCTCTCTATACTACTTTTTCTTTTTATTTAACTTAGAATCAGGGCCCTCCCTGGTGGTGCAGCAGGTTAGGACATAGCTGCAGCTGCTTAAGTGCAAGTTTGATCCCCACTCTGGAGGTGACCCACATGGCTTGACAGACCTCTTCTGATCCACCTGCTGCTCCCCTCAGCAGTGTATTTCATCATTCTGCTCCCCACTCTGTCTCTGGCGAATCCTCTTACCACCCCTGCACTTCTGGCTTGTACCCAGTTCTGTATGCATAAATAAATCTTAAAAAAAAAAAAAAGATTTAGAATCAGACAGACTTTTCTGCCTCCTTGTTCTGTAAGGTGACTGTAATTATTTTCTCTGGAATAACAATACCTAATCACAGAGTTGTAAGGATTAATTAAGAAGAGATATATTGAGTGCTCAGCCCTTCAGTAAGCACTTAGGATTATAGCAAGAGTATCTCCTCCTTTACTTACATGTAAGTATTCTTTCACATCCATTCCCCACTCACACAGCCCTCCTTACACTCTTTTAACCCATTCCACCCACACATCTTTCACTCCCATTCCACTCCTCAAATATGCATTCCCTTCTCTTTTTCCCTTTGGTAAATATTTCTTTATTTATGCATGCAGAACTGGGATACAGGCCAGAGGTAGGGGGTTGAGAGGATTTACCAGAGACAGTGTGGGGAGCAGAACAGGCAGATCAATTAAAACAGACTGCTGAAGGGAGCAGTGGGCGGGTCAGGAGAGGTCTGCCATAGCAGTGGGTAAATTCCCTGGCTGGGGATTGAACTCCTGCTGCAGTGGATTCAAAGAGCTTCGTAGTGCTGTGCTTTAACCCACTGTGCCACCAGGGAGAGCCTCTAAGATATTCTTAACAACTTCCACAGCTTTAACACAAATGTACCTGACTCCTAAATCTGTATTTCCTAAGCTTTAGTTTCACATTTCCAAATAGCTGCCAGACTTCTCCAACTGGATATTTACTCCATTTAAAATTAAGCAAGTCTTGCAAAAAAAAAAAAAAAATGAAGCTAGATCACTACATCGCACCATGCACAAAAACAAAACACTACACAGCATACACCTCAGTAACATCTCTGAAGATACGGCACCCAAAGCAAGGATGGTGAAGGAAAGGTGACACATATGGGACTACATCAAGTTAAAGAGCTTCTGTACAGCAAAAGAGACATTACAAAAACCAGACATCCCACTGATTGGGCAAACATTTTCTCACACAAAACTAGTAATAAAGGATTGATCATAAAGATATACATAGAACTAATGAAACTCAACAAAAATAAACAACCTCATCAAAAAATGGGCAGAAGAACTAAAAAGACACTTGTCCAAAGAGGAAATGCAGATGGCCAACAAGC
>NW_004567129.1:13586467-13589270 GCF_000260355.1 Condylura cristata
ACATATACACAATGGAATATTACTCAGCAACCAAAAAAATAAACACATGCCTTTGCAGCAACATGGATGGAGCTGGAAGGTTATCAGGCTTAGTGAAATAAGCCAGAAAGAAAAGGAAAAATACCAGATGGTTTCACTCGTAGCAGGAGCACAGAGGACCAGGGGGTAAAAAAAATAATGAACAACTAAATACCAGAAACATTTTATGGGGATGCAGTGGGGAATGGAGTGAAAAATGTGAGGCAGGGGAGGGTGTGAGTGGACTATGGTGATGGCACACAGGTGAATGGATGATGGGAAGTCCACGAGATTACAACTGAGATGAAAAATGGCACAAAATGTTGTAAAAATAGACTATTATAATAATAATAAAAAAGCATATCTTAAATCAAATCATCATTATCACTGGAAAACTGCTCTTTCTCACAAATCAAGCCCAGCTTTCTGAGGCACCAAACCTCAAAGTCAGATTCAACTCTTAGATCTCTTCTTCAATTCCCCTTTTCAATCAGCTTTTTTTTTTTTTTAAAGATTTATTTATTCCTACAGAACTGGGGTACAGGCCAGAGATGCGAAAGGTGAGAGGATTCACCAGAGACAGAGTGGGGACAGAACAGGCAGATCAATGAAGTACACTGCTGAGGGGAGCAGCAGGCGGGTCAGGAGAGGTCTGCCACGCTATGTGGATCTCCTCCAGGGCAGGTATCGAACTTATGTGGAAGTGGCTTAAGCTTCTCAGTGCTGTGCTTTAATCTGCTGCACCACCAGGGAGGGCCCGTCAATCAACTCTTACTATTTCTTCATATAAACATTCCTTTCCATTCCCTAGTTCAGACCTCTATTAACTCATATATGAATTATCCACATCGGTGCCAGAAGCCTCTTTCTCTGGCTCACTTTGGTCTCATCACTTTGGGTTACTACCTGCCAATAAAAACTAAACTCCTGATACTGCAGCCGAGGTCCAATTATCTGTGTTTCACAGATCATTCACTGAAGTCTCTAATCCCCAGACTCTTTACTCCTTTTCCTTTCTGCTTACTGATATTTTGTAATTTTTAAAGAATCAATGTGGCCCTCCCTGGTGGCACAGCGTGTTAAAGCACAGCACTAAGAAGCTAAAGCCACTACAGCATGAGTTCAATCCCCGCTTACCCCATAGGTGATTCACATGGCGCGGCAGACCTCTCCTGACCCGCCCACTGCTCCCCTCAGCAGTGTACTTTGTCAGTTGACCTGTTCTGCTCCCTACTCTGTCTCTGTTGAATCCGCTCACCGCCCCTGCACCTCTGGCCTGTACCCCAGTTCTGTACGAATAAATGAATAAATCGTTAAAAAAAAAAAAAGAATCAACGTATACCACTTTACAAAGACTTCTTTGATTCTAAGGCTCTCCCTGATTTCTCAAAGAACAGTGATCAGACTTCCCCATCAGATATCAAAATACATCATGTAGATGTATTCATTAAAATAAATGTGGTATCTGCACAACACAAATAGATGAATAGATGGGACGGAGTCCCAAAAGAGACCCAAGCCTATACCAGAACTTAATAGAGATGATGATTCAAATCCTAAGGAAATAATGATCTACTCCATAAATATTGTTGTTATCTATTTCAGATCACATTTTTTAGTATAAATGTACTGGAAGAGAAAAAGAGAAAATTTTTATGACCAGGTTAGGGAAGAAATCATGATTATTATTATTAATAATTATAACTATGATGAATATTAATCATAATTATTATTATAGTAATCATTTCCTTGTCCTCTCTATAATTTTGTCACTTATACATATATCCCATGTTAGGTATACTAGGTTAAACCACTGTAACAAAAATAATATGATGGATCAAATACAACAGAAATTTAATTCTATGGTAGGGGAGGTGTTGTGGGTTGCCAGGAATCAACATTGCTGGAGACTCAAGTTAATGCTGGATCTGCCGTTTTCAACATGCCTTCCCAGCGTTCTTCCAACTCCAACATTATCATTATGGAAAATGAACAGAGCAGATTTTGGTGGACAGACAGTAGTATTGCCACATATCCATAAACAATATGGCTGAGTTTGCATGTTTTTGAACTTTAAATGAATGAAAACACACTGAGTGATGCATCTGGCTTCTTTTGTTTGTATATATGCTCTTTGGACAAAACTGTGTTAAACAATGTGTGCAGAGAATATGGTACAGAATAAGTGCTCAGGTTGGGAGTTGTGTCACTGAACTATACAGTCCCAGACCTACAAGTTCACTAGCATTTCACACCTTTGGACTTCAGTTCCTCATACAAATAAGAGAATCAATTAACGTGCTCTGAATCTCTGTGGCTGATCATGCTACCCAGTCATTTTAGTCAAATAAATACTCTTTCCACAGCTTTTATAACAGAAATTTTTATCAAGCCAGTCCTTCCACTCATCTTTTTCTGCCAGCACTCCCTTTTCCAGCAAGATCCAATAGCATTTGCACAATGACTACTACCTTTTTACCCAGTGAACAAAAAAACATTAACTGGTTTGAACTTCTGCCCTTTTGACCCAGGACTCATTAATACTATTTAACTAAGCTAACTTACCATAACTCTACAGAAGCACTATTTAAAGCTGACTGTGAAGCTATTGGAGGAACAGGTGAGAGGGAATTATACTTCTATGATGGCTTTAAGATATTCAAAATCTTTGATAGGACTCTTCAAAAGGTAGAGTACAATACCCCTCTATGTGGCCTGGTGACTCATTCCTTTTTTTTTTTTTTTTAAGATTTATTTATTTATTCATACAGAACTGGGGTACAGG
>NW_004567129.1:13589475-13591850 GCF_000260355.1 Condylura cristata
CATTCCTTTTTTTTAAAAAAGATATATTTGTTTATGCATACAAGAACTGAGGTACAGACCAGAGATGCGGGGGTTGGGGAGTGTAAGGATTCACCAAAGACAGGATGGAGTGCAGAACAGGCAGAATGATTGAAGTACAATGCTGAGGGAAGCAGCAGGCAGATCAGGAGAGGTCTGCCACAGCATGTAGGTCACCTCCCTGGCTAGGGATTGAACACATGCTTCAGTGACTGTGATAGCTTCACAGTGCTGTGTTTTAACTTGCTGTGTCCCAGGGAAGGCCCTGGTGACTCAATTCTAATAAACAGAAAATGGTAAAACTGATGGTGACTTACAGGGACTAGATTATAAAAAAACAGCTTTCTGTGTGTGAGTGGGTGTATGTGAGTATAAATGTATGTGTCAAAGAAAAAATATCACTGGGAGAAGCCAGAGGCATTCCTACAAGCAGTACACAAAGCAAGGAATTAAGGCCTCTACCAACAGCCACATGAGTGAGATATGTTTGAAGTGGGTCTTCCCACTCAAGCCTTTGGATGACAACAGAGTATAACAGTGACTATAATCTCATGAGAGAGTTCAATCTAACTAAAGTCCTCATGAACTTCTGATCCACAAAAATTTGTTGTTTTAAGACACTTCTCCAAAGAGGAAATGCAGATGGCCATCAAGCATATGAAAAAATGTTCAACATCACTTGTAATAAGGGAGATGCCAATTAAAACCACAATGAGATACCACCTCACCCCAGTGAGAATGGCACATCTTCAAACAACTAGCAACAGGCCCTCCCTGGTGGCACAGCGGGTTAAAGCACAGCATTGAGAAGCTAAAGCCACTTCCGCATGAGTTCAATTGCTGCCTGCCCTGGAGGTGACCACAAGGCGTGGCAGACCTCTCCTGACCCGCCCGCTGCTCCCCTCAGCAGTGTACTTCGTACACTGTTCTGCTCCTCACTCTGTCTCTGGTGAAGCTTCTCGCTGCCCCTGAGCCTCTGGCCTGTACCCCAGTTCTGTATGCACACATAAATAAATCTTTAAAAAAAAAAAACTAGCAACAACCAATATTGGCGAGGATGTGGAGACAAAGGAACTCTCCTGCACTGCTGTTGGGAATGCAAACTAGTACAACTACTATGGAAAACTGTTTGGAGGATCCTCAAACTGCTAAACATGGAGCTTTCATATGACCCAGCAATCCCACTTCTAGGTATCTACCCAAACGACACAAAACACTGATTCAAAAAGATACCTGCAATCCCATGTTTATTGCTGCTTTATTCACGATTGGAAAGACATGGAAACAGCCCAAATGCCCAAAAGTGGATGACTGGATCAAAAAGATATGGTACATATATACAATGGAATATTACTTAGCAATCAAAAAAAAAAAAAACCACATGCCTTTTGCAGCAACATGGATGGATCTGGAAGGTATCAGGCTTGGTGAAATAAGCCAGAAAGAAAAGGAAAAATACCAGATGGTTTCACTCATAGCAGGAGTATAAAGGAACAGGGGAGAAAATAATAATAATAATGGACAACTATATACCAGAGATATTTTATGGGTGTGGAATAAGGAATGGGATAAAAATGGGGGTGGGGGAAGTGCACTGGACTATGGTGATGGCACATGGGTGATATGGTGAAGCTCACAGGGATTACAACTGAGATGGAAAAATGCACAAAATGATGCAAAACTATTATGGGGCCCTCCCTGGTGGCTCAGTGGATTAAAGCACAGCACTAAGAATCTTAAGCCACTTCAGCATGAGTTCGATCCCGTACCCCAGAGGTGACCCACACAGCTCAGCGACCTCTCCTGACCCGCCTGCTTCTCCCCTCAGTAGTGTACTTCGTTGTCAGCCTATTCTGCTCCCCACTCTGTCTCTGGTGAATCTTCTCAACGCCCCCCTGCACCTCTGGCCTGTACCCCAGTTCTGTATGCATAAATAAATATTTTTTTTAAATAAACTATTATATTACTTTAAAAAATTTTTGTCTTAAAAAAATTTATATTTTTATGTATGAATATAACCACAACAATCAGAAAAGAGCATGTTAGTATTCTAAGGTTTTTTTTTAACCAAGCTTTATAGTGAAAGATGACTATACTCCTCAAATTACTTTTTTTTTCCATTTATTTCTATATATATTTTACATCATTATTCATTTTTGGTTCTCAAATTACTCCTGAAAGACTTTCTGAGATTTAACTTTAGCTGAGAAACTATTTTTCCTCAATCAGCTAGCAAAGGAGAGAAATTAATGAAAATGAAGTAAAACCAACTTTTTGTTTGTTTGTTTAAAGATTTATTTATTTGTGCATACAGAACTGGGATACAGGCCAGAGATGCCGAGGGTGAGAGGATTCAC
>NW_004567129.1:13592650-13612813 GCF_000260355.1 Condylura cristata
TTTAAAAAAAAAAAAAAGTTAAGTAATTTCTATCTCAATTTTCTCATCTGTACAATGAGATAATGGTTCCTAGAACACAATGTTATATAGCATGAAAAGGATAATTCATGAGCATAAAAGCACAAAAAAGAAACATTCAATACACGGGACTCAGTAGAAACAGCAGACTGTGTACTAAGGAAAGTAGTCTTCAGAAAGGATACTACCTGTATATTTTAGAAAGTGTAACTTCATTACAGAAGTAGTAAGGTAAAAAACAGCTGATGGTGGTAATATACCAAAAGATGAGAGAGTAAAAAAACCTAAATATAAAACCCACTAAATTCAACAATCTATTCATCTGAGAGATACACTGATCAAACTGTGAAGTTACATATGATACCACTTGCTTCCCAACATTTTTGAACTATCCAGAAGTTCACAGATTTTACAACGAACTTGAAAACAAAACTGACACTAAAGCCTAATTTGATCAAGATTTTGGCAAAGATATACAGTAATTCCATTAAGTCAACAAAAACACTGTAACAAAAAATAAAAAAGGAAGACTTTTTTGGCTTCTAAGTCTTCCCTTAATTACATCCAGTTTGTTGTCCTTGCTTGCTGATTTTTAATTGTCTTTAAAAAAAAAAAAAGATTTTGATAAAATTCTTTTAAGAATATATGCAGGCATAAGTGATCAACTTAAAGCAGTCAACATGTTTACAATGCTACCAATTTCACTCTTACCGCCATAAAATCGAAGCATACAGCTGAGATCAGGATTTGTTGCCTCCTCTTGTATGCGCAGAGGGTCATCAAAGCCCAGTGTGGATAAGTAATCATAAACTATCTGAAGAGGTCGTTCAGTAGGTTCCAGTCTCCTGCTTACACACACAAAAAAAACATTTGGTATGTATAAAAAAAAACTTCTTTCAATATTTCCATATGCTCTCAATTTTCACTTCTATATCAAGATTTATATCATATAATGCAACTAATCTACATATAATACAATTAATTTATTTTTAAAAGATTTATTTTATTTAATTATGCATACAGAACTGGGGTACAAGCAAGAGGTGTAGGGCTGGTGAGAGGATTCACAAGAGACAGAATGGGAAGCAGAATGGGCAGGGCAGATCAACAAAGTGCAGAGCTGAGGGGAGCAGCAGGTGAGACAGGAGAGGTCCGCTGCACCATCTAGGTCACATCCTTGGCTGGGATCCAACCAAGCTGAAACTGAGCTTCATGAAGCTGCTGTTTTGGCTGGCTTTGCAGTTTTGTGCATTAACCCACTGCGCCACTAGGGAGGGCCCAATACAACTAATTTAAACAAATATTTGTCAAAATCTGTGGACCTCATAGCTTCTCTACTTTTTGAGGACTCCAAAAGAACTTTGTTTGCATGGGATATATCAATATTTAATGAATTAAAATCTAAAATTGAGAATTTAAAAAATTCTATTAATTTTAATAATAAGCTCATTATATGTTAATGTAAATAATATTCTTTGAAACAGATGTTTTCCAGAATAACAAATTTCATGAGGACAATAGCACTGTTTACCATTTTTGTAAATCTCTTTAATAGCTTATTTAATGGAAGATAGCTAGATTTTCAATCTTCAATCTTTTGTGACACTGTTATGTAGCCTGTAGAGAAAGCCACTGTATACTACTAAGTGTGAAAAATTAATGTCTTATTATTAAGTAATAGTTTCAACCTCATGCACCTCTTTTTTTTTTTTAAAGATTTATTTATTTATGCATACAGAACTGGGGTATAAGCCAGAGGAACAGAGTGATGAGAGGATTCACCAGAGGCAGAGTGGGGAACAGGTCAGGCAGATGGGTGATGTGTACTGCTGAGGGGAGCAGCAGGTGAGTCAGGAGAGGTCTGCCTCACCATGTGGGTCACCTCTGGGGCTGGGGATTGAACTTGCACTGAAGCAGCAATGGCTCACGTGCAGTGCTGCATCCCAACCTGGCCACCAGGGAGGGCTCAATTGTGCCAACCAGGGAGGGCTCATGCACCTCTTCTAAGAGACAGGACAGCAGAATCCTTTGAGAACCTCTGGTCCAAAATTAAAGGTAGCAAAATACGACATTAAAAATGATACACAGCTGTAACTGAATTTATCTACTGCTGTGGCAAGAAGATTTTGAGATGCAGACTTTGGGTTGTCAATTATGACCTAGGTATACCATTTCTACTGATGTCAATAGATGAATCTTCCATAAACATCAGGAATGAATGGCCCAAAATTATAATACTCTACTACATGTTCCTGATTGAAAATTAAGGGAAAACCAGAATGTCCAGTAACCACTTGTGGCTCTGTTGACAAAGTATATTTAAAATTATATATTTAAAATATATATATATATATATTAAGATCAATGTGTATTTTCAGAGAAGGGACTACAACTTTAACTATAGCAAGATAGCTATTTACAATTCTTTCATCAGAAAACAGAAATACAGTAGCTGATATGGGCTACAAAATCAGACTGCCTAAGTGTGAATCTCAGTTCAGTCATTTAACCTATTTAACTTCATTGTGTTAAATTCTTCATTATGGGAATAACAAAATTATCTAATTCAGTCATTATTAAAATTTAGTCATTTACTTATACCAAGATAATATATATTATATAAATATATATATAAACACAAAGTTGTTGGCAAGATCATCATTTTGTAGTACTCAGTAAAACATTGACAATTATTATTGAAAAAGTTTATAGCAAGTAAGAATTTTATTAAAAATAAAAATATAGGGCCCTCCCTGGTGGCGCAGCGGGTTAAAGCACTGCACTGAGAAGCTAAAGCCACTTCCGCATGAGTTCGATTCCCGCCTGCCCCGGAGGTGACCACATGGTGTGGCAGACCTCTCCTGACCCACCCGCTGCTCCCCTCAGAGGTGTGCTTCGTCGATCTGCCTGTTCTGCTCCCCACTCTGTCTCTGGTGAATCCTCTCACCCTCCGCATCTCTGGCCTGTACCCCAGTTCTGTACAAATAAATAAATAAATATTTTAAAAAAATAATAATAAAAATAAAAATATATTATCTCTCTCATCTGAAACCACCACCAAAAAACAAGTTAGGAATACCTATTATGTGTATTTAATGCACCTTAAAAAAACATTAATCCTTATGTCTTAAAAGGATTCTGTTTATAAAAGTTAAAATTGTTGGGCCCTCCCAGGTTGTACAATGGGTTAAAGCACAGCACTATGAATCTAGACGCAACTGCTTCAGCATGAGTTTGGTCCCTGGCCATCAATGTGACCAACATGGCACAGCAGACCTCCCCTGTCCTACCCTCTGTTCTCCTCAGCAGTGTATTTCAGTAGATCTGCCTGTTCTGTTTCCCTTTCTGTCTCTGCTGAATCCTCTCACCCTCTGTACCTCTGGCCTGTACCCCCGTTCTTGTATGCATAAATAAATAAATCTTAAAAAAAATAATTCAGAGTGGGAATTATACTGATGAACACAGACATAAAAAAATAAAACCACTACCATATGCTCAGTTCAAGTGTAAACTCAGAACTACTGTATAGGGAATGATCAAAGAACTAAAGTCTATAAAGACTAGTAAATATCAAATGTAACAGAAATGGAAAATAAACCTTTCAGAATAAAATTATCATTAACCCTTCACAAAAGGTTAATGACAATATTAAGTATTTTCCCAGTGCAATGGTAGAATTTTTCTAGGGAAGTATTTTAGGAGGGGCTTCTAATAAACTGTATGTTGGTGGAGGGTCAATTAGCAATATATAAAGATGATCAAGAACAAAAAGAGCTATCTGTGTCTTCAAATGTCAAAAAGGATTACTTATTTTGTATTGCTCTAAAGAGTGAGATTAGGAACAAGAACATCACAATAGTTGGATAGGTATATAGGGGTTGAAAATAAAGAAGAACCTTAATAATTAGAGGCTTAATAATAAAATAGACTTCCTCTTCAAATAGCTCACAGGGAGCTGGAGAGCCATCTGTGACTTTTAGGGTCTTTTAGAAGAGTCAAGAGTCAAAGAGTCCTATTTGAAGCTTGCTATTATTTTAGGATAGAGTTTAATGTATTTAAATATTTTAATTCCATATATTGATTGCATATTCAGGATCAAGAAATAATTCTTTCAGGTTAAATTTCATCAGTTCAGTTTTTCTATTTCTCTATAGACAACCAAAAGAAATAGACACATCTAATTATAACATATTTTCTTAAAAAAAAAAAGATTTATTTATTTATGTATACAAGAACTCGGGTACAGGCCAGAGGTGCAGGGGGTGAAAGAATTCACCAGAACTAGAGTGGGGAGCAGAAAAGGTGGACTGACTGAAACACACTGCTGAGCAGCAGGCAGGTCACAAGAGGTCTGCTGGACCATGTCACCTCCTTGGCTGGGGATGGACTCGTGTTGCAGTAGCTGTGGATAGCTTCATAGTGCCTTGCTTTAACCCCTTGTGCCATCAGAGAGGACTTATGACATATTTTCTGATCCAAAAAGGCTCTGTAAATTTTGGAAACCCTCTTTATATATTTCCACCTAAAGAAAATATTTTCCCTAGCAAGCAAAAAAAAAAAGATCAAGAGAATCTCACATCTGCTCTTATTAATCTAGTAGGAATGAGGAAGCAGGAGCTATTTTAAGAACTACAAAAACATGTAAAATGAGAGACTGGATCTATTTACTCATTAAACTCATCTGCTTCAGAGAGTAGAGTATGGGTGAGGGAAATGCTATAATATGCTTACAAATCAATTTTGTGTTACAAAGTTCCAAAAGTTTAACAGGCTGGTTACTATCTATTTGTTAAAATTCACAAATCAAAGGAAAATTATACACCGCAAGACATGTGTAGGAAATAATGACAATGAAAAGTTCTGTTCAACATTTGAAATATTTCAATTGCTTTAAAGAAAGTCAATGAAATGCTATAGTTTTAGTTCATTTCTAAGGTTTCCAGGAGCTGCTACAGTCCTTTGAAACATGAATATATGTGGTCACCTTTTTTCCAAGCCCCTCAACCAATTCAGTAATGCTATCAAAAGCCATTTAGAGCTCCTAGCCAGCAGAGTCAATAGCTACAGGTAGGATACATATAAGAGAAAAGTAAACTTCATGTCAGTTATTTCATAGGAATTCTAGTTAAGGGCCTCTCTTGTGATGCAAGGGGATAAGTCTTAGCACAATGAAGTCATCCACAGTCACTGCAGCTCAAGTTTTATGTCCAGCCAGGAAGGTGACCCACATGGCGCGGCAGACATCTCCTGTCTTGCCTGCTGCTCCTCTCAGGAGTGTATTTCGTCGATCTGCCTGTTCTGCTCCCCACTCTGTCTCTGGTGAATCCTCTCACTGCCCTTGCACCTCTCCTGTACCCCCGTTCTTGTATGCATAATCTTTTTTTTTTTTAAAGATTTATTTATTTGTGCATACAGAACTGGGGTACAGGCCAGAGGTGCAAGGGCAGTGAGAGGATTCACCAGAGACAGAGAGAGGAGTAGAACAGGCAGATGGCCGAAGTACACTGCTGCGGGGACCAGCGGGCTGGTCAGGAGAGGTCTGCCCCACCATGTGGATCACTTCCTGGGCAGGCGGGATCAAACTCATGCGGAAGTGACTTTAACTTCTTAATGCTGTGCTTTAACCCGCTGTGCCACCAGGGAGGGCCTGCATAAGTAAATCTTTAAGGAAAAAACAAAAAGAATTCTTGCTAATTGTGAGAAGCAGAAGTAATATTAATCAAATCAAATCAAACAAGAAAAAAACTTTGTGTCAGACATCCTATACAGAGCTAGCAAGCAGCATCTTTCACATAAAATTGAGATTGAAACAATCCAACAAATCCAACAAAAATTAAATCATCAAATATTAAAATCAATAACACAAAAAAGAATATTTCTTCTTACGCTAGTGCCCTAGATTTTGTAAAGCTACTCCTATTTTGCAAAAAAGAAAAATAAAGTTCAGAGTACACAATACAAAATGGCATCAAGTTTTGAATCTATGTTAGTTAGTTTCACTACATGTGTAATTTCAGCAAATTACACCTTTACACAGTTAATTTCTATAGAAGAGAGTTCAAAGAACATCATATGTTAAGTTATACTAAGAAACCGAAAAAGTTGTTTTAAAATTACTGTATTTCACTGAGTTCAATATACCATCATTTGAAAGTGACACTGTTTCACATACATCATTATTATATAATAAAGAATTCTACTAGTCTTCATCCCTCGTTCTGGGAGATTCAACATCTTTAGAATCTCTTGGGTAATAGGAATGTCTCAGTCACTCATGAATCCCTTGGATCACTGATCCCCAAGTTTATGCTGAGAGATGTGATGACTCAGAATGGAGATGGGTAACCAAAATAACCAACCATGTGATTAAAATGGTGGGCTTAGGGCCAACCCAAAGTCAGAAATCAGAGAAGGCTGAGAACTGAGTTTAATAACAAAGTCAATATTCAACTGGCCGAACCTATACAGAGATCCCAATAAAAACTATGTACCAAAGCCCCATGAAGTTTCCTTGTGGGTGAACACACTGATGAGGGCAGGAGAGAGATGGGAAAAGGGTATGGAAGGTCCACATGCAGCATCTTTCCAGACTCTGCCCTATCTGTGTCTTCATTTGGCTGATCCTGGCTTATCTCCTTAATACTAAAACTATTAACATAAGTATAGTCAGTAATTTCTGGGACTCTGTGAGTCATTTTAGTGAATTATTGAACCTAAGGAGATATAACCTTTGAGTTCTATCCCAAATTTGTAGCCAGATGGTCAGAAGAAAAGCTGTGAAACCTAAAGTATTAAGCAGTCTTATTGGGAGTCATATCCTTTAGTTTGCAAAGCCTGTACAAGCTCCAGGCGGTTAGTGTCAAAATGTACTGCAGGAAGTCAGATGGGGTTAAAATAGCATTGAGAAATAAAACACAATTAAATTATGACCTGCTAACAACTGGAAGATAAAAGTTGATTTCATGTATCAAAAAATAAATACAAAAAAAATTAGTAAGGTAGCCCTACCTGGTGTCATAACACGGTAAAGCATAGCACTGTGAAGCTCTCCGCAGCCACTGCAGCAAGAGTTCGATCCCTGGCCAGGGAGGTGACCCACATGGTCCAGCAGATCTCTCCTGACCCACCCGCTGTTTCCCTCAGCAGTGTTATTTCAGTACATCTGCCTGTACTGCTCCCCACTCTGTCTTTGGTGAATATTCTCATCCCCATACCTCTGATCTGTACCCCAGTTCTTGTATTAATTTTAAAAAATTAATTTTAAAAAATTAATAAAATATTTGAAATGACACATTCTTTTAGTTTTAAAATAAGAAATATGAAGCACAGAACAAAAAATTAGAAATATGAAATAGGGCCTCCCTGGTGGCACAAAGGGTTAAAATGCAGCACTATAAAGCTATCCACAGCCACTACAGCCTGAGTTCAATTCCCAGAAAGGGAGCTAAACCACATGGTGCACCAGACCTCTCCTGTCTCACCCACTGCTCCCTTCAGCAGTGTATTTCAGTCAATCCACCTGTTCTGTTCCCCACTCCATCTGTGATGAGTCCTCTCACACCCCATACCTCTGGCCTTACCCCAGATCTTATATGCATAAAACACATCTTAAAAAAAAAAAGAAATATAAAACAAAAATGTTTTTTTTTCCACAGTAATCAATCTATTTTTTTAATAACACCGATATATGCTAAACAAAGTTTTATGAAAGAGGTTACCCAGGAAGTCAGTGACAGAAGAAAAATTAGAAGTCAAGACCCCAAGACGCAAGGTTATGACTTTCTGTACTATAAATCTTACTGCTGTGCAGTATATCTTAAAAGACAGCCTATCAAACACAGAGATCTTAGTCATTCTGAAAATTAAGAATAAAAATAATCTATGACCTTAAGCCAAAGGTAACTCCATCTTGTTACCTGTGATCTTGTTACAACCTTTCAGATAGAAGGCAATGATCACTAAGCTTAACTAGTGAGTCATTTATCACTTAGGTAACTCAAACAGAAAAGACAGGCCAAATATAAAAACAGCAGTGGTTTAGGAGACAAGAAACTTCTGTTCCAGCTATAGCTCTACAACCAGGCAGCTATGGGATTATGCTGGAGCTCCTGACCTGACCTGCTCTCACTCTTTCACATCTACAAAAGGAAGAGAAATGGTCTCAGGGATTCCGACTGGAGAAGTTTCTGGCCTTTTGAACAGGACAATTCTTTCCTGTACAGACTGTCTCATACTTTCAGGGCATTAAGCCATTCTGGTCCCTTGCCTACTAAATGCCAGTAACTTTTCCCAGGGGTTGTGACAATCCCAAAACTCTGTCTCCACACATATTTCCAAAATGAAAGGGGTGGGGGTACAGGGTTTGTTAGACTGGGTAGCAATCTAACATTTCACCAATAGATGCCCTTCAAGTGTTGAAATTAGTAGTCTTTATATTCAAGTGACAAGACCAAGACTGAAAAAAGAGTAAGGAAAGAAGGAAGTAATAAAATCCACAAGGTGAAGATTATGGGCAAAGGTTTAGTCACTACAATAGTATTTTTAAGAGCTGAATGATTTGAAACAACCCAGATATCTAACACTTTTTCAGCACTTATTAGGTGCCAGATATCTTTCTTAAGTACTTTACTTCTTTGCTATTCAAAGTATAGCATACCACTAAGACCCTTAATCGAATAAACTCAGCGCCCCCCCAGACCTGCTAAATCAATGTTTTATTAAGTTCTCCAGATAGATATTAGATTGTAAGAAGTGCTACTTTATAAGTATTAATTAATTTACTACCAGAACAAGTTATCATTCAGTACTGGTGAAAATACTATTATATAAATAGTATCATATTTCATTTTAGAGTAGTAAACTAAGGCACAGACCATTATATAGTTGCACAATACTGGTCAGAGCCAGAATATGAACCCACAACCCTTGCTACTCCCCCAGAATCCAGTTTCTACACCATTATTATATATAATGTCTCAATTTTAAAACAAGTCATTTTATCTCCATAAAATGAAATATCCTATAGCTATTAAAACAGTGCCCAAGGAATTTTTAAAGAAGAAAGTAACTGAAGGGCCTCCCTGGGGGCACTGGGGTTAAAGTCAGTGCTATCAAGCCACACAAGCCACTGCTGCATGAGCATGAATTTGATCCCCTGCCAGGGAGCTGACTCACATGGCACAGCAGACCTCACCCACTGCTCCCCACTGCAGTATATTTCAGTGGATCTGCCTGTTCTGCTCCTCACTATCTCTGCTGAATCCTCTCACCCTCTGCACCTCTGGCCTACACCCAAGTTCTTGAATGCATAAATAAATTTTAAAAATAAATCTTTAAAAAAATAGTAACTGAAGGAGGCATTAAAAAAAATTAAACATATGGTATGGTCCAAAGTTTAAAAAGTCACACACACACTTACTTCAAAAAAGATAAGGAAAAAATGTTACTATAAGGGAGAGTGAGGAATGCTAATATATGAAATTTAATGTCAGAATGTTACCTCCACCACTTATAGTGATATACTTAGCTTTTTATGCCTCATTTTCCTTTTCTACAAAATGGGGATAATAATTACCTTACAAGACTGCTGCAAGGATTAAAGGGGTAGTCTACAAAAAAGCATAAGCACTGAAAATGATTTTTCTTATGTTTTTTATTTTTCCAAAATTTCTACAGTGAATACTTATTACATATCAGTGAGCAGCAAAAATAAGAATAATCATTAAGATACTACACCTTAAATTGTCAGCTATCTCCTAACAGACTATCAAGAAAAAAGTACCTCTCTCTCCAATTAGATAACACAATATGAACATAAGCAATTAATCACTGAGTAAGAGATCAAAAAAAGGTCCTTAAGTATGACTAATCCATTAAATGAATACCAGTTCACCTCTGAGAGGTACTTTAACCCAAGCAAAGTCCACCATCTACCCTGAATGACAAGCTGCCTGGCAGTACCTGTTCGAACTCGAACAAACCTAAGTTTTCCTCATCTGACAGGGCTGATACCACCCAACTGCCACTGGAGCAGCTGGGATAGTCAATGAGAACAAGCACAAAAGAGCACAAAGCACATGGCGAGCAAAGAAAGCAGATAGCTAAAATCTACCATCATTACCATTACTCTGGCTGGATGAGGCTTCTTGAGATCCTACTCCAGTAGTAAAATAGATTCATTCTTGCAAACCAGAGTTCATGTGTTTTCAGTATTTTTCTAATCAGTAATTTTTCAACAACTATTTCATTACAAGATTATCAAAGCCCCAGGGCTAAAAAGAGACAAACTCTTAATTGTAAATACAGTTTAGAATCAAAGTAAATTATTTGACATTCAGATTCTTAATTAACTACACACTAGCAGCAGCAAGCCAATTCAAGAGGGTTTCTCCACATTCCTAACATCTTTGCACAAACACATTCACATACAAATGAATTAGTGGTGTGCTAAGTGAATTCCATCAATCACTACCAGCTATAATGTAGGTCAAGGCTTTCCACCTGATAAAATTAGATCAGGATCAATAGTAAGATTTAGAAAAACCTAAGGATCACCCCGGCTGATCCCCTCCTTTTGCAAATGAATACAGTAAATGTAATTAACTGGTAAACAAGGAAAACACTCAAATGCTAATCTACTATTTCAGGAACGAGTCCAAATCCTACAAGGAACACAATAAGCCTTACTTTACTTTACAAAAGTAAAAAATTTATTTTTTACTTTTGAATATATATATGCCATTTTATTAAATTCTGAAAAATTAAACTTGGAGATATACTTTAATATTCAAAAATAGATTCCAAAATCAGTTATCATAGTACTCATGAATGTTCATGTATGCTGCGATTTTCCTTTATCCAAGACAATGAATGAATAGACCACAATTTCTGACCATCTAAAGACATGTTGCAGTCACTAAATTTGCTTTGGTCATTGCAAGCAAGCATAAAATCTCATTTGTCACTAAAGAGTAAGACAATGATTGATATCAGACTCTAGCCTTTTCTTTGAGGTAACCTTGGTTTACAACACTGAATGTTTTAGGAATATAGGTTCGTGGCTCTTATGTTACAGCACCACATTCATGGTAACTCTCCAGTGCAGTCCATGGGCCTTTGTTCCTGTCATCACCACCTTTAGTAATCTCAGTTCTGCAGTCAGAATTCAAGTGTTTGTTTTGGTTTGAATAAACCTCAGTTTAGACTTTTAAAATAACATCAATTTGTAGCTCACTAAAGGTGCTACTATTATTACCACATTTTTAGGTGTAAGTTAGAGCTTCCTTTCTCACTTTCAACAGTACTCAATCCACAGCTTTAAATTGTTTCAAGACATTTATTTATTTCAGGAAAGGTAGGGAGAAGATAAAGACAATGGTCCAGTACTTAAGGCACTGTTATTGAAGGTTTCATACAAAAAACAGTAACATTTTTAAAAAGCCAACCCAAAGAGTTTATATGAATAGTGTAAACCTACTACAAGAATACTTTTTTTTTCAGATTTATTTGTATTTATTTAATACATAGCAGAGCTGGAGTGTAGACCAGAGGGACTAGGGGAGCAGATGAGGCAGATCTACAGAAATATACTACTGAGGGGAGCAGTGGTCAACTCAGGACAGGCCTTCTGTGCTATGTGGGTCAGCTCCTGGGTAGGGCTCCAAATCAGTGCTGTGCTACAGTGCCTGGCAGTAGCTTGATAGCACTGAGACTTAACCACTGCACAATCAGGAAGGCCCCATTACTTTTCTTATTAATGTTTATCCAAAATATTTTAAAAAACACAGAAATGGTTTTTAAACCTATAAAAATGTGTTCAACTTTACTCATCAAGATAAATGAAAATTAAAATAAAATAACCAAATTTTTATTAGATTTTTATTAGAAATCCAACTCAATAGGCTTGAAAACCATTTGGAACGCTGATTTTGGATCTCTAATTTTAAAACTACTGACAATCATTTCTTTCCCAAACAAATATATGCTCAGACATGAATACATATCTACATTTATACATAAAATTTAACACTAACATGTTCTGCAGAATGAAGATGTAAATGGGTACATTTTGATACTATTAATTGAAGTAACTTCTAGGAAGAGGAATTTAACAATATCTATCAAAAATTATAAATGTATATATCCTCTGGCCCAGTAGTTCTACTTGTAGTTTATCCTACAGATGACTTCCACAGACAAATATCACAGATATAAGCACAGTTACTGCAGCACAGCAAAAGTACAAAATCAGCCTGAATGGCCATTAGTGCAAAAGTTGCTGAAATTATGATATTCATAAAGTCATGCACTATGCAGCCATTATAGTAAATGAAAACTATATAAATATTAATATTTATATAAGTCCACGATGTGTTGCATATACTATAATTTTTAAGATTTATATAGAAACACAAATTCATACATGAACATATGTAATTCTTACTCTGTACACTTGTTATATATTTCATAGTTCTACATGTATGACTTTTAAAAAAATACATGTATGTTAAATGTAGATAGCTGACCTATGGCATAATCAAAATGAAGTTAACTATCAAATTTTCCTTTGCAGATAATTTTCAAATTTAAGAACCATAAAGCATTACAAGGTCAAGTCTTTTTTCCAAGTGTAGTGACTCCATATCAACATCAGTTCCAGCACAAGGAAAATCCTAAAGCCTACCTCCAAGTGGCTCAAATTACTTGTGTGATGGTAGTAACATGAGGGGTAAAACTCTGACCTTACCTGACCAGGTCTCCATGAAGTTGTAAATAAAGACTTTCCCTTCCCTCTCCAGCACATATTTCTGATGCTGGTGTCTCCACTGTGCAAAGGACAAGATGCAAATCAGAGGCAGCGGAGGTGGTGGTTGTAGTGGCAGTGGATGTCTCTGCTCCATAAAGGTAAACACAGCCTCTCTTCACATCTTCTCTCAGCCAGTCTCTTTCTCGAGACCCAAACCTGCTTCTCCTATTCAAACAGTTTCTACTCCCATTACGTTTCATATTTCTCTAAAAAAGATCAAGAAAGAAATCAGCTAGAATGTCTGACTGAATTAGACATTTCACGCCCACACCCTAACTTTCCACTCTATATTACCAATATGGTGAGTGATACTTCTACATAAGTATCATCCCCCTCCTCACAAGAAGCCTTTGCCATCTGCCATGCTCACCCTTGGGAAAATTTTCTTTACTGCTGTTGCTGTCTGAGGAAATCATTCTCTGATCGATTCTTTTCTTCTGTTTTCAGAAAAAATAAAAGTGTATCTACTACCCAGCTTTGATATACATTAATATTTCCCCATATTTAGTTCCGGTAATGAATCTACACACATGTATGTAAAATATATTCTTACACTATACAGCTGAAGGGACCTGGCGTCCCACCATTTTCCTATCCCTCTCTCCCCAAAAACAAACACTCTACTTACTGTATTTGGTATTTATCATCCCATGCATGCTAATGTTTGCCATATATGTATATAACTAAGTTATATATAAGATTTATTTTTATCCTGCAATTTTAAAAGTTGGTTCAATGCTGGTTTAGAGATATACTCATGTTAATATACCCAGTTGATTTATTTGATTACTACTCCATTTCATAAATACACTGTAATTTATCATTCTGCTGATGGCATTTAGTTTAGGTCTAATTTTTCAATGTGGAAAACAATGCTGCAATAAACATTTTTGTCGGTGCTATATATGCAATCTGAAAGCTTCTCTAGGGTCCTGATTCTCTACTACAAATCCTAAATAAGCAAATATCCTATCAACACAATATACAATACTGCAGTTTTCCTATTCCCATCCCAATATTGCTGTTGTATTTGATGACTTACATATGTAAAATTCGTAACTGTGAAGTTATCTCAAACAAAAACAACTGCTACAGTAATCTAACAATTTTCTAAAGATCAACGATTTTTATGAGCCATTTATGTCCCCTTTAATTAAAAAGAAATTTCCACTTAAAATTACCCCGAGATACTTCTTGGGTGTCTTCTCCCACCTCCTTTCCCCAGTTTCAGTCATATTCAACTACCAAAAGCTTCCCAAACATGCCTGCAGTTTTCTTGCTTGTCTGAAACATCCTCCATCTTATCAATCTGATTAGTTTGTTTTTAAAACTCTACTCAGATATCTGTCAGTCTCTTTGTGCTGTCTATGGAGCCTTCCATGGCTTCTACCCCATCACAAATTTATTCCCAGGCTACTTTGATCCAATTAGTTGTGGCAAGAATTTGAACCCTACCTACAATCCATTCTTTGTACCAGCTACAAAGTAAACAAATACTTTTGCTATTCCTATTTGCTGGAAAACATCCCTATAAGCAAATATTATTTTTGTAACTGAAGCTAAACACTTGAGGATAATTGTAGCACTCAAAATTCAATTTCTATAGATGTAAAAAAGGGAAGAAATAACACGTGTGAAAATGGCCACACTGTTTTAATTTAAGATAGCATAGCTAACTTGACCGGTCATTTTCTAGATCTTAGGAATTTCAGCTATTCCAAGCCATGAGGATTATTACTGATTCTAACTTTAGATAGTAGGACAAACCCTTTCTATGAATGGGTTTCAAGAACATTTTCTCAAAGTTGAACATATAAAAATTAACAAAGACCTTACAAGTACTTATTTAGAAACATAGAAGCAATTATATTTGTACCACTAAACAATTTTAACTGATGAGTAATTAACAATGGTTAATTTGAAATATTTATTTTTTAAAGGAGTTATTTATTTATGCATACAAAAACTGGGGTACAGACCAGAGGTGAGAAGGGATAAGATGATTCAGCAGAGACAGAGTAGGGAGCAGAACAGGCAGATCTACTGAAATACACTGCTGAGGGTATCAGTGGGCAAGACAGGAGAGGTCTGCTGTGCCATGTGGGTCAGCTCCCAGGTGGGGGACCACATCCCTGCTGCAGAGGATGTGGATAGATTCATAGTATTGTGCTTTAACCTCTTGTACCACCAGGGAGGGCCCTTCCTTATTTCTTAATCTCTGGAAAAGACCCACTATTTTATCTGAAAATAGTATTCTATATGGTACAGTAACATTAATACATAGAAGCTTTACACTCTGTACTCACTGGAGAGAAAATTTGCTCACTGCTACTAAAAAGCAAGAAGATACTGTTGCGTAAAACCATCAAAAAACTTTTTAAAAGAGAAACTTTAAAGTCAAATAATGGCCCACTAACCTTTACAATTTCAGTTAAGATATCAGGAAGTTATTAGTTCATCCACAATTTTACTACTGTAAGGATTTTTAAGTTACATTTTCAATCATAGATATTTTTCCCTTAAGACTATAAATTCCTTAGGGAATTTTACATTATGGGCACATGTGTTACTGGTCACCATTTACCACAAAGAATGTATCCACTGTCAATTCATTCCATACTATGAAGACAAAAAAAAAAAAAACAACAGAGTGGGAACTTCAATAGATACCATTCTCTTAAACCTGGGCATTTAAAACGTGGAGCCACTGCATTCCATTCTATTTCTGACTCTCTACCTGGCTTAGTCTTGAGGCAAGTTGTGAAATATGAGTGTACAAGATCAAAATCTAGAGGAAGAGGAGATGCTCAAGGCTTTAAAAGCCTTGTGATTGTAGAGCAATCTGGTCACAAAAATAACTCAACAAGGAGCCAACAACTGAGAACTCTTGTGGAACCTGCACAAGAGAAGTAGAAGTAACACCTGAATTAGAAAGGGAAGGCCAGGAAAAGATAGGGGTCAACATGGAAACAGTATTGATATAAAAGGGAAGACCTCACTTAATAAAGCACCAGCTAAAATTTCAGGTGGTGCAAGAAGTTAGGTCTCAGCACTATGAAGCTATCCACAGCCACTTCAGCACCATTTCAATCCCCCGCCAGGGAGCTAACCCACAGGGTGTAGCAGACCTCTCCTGACCCACCTGCTGCTCCCCTCAGCAGTGTATTCCAGTAGATCCACAATACTGCATATACATTAATACATTAATACATTAATATTTCCCCATATTTATTCTGCTCCCCACTGTTTCTGGTGAATTCTCTCCAGCATGTCTGACCTATATCCCAGTTCTTATATGCATAAAATAAATAAATCTTTAAAAATTAAATATATTGTCCAGAACAGGTGATGGATAGTAGTCAGTTAAAAAGAAGACAAGCTGGCCCTCCCTGGTGGTGCAGCGGGTTAAAGCACAGCACTGAGAATCTAAAGCCGCTTCCGCATGAGTTCGATTCCCGCCTGCCCCGGAGGTGACCACATGGCGTGGCAGAACTCTCCTGACCCGCCCACTGCTCCCCTCAGCAGTGTACATCGATCTGCCTGTTCTGCTCCCCACTCTGTCTCTGGTGAAGCCTCTCGCCGCCCCTGAGCCTCTGGCCTGTACCCCAGTTCTGTACGCACAAATAAATAAATCTTTAAAAAAAAAAAAAAAAAAGAAGACAAGCTGAAGTCACAATTAAATAGTCTGAATAAAGCTTCAATTCCTCAGAAAAAAATAATGAAATTAAATACATAATAGGGTAAGCTACTAAGCAAGCAAAGACTTCCAACAACAATCTAGATCATGTTCTATTTAACTATTATTATCCGTCACTGAATTACAGAGTACTTCCTTGTCCTCTACTGTCCTAAGACATCAAGAAACTGCTGGAAAGGCCTAAGCAGTCACTACTACCTATGACACCATCCTCTGAGATGCTTTCAGTTTTAAATCACTTTTTCCACTGGACTTGCTAGATTGAGAACACCTTACTTCCTAACTTACATATAAGAACTGTTGAAAGAATTATCTAAAAGGGAACACAACTATAATCACCTTTCACAACAAGCAACTGTAAAGAAGAGCACACTTGGCTCTCCCTGGTGGCACAGCGGGTTAAAGCACAGCATGGAGAAGCTAAAGCCACTTCAGCATGAGTTCGATCCCCGCCTGCCCGGGAGGTGACCACATGGTGTGGCAGACCTCTCCTGACCCGCCCGCTGCTCCCCTCAGCAGTGTACTTGTCAATCTGCCTGTTCTGCTCCCCACTCTGTCTCTGATGAAGCCTCTCACCGCCTCTGAGCCTCTGGCCTATGCCCCAGCTCTGTATGCACAAATAAATAAATCTTAAAAAAAAAAAAAAAGAGCACATTTAAGATTTGAAGACACTTCCAGGAAGCAAAATGCTTTAGAGTAAGCAATGAATTAAGTACCCACTTCAATTTATGCTTTTAACTCTCTAAAAATTAAGATAATAGGTGAGAGCTGCAATCAATTCAAAGACAACAAACACCCACATATAACTCTAAGATAGACATCATTCAAAACACAGTTGGCTAAAATAACTGTCTGTACTCAATGAGTAAAGTAACTGTGCAAACAAAATAAATTCAACTCTAGGAACATATATGCCATTATTTTTTAAAGATTTATTTATTTATACACAGAAGAACTGGAGTGTAGGCCAGAGGAAGAGGGTGATAGGATTCACCAAAGAGAGAGTGGGGAGCAGCATAGGCAGGACAGGAGAGGTCTGCTGCACCATGTGGGTCACCTCCCTGGAGGGGATCGAACTCAGCAATAGGGATGAGAGCACTGAGACTTAGTCCCTAGGCCCTTAAAGAGGCCCTGAGAACATACACATTAGGGAATATTTTGGAAGGGTGAGGTAAATAAGGAGATGAATAATACTTCAATGTATTCAAATCTTTTTGGTATTAATTTTTTTAAGATCACATGCTCACCCTGTGATTAAAACTTGAAACAAAAAAGAAACAGTATTCACTGACTAGATGAGTTGTGACTTCATAAGTTTCTACAGGCTGAGTAAATTTTAAAAATCCTAAATTGTAGGAAACATTTGTAAATTTTATGCTTCAAACATACTCCCAATAACTTTGGGTATTAAAAGTATCATTTTTACTACAGCCACATTAAAGGACTTCATTCTAAATAGAAATTTGTTAAATAAATCTGGGGGCAGATTTTTTTTTTTTTAGATTTATTTATTTATGCATACAAGAAGTGAGGTGCAGGCTGGGGGTGGGTGGTTGTGTGTGTGAGAGATTTCACCATAGGCAGAGTGGGGAGCAGAACAGGCAGGTGTACTGAAACACACTGCTGAGGGGAACAGCAGACAGGTCAGGAGAGGTCTGCTGTGCCATGTGGGTCATCTCCCTGGCTGGAGAGCAAACTTAAGCTGCAGTGGTTGCAGACAGCTTCATGGTGCTGTGCTCCAACCCCCTTGTGCCACCAGGGAGGGCCCTGGGAGCAGATTTTTAATCAAATTTTTAAATACCCTTTACAGATGGCCCTAGATCTAATATAGTCAAATTAAATTAGCTTAACTTTATCAGCCCTTTTATGATGATGTCTGTTATATGACAATAATGAAGTGCATTACTTTTATTATTAACTATAAAAAAGTTACAAAAGGAAATGAGTTTTTCAGAGGGTGTTAAGGGAAGAATATGTGGGAGATTATGACTTTCTTCCCAATTCAGAAAGTTTTCTACTTTATATATTCTTTATCATTTTCACTTGGCACAAAATTTAACCACTCAAGCTATTTAAGTGAGCTTCTGAGTGTAGAACACACAGCACCTATTCTCCAGAGCTGATTCCATTTACCTGTAAGGATTAGCATGGACCATATGCAATAAAGCATTGCTAGGTCCTTTGACTCAGGAAAGCTTCCCATACACAAGCTCAGCACTACAATCAAGATCAATTTTTGGAATCTTTCACAATGGCACTTGAGGAAACACAATGGTAGGTTGGACCACTTTCTGGAATATCGGAAGGCAGGAACCTTCAATAAAGATGACAGTTTCTCAAGTCCTTCCTTCTCACAACTCTCTTCCCACCAAAGGAAAAAAAAAAAAAGGTTTATTTTAAAAATCAAATTTGTTGACCTTTTAGGTCACAGAACATTATAAACCTTTCAGACCTGCCATTTACCAAGAAGACAACAGTTGAACTTTTTTCTTTTAGTTCATTCATAATTTACATTTTTGTGGCTTTATAGCTTCCCCCAAAAAAAGCCTCTGCATAATTATTTTTGTAACTTATGGCTAACGCACCACAAAAAATATGTACAAGGCGTATACAGACATGGAGGTAAAGTGTTGAGAATATAAATCACTAGATTAAGATTGGAAGTAGTAGTGAAAAAAAACTTTAGAATTCTATTTTATGTTGTCTCATATATTTATTTGATGATTCAAATCTATTTTTTTCAACGTTCTTTCTTTGTTATGTCCTAGGAATAACCTTAACAAAATATACGGGGCTCACCCTGAATTCTCATTTACAATTACTTAATGTATTTTTTAACAGAATGCTTTTTGTTTTGCAAAGTTTTGTTTTAGTGAATTAATCTCCTAACAAGTTTAAATCCAGTGGATTCCTTCTCCAGAACTCTAGGAGGAATTCCATTCCACCTCCAGCAGGACACCTCGTTTACATATTTGATCTACGGAAAATTTTCTGTCCAGCTATTTCAGAGGCTAGTAGAAAAGTCCATCCATTTGGTCTCTAAAATCCCTCATCTTCCCGTTCCCTCCCCACTCCACTCTCCCGGTGCATTTAAACTTCGAGTCGTCACCTTCAAGGATCCACTCCCTACCCTGCCAACATCTGCTTTCATTTCCTCCTACTTCCCCCCAATTCCTGCCAAAAAGCCCCGCTAGCTGCCTGTTGCATAACTGCTCCCCCACTGCCACCTCCCAGGATGGAGAGCCCGGCTCCCGCAAGCAGGAATGCCCATTCTTGCCCAACCCCTCCTCCCTCCGTCCACGCGCCCAGCGATTCCCCAGATTAAGCTCGGCCGGGGATCCTCACTCCAGGAGGGGCAGGTTGTCCTTCCAGGCCGGCGCCTCGGGGCGGGGAGCCCGCTCTAACTTCGGCGCTGAGCCCCGGGGGCAGGTCAGCGGCTCCACCCCGCGCAGCCCGAGGCACACTGCAGCGCGCGGCCAATCAGCGACGCCATCCTCCCGCTGGGGTGATGTCTTCAGGTGTCCGGGGAGAAAGCCCTGCGTACTCGCAGCCCCGCTCTCGGGCCGGGAGCGGCTGGCGCCCGGGCCCAGAGCGCGGCCGCGGGAGGCTGAGGCGGCCTCGGGGTCCCGAAGGAACGGGTGGG
>NW_004567129.1:13613325-13634019 GCF_000260355.1 Condylura cristata
GGCGCTGCGCGGCCTCGGCGCCACCGAGCCGCATCCTGGTATATGGGCGGCTGCAAACCCGCAGGAGGAGCCGGGCGCCACGACAGGGCTGGTCCTCCGCTGCGCCCGCCATCGTTATTGGAGGAGTGGGGTACAAGGAGGGTTATTTACTGCTATCCGCCTTCGAAGTCTGGGCTGGAGAAGGGGCAGTGGGGCCCATACCTGTCAGGCAGGACGCTGCACTCCGCAGAGGGTGGCACTTGTAACTTAACTCTCAGAGGTTTCCTCCAAGGTGGTCTGTCACCTACCCTTGCAAAGCCTGTGAAAGAACTGTAGAGAATACTTACCTTGACAAGGTCCTTTCTTTCCCATTTTAGAGTTGTTTACTATCTTGTACAAAATGTCAGCTCACTTCCCAGTCACATTTCATCTCCTTTATCTCATGTAATAAAATTATTGGAATTATTTCCTTGACTACAAGCAGTGATGTGGCTTCTGAGCCACTTTATCATTTGCTAGGCTAATTCAGAAAATCGAAAAACTTAATAGATCTGTTTATTTTCGTTCCTTCAGTGGTGGTAGTGTTGTGGCTGGCAGTGCGTCAAATTTGGAGTCAGATTACTGATTACTTATCCCAGAAAGATACCCTTTGCAAGTGACTTGAGCTAAGACTTTTGGTTCTTAGTGTGAAATCGAAATTAGTATCTGCGTAGTAATGATTTTGTGAATACATACAGAGTTGTAATTAATAGTAGCCATATAATTCTGAACTTCTAAATTTAAGGTTCATTTAATTCCTTAGAATACTGGCGTCTCAATTTTCTTAGGAAGCCTTATAAACTTGGACTTCTCTCTCCTCCCCTCTTGCACAGGTGTTGATAAATCTTCAAGAAACTTGTAAGGAATTAAATAGCAAGAAAAAAATCTTTGAGCGTCAAATATTTGGTAATATCTGGTAACCGCTGTTTCAACTTGTCTAGTTAGAACCTACCGTAATTTTAAGTATTTTAATTGTACGCTTAGTATATAAGAATTTAATTGTACACTTAGTATATAAGAATTAGAGATCAAACAGTGCAGTCTGTGTCCTTCTCTCGATATGTACCTATTTGGAGATACTTTAAGTTCTAAGATAAAACTGATCTTTGAGTGTTGCAAAGATCCTGACCCTACAATTATTTATTACAGTACAGTTTTTATTACTTTATTTCACATGAATTGCTTTGTATCACATGAATTAATTGCTTTATACACACTGAAATTCTGCTCTCCGGTAATCTTCATGTCTCATTTTTAATCATTAATTAAAAATAATTTGAGTCTGGTACAAGGAGGAAAAAAAAAGCTCTTAAAATTGTCTACCTCCTGGGCCGTGCCTGGTGGCGCAGCGGGTTAAAGCACAGCACTGAGAATCTAAAGCCACTTCAGCATGAGTTCGATCCCCGCCTGCCCCGGAGGTGACCACATGGTGTGGCAGACCTCTCCAGACCCCGCCCGCTGCTCCCCTCAGCAGGGTACTTCGTCAATCTGCCTGTTCTGCTCCCCACTGTCTCTGGTGAATCCTTTCACCCTGTACCTCTGGCCTGCACCCCAGTTCTGTATGCACAAATAAATAAATCTTTAAAAAAAAAATTTGTCTACCTCCTGGATTTTCAGATTCCCATTTCAGCACTTACTAGTTGAATTCTTCCAGCAAAAGCATTGTTAAGTCAGGAGCAGGTACCACAGGGAGACACAAATGAACTTAACCAAGTGTAGACAGGAGTGGAAAGAGTAAATACATGGTTCAGAATTAAGTTTCTAAAAGTCTGCTTCAGGGGCCTCCCTGGTGGCATAGGGGTTAAATCTCAGCGCTGTTAAACCATTGCAACAGTGTGGGTAGTCTAGCAGTGTAGTTAAGAAGGCATGTCTGGTGCTAGATTGCCTATGCTTAAAACTCTTATTTGAATAGTTTAATAATAAAGTTCTATTCCTCCTCTCTTTGTTGTGTGACACAGCGAATTACATAGAATCTGTGAACACTTCTGAATGTTTCCCTATTTGTAAAATGGTGTAATATTAGCATTGACCCCTGAAGGCTGGTATGATAATTAAATGAGTTTATACACTTCAAGCACTTAGCACAATGCCTGGCACACAGTAAGGGCCCAATAAATGTTTTCTTTTGTTGTTGTTGTTTTTTCACGTGTGTGTGTGGGGGTGTGTGTGTGTGTGAAAGAATTTACCAGAGACAGAATGGAGAATAGAAAAAGCAAATTTATTGCAATATACTGCTAAGAGAAACAGCAGGTGAGACAGGAGAGGTCTGCTGCCAGTATCAGTTTTCTTTAGGATAAGTATGGTAACACCCATATCAGAGATGAAGCAACAGAAGCTCAGTAAAATTAAATGATTTGTCACACCCTTATCAACAGAGCCCAGATTCAAATCTAGCCCTTGGGAACTTTGGCTAGATCTTTAACCCATTTAACAATCACTTCATGAACCTGCTACCTGCTTCCTTCCCTGAGCATATAAAATCTAGAGTACGCATTTTAAAAGAGACTGCCCCTACTCTCCAGATCATTATAATCTCATTGAGAAACTCTAAATATTTTTAGCCTTAAATAAAAAAAATAAAATAAAATAAAATAGGACCTCCCAGGTAGCACAGGGGGTAAGCCTCAGTGCTACCACCACTGCGTCATGAATTCGACCCTGGTCAGGGAGGTGACCCACGTGGCACAACAAACTTCTCCTGTCATGCCAGCTGTTCCCCTCAGCAGTGTATTTCAGTAGATATGTCTGTTCTGCTCCCTACTCTGTCTCTGATGAATCCTTTCACCACCATCCCCCAACGCCTCTGACCTACACTCCAGCTCTCGTAAGCATAAATAAATCTAAAATAAATAAATACATGCCTGCTTCTGGTTACCTTTTCCAGATCTCATGAGAAGAAAGGTTTATTAACTGAGTCATAGCTAAAGGGTAAGGATCTTGCCCCAGGACCAACTTTTGAGTTCATCCTGGACAATAGTGGATGACAGGTTTTGGGTTTTATTTTTTAACTAATGCGTGAGTGAGCTGAAGAATCAATACAGAATAGAAACATAGCAAAAGTTACACATTTCCTATTGCTGCAACAACAGCAGGATTACTTTTTCAAAAAATAAAACAAAAAAATCTACCAGCTCAGATGCTGCAGGGATATTTGATGCAACTCTCTTTAATGGTCTCCAAGAGTTAATATCCAATTCATTAAGTATTGACAACCAGTTGAATCTCAGTTTTCTTTTCAAATCATGTAGTGTTATTAACATTTGATAATATTTCAAAGGTCACATATTCATGTTCTCCTCCCTGCACCACCACCATCCCCCTTCAAGGTAGTGTGCATTATAACTATGCCAAGGGTTATATAACTATAACTTCTGGAAATAGTGAACAGCTGAAACTAACCCTAAAAATAAATTCCTCTGGGATTTTTTGTGCAAAAACCCATCTGCCCTCGGTGCAGGTTCATCATAAAAAAAAAAAAAAAAAAAAAAAAAATCACTGCTTGGATCAAACCAAGAGACAGAAAAGTCCCTGAACTTCCTTCTCTCCCTATCCTTTAAGCAGCTATACATACTTCTCTTCACACCTGGGGACACACACACACACACACACACACACAAACACACACACTCACATGCAGCAAATTTATCCTCACTATAAAATGGAAGTCTGAGAAAGAAAATTCCTACCTGTCAGATTCTCGTAGAGCAGCCCTAAGAGCTTACAACATTCATTTATTGAAAGCTGGTTCTCATTTCTTCAATGATCACAAAGTTATCTTTAGGCCTACATCCCCTGTTATTCAACCACAGATTGAGCAGATTTATATATTACTCATTTTAGCTCCAAGTAAAGAGGTACTATTTACCTGGTCAAAGTTGGAAGAAATTTTTTTCTTTGAACGTTTTTATACTTTTTTGAATATGGGGACAACTGAACTAGAGGAGGAAAAATGCATGGAAACCTTCATTGAAACTGATCCTTCTAGATTGAAGTTCAAATCTGAGTACTATTCACTCTACCTTTATGTCTGGAGTCTATTACTTGCTAAGCTTTTCTACTGTAGCTTTTATATTTCCATGTAGTAACATGTAGATGTATGCATGAACTAAGGTTAATACTAGAAACCAAGATTAATTTCAACTAAGCTATATGTAAGATTATTAAAATGTCATTTATCAAGCAGTGCCAAAGTACACATCTACATAAATGAGAGATAACTGCTGAGGTATACAAAAGGCTCCTCCAGTTAAGGAACTGTCATACTCTCCCCCTTCTGAATCTAGGGGAATGGCAGGAACTATCTTAGTAACAGAAAACCTAAAGCTTCCAATTTGTAATCAGTCACTCCTATGGAAGAGTTCATAGGAAAATAGACCATGAAATATATAGTTCATTTTGGCAGGTCAAGATTTCCTCTTCCCCATCACAAATACACTTGAACAACTCATAAATGGAAGCTTCTAACTAAAACTCTATGACTCACCTCACCCTGAGATGACTTGCCCCCTTTGAGAACTCACCTTGTGGAGCAAATCAGCATGGAAATAACCATATAGTTAAAATTTCCAGTTGTACTATTTACTGTCTATAATTACATGATTTTCTTCATTGTTCAATCAAATTCCTTTCTTGGTGATATTTCTGCATAAAGAGAACATTAATAGATCATACAAAGTTTGGTCAAAGCGCTGGAATAAGAATTAAGTCAAAGCTTCTCTAATCCACTTATAAGAAGCGAGGAAGCAAATTTTAAATCATTGAGTATTGACTTTTTATTATTAGTCACTGTTCATAATTTGTTTCAACCAAAAGACAATACACACAGCAGAATTCTAATGCATCCCATGTGAATGTTTACATCCATTTTATTCCTCACTCTCCTCTAAGACTTATCATTTAATTTTAATTTTTTTTTACATCTCAAAAATATGTCTGCAATAATTAGAACTTCATTAGCCGCCCCCTTTTGGAAACAGCCTTTTAATATTTTTACAGTAAAGAAGATGTGATAGGGCTTAGTGAAAATGTAACTTTCAACATTATGAAAGAAAAGGGACTTTACAGGGACACAGTGGGAGGTCACAAGGGAAAGAGTTCAGAAGCTCTTTCCCATGAGGCCCCAAGTAGAAAACAGAAACAAAACACACAAAGCGCCAACAGCAGGTTCCGAAAACAAAAACAAAACAAGAAACTCCAAAGCTCCATCTGAAGCCAGAATCAGCCTTGTGGAAGCTCATGAAGCAACTGCATGAGCCCCCTCAGCATTTTCTTCTGTTTAAGGGTTCCAGGTCCTGGACCCATGTAAATGGAACCCACTCACTGCTATTGCTTGAAAAAGTTATTCACTTCCAGTTCTACAAGCAGCCCCACCCTCCTAAGCAAAATCTGGTCAAAGTGTTTTAAACTTCAGGACATAATGAACAATTCTCCTAGACTCGTGAGTACACAGACTTGCACCACCTCTCCATCAATGCAAAGTTGGTGAATATCCACATTTTTGCTCTCTAGCCCTCTCTGTTTGGGACAACATAGATAAAAGACACTGGGGGAAAAAAAACTACATATACATTCAGACTCTTTTCTTCCTCTAGTTCTCATGGCCTACATAGTTGCCAATCAGATAATGAACTTGAACCTCAAAAACAGTATCCTCTTACTTACAGCCTCCTATAGAAGAACATAAAAATGGAAAGCTTATTAGGAAGTAGATGGAAATACTCAAACCATTAGTGCTGGACAGTTTCAGAAGTCTATTTTCTTCGGTAGATGGGTTAACAAGAGGTATGAGCCACATCTTCAACCTAGCAAGAGGAAAGAATCCCCTCCCAAGTATTACATTGTGGAATGTTTCTTTAAATGAGAAAGACTTTAAAAATCAACAGATGAGCACTATACACAGCATAAAACATTTCAAGACTGCCCAAATCATCTCAAGGTAACAGCACCAGAGCATTATGGGAGAAGCTTCTTGGGTAGAGCTCCCTTCCTGCAGCTGTTTAAGATCACTCAGATGAATTCCCCCTTAGAATTATTGGAAAAGGAGGGGAAAGTACAGGACACAGACCACTCTGGAAGAAGAGGGGAAATGAGGTAAAAGTGCATGTGAAATTGTCCAAGTACACATGTAGGCTCACTGCTTATCATCCTGGAGTTAGTGAAACATCCATGGAAATCACTCTTTGCTCACAATGGCTCTAAAGTTCGGAAATCTACCCAAACTTGCTCCCCACTTCATGGGTATACTAGGGAAAGAAATAACTGAAATGTTTAAGTATTCATAGAAATTAAGAGATTTCTCCTTTTAGCAGCAAGGCCAAGTGAGAGGAGAATGAATTCTGATCCTAGAAACTAAGGCACGCTGAAGCTTTCAAAGATCCAATCATTTGAAACAGTCTTCACAACCATCAGTATCCTAGGCAGTTATGGCCACTAGTCCTATATAGTATGGTGCCCGAAATCACTTGATATTCTATGCAGCACCCTTTGTGTTAAGGCCATGATTTTTATTCCTTCTAGACAAAACTACAGAGGGTCACAGATAAGTCTACCTCAAAACTACATCACCTAAGAGGATGCTGTGTTATCAGAGCAGGCCCTTCCCAGCTCCATGAGCTTGCTAGCACTGTCTTTCTGTTAAAGTCTTTAGCTGATTTCTCAAACTCAACTCAGTACAACTAAAGAAACTTGAGCTGGTTAACTACAAACATGAGAGAAGATAAAGCCTCTTACCACAGAGGAATGTTAGACAAATTCTATTCAAGAAATCCACCAGTATTATGTCAATCCTATCATGTTTCACAGCATTAAGTATCCATCCAATGAAATCAGTCCACCAAGAAACCTTTAAAGGCTACTTTTCATTGCACGGGCAGAGCAGTTGTTGGAAATACATACTAGTCCACAATTATTTTCCTGAAAAATATTCAAAAGATTATATCCTGTTCCTGATTCAGTCAACCATTTACTCAGTGGAATTAAATGTTAGCAGCTCTTGCTCTTACTCATAAGACCAGAAAGATTCCACTTTGGAGCCTTTAGGTTCAACTCCAGTTTTGTCAAATGTTAGGAATAGTCTAGCATCTGATACAGAGCTAGTCTTTGACAAGACACTGAAGATTTTAAGGAAAGGCTTGGAGAAAAGGAGAGGGAAAATATGGATATTTATATCCACATTTAAAAGAGAAACCAGTACAGTAATGATTAACATTTTAAGAACAAGGTGAGCTGGACTTTCCCTTTTTTCTTCAGTGTCTCAGACATGGTGCCTGTGCACCTGAATGTACATAGTACATTCAGCACGTGCCATGAAACTCACCTTAGGTCATTCTAGCAACTCTATGCTAAGGTTTGAAAACACAGAGGGTTCTTTATAAAAACCACTGGGCACTCTCACTAGGTTAAAAAGTTCCAGACTGCAATTCTTTGATGCAGATATTCATGAGATTAGCCTCTCTCAAGAGAACCACTTCTCAGATTCAGGAAAGGATAGTCCTAGCCTATGGTGTCCACAAGACTTGGGGGGGCAAGGAAGCTACAAGGCTTCATTCCAACACCATAAAGTACAATATAGGAAAGATTTCTTTAACCGTGTGGTCTTTATTTCAGTGCCAGTGTTACAGATACAACACAAATGTTCCAGTTAGAAGAAGGAATTCAAACGGAATGCCGAGGTCGAAGCCAGGCTCAGGAAATAAAAAGGGGGGTTTGAAGTAATGGAGAAGATGACTCCAATATGCTCTAGGATGAGTTTGATACTCACTCTTCCTATGGGCAATGGTGTCTGAGCTTTAAAAGTGGTGAACTCTTCTTTCCACCCACTTACCATAGTTCAAACAGCAAGTTATGGGCTTCGGACAAACTTTAAAATATCTGGTGGGAATAGGGGCATTATTAGTGACTATTAATGTATCTTTTAGCAGCTGTCCACTTTGTACTTTAAGGGCAATTGATTTTGAAAACATTGGAGAATATTCATGACTACAGCTAAAGAATGGCGAGAAAGGGGAGCTGGAAGAGCCTTGGAAGTTTCTATTACAAATAGAGCACCATATCCTTCATGCCAAATCTCAACAAAAACTCTTTGAACTGCATCTGTCCAGTGTTTACAAATAATCAATCTCTCAAGGTCTGACCAGTTCTTGGTAGCAAACATACATACATGTGTGTGTCTGTGTGTATACAGCAATGCACAGAAAAGGCTACCAGGAGCCTAATGCCTCTTTCAAACATTGGGGGAACCAGAAGAAAAAGGCAGGGCTCCCTAATGTCCATTGTTACATTTCCATTTTGAATGCCAGATGTAAGAAGCGCCTGAAGATGGTGACCAGCTAGTGAGGAACAAATTCCCCACCTCGCCCAGTTCACAGAGAAACACAGTAGAAAGAAGGGGCAACTCTTTGCTGCAGAGACAGAGTGAGTGTTTTCTTGCTGTGAATTCCAGTCCTCTCCTCCAGACCAGCTGCTTATTTCCTCAGGGCCCAGGAATGTTGATTCTGGCTGTAAATGTGGGAGGGGTGGAGAAGTGCGGAAAAAAGGAGAACAGGAGGAAGAGTGCAAAGTAGCCTCCTGAAGCAGCCGGCCTCAACAGTGGAGGAGAGGAGACTAGTCTTTAACAATGCTTCAAGGTCAGCAATAACTTTAGGAAAATCCTCCTCAACAGCTCTCTTCAGCTCCTCATGCCCATGGTACAGTCGGGGGGACTTGCCAGCGATCACAACCTCCTTCCCAGAGTTCCTTTGATTGAGTGGGATAAGAATGAGAATGGTGCCGGAACCTCATTGCCAGGACTGAGGGGGAAAGTTGTTCACCTCCGCTAGATCCTGCATTGCTGAGCCCTTGTGATTATATGTGAGCTTGATCCGCATTCGCAGCTGTTGCTGTGAGCAAGAGAAGATCATAAATTAATGGCTGGAATAAAAGCTCTAGAACCTGTTAAAACAAAGTCGTCCCTTGAAAATGACACATGGGAAACAACAAAAACCTTGCAGGACTCCAGCTATAGTCAAGGGACCAGCACTATGCAGCCAAGTAGCGGAAATGCACTCCCAGAACACTTCTCCTCTGGCTTTGCTCCTAGAACTGCATTGAGAGGACTGCACCACTCTGGAGCATTTCCTAGTAACATTTGCCAAATGCATTTCAAATGTTTCAACCCTTGTATCCAAGTTTCTAGAAAAGTGAGGTAAGCATACTCTTCTTATAGGCATATGTGAAAACTTGTTTCATTCCCAAGGCATAAAAGGGGAAAGGGGAGTATAAATTTACAGATAACAATACCAGGATTAAGAGATCTTACTTACAAGTACCTTTTTTACTTTATGTGGCAAATTTCAAGCATTAAAGCACTAAGAACATTTTTATTCTATGTATCAGGCTATCAAGAGAATTTCTGTTTGTGTTACATAGTCAGATATTTAAAATACAGCGAGAAGCAGAAGAAAAGGACGATTATACTAATAATTATGAGACACTACTAAAAATCTTTCAAGGTGAAATTCTCTGAGCCATTTTCAAAATCTGGCCAAATTGATTATGATTAAGAGGAGTAAATTTACTTATCTGAAAAGATGAAATAAAAAATATTGCTAAGTTTCAGATTCTAAAGCTAATTTTCATTTGGCTACTTCATTAAAAGTGTCCCCACTTTTGCTATGCATACTTAATAATTACTAATAAGTATTAATGTGAACATTTGGTTGAACAAATGTTCTTACCATTTGTTTAAAGATGAAAATGTCCCCATCCCCCACACAAAAAGTAGACCTTTAAGCCTTTTAACAGAGGGTTTTTTAAGCTGCATTTTAATAAGATGCCACTAACCCATTTAATGTGTCTGGATCTGTTTATTACCTATAAAAGAACAAGGAGACATTTTCATAGATCTCTTCTCTAACTATGAGTCAAAGAATTCCAGAGAAACAAAGTCAAGTTTTCATTCAGAAATGCACTTACACCTTGCTCGAGTCCTATTTTCCAGGGTGCTACTCACCTTCTGTGGGTTCAGCACTTTAATGACTTGTGTGACAGTCCCTGTATTAAATGCTGGGACAATGCTGCTGCTAGGAGACAGAAGCTGCAGCTGGAACGTCTGGGGGAAAAAAGGGCATGCTTCAGAAAAAGTACTGCATTTAATGCTATCTCAGCGATGTTCACAAATAAGAATCTGACATCCAGATGATGGCTCAACAAGTGATATATTTGCCTACTGCTACTTTCAGTTGTTTTCCAGAAACCAGCAATTCATAGTACATGGGCTGACCATCACTTCCTGGTGTTTATAAAACTTCACTGTTAGAGTCTTTGATCATGAAAACTAGCAATGACCCAGTCTCCCCTTTCTGGTAGAAGGAACTTTAGCCTACCATGTTCCAAAAAGTGACCGATTCTTGCTTTGGCAGCTTCACTTAATAGTAACTATTCAACTATGCAATATCCATGACCAAAAAAGAAAAAGGCTAGAAACAAATAACAATAACAAAAAGTTTTCTAAAAACAACAAACCAGCATACTATTTACCAACTACAGGCCTCAATGCTCTCATGTGTTTGGATGGCTGGGATCCAAACTTAGATTGTTAGCACTGTTTTATACACTAGGATTTTTTAATTTTGAAAGTTTAGTTTCTGAATTTTTTAAGGGAAGGGAGAAGGAAAAGAGAACAGAGAAAAAGGGAAGAAAAAAAAGAGGAGAGGAAGGGAAGGAGAGAGAAGTCTATCTAATCTTACCTAAGGCCAAAATTACAAGAATGGAGATTTAATCTCAATGCACTTCTGATTTTGGGTCTTATTATAATCTTACTGTCAAGATAAGTTGTGTACACTGAAATGTAATTTATTTACATTTATTTTATGACATGTACGACTGCTGTAAATTGAGATGAACAATATTATTTTATCTATCACTGAGGCTTCCAATTAAACTTTGAGAAATCTCAAACTACATCTCCCAGAATTGACATCTTCTAGTAAACTGCCAGAATGACCACAGAAAGGGAAAAAAGAGAGGCACCAGCTGTATGTTCCCCAGGCTTTTCAGAAAACAGGGAGCCATTTCTTTGGTCATATATATTCAATATATGATGTGTAGACATCAAAGGGACAGGCACTACTCAAACAGAAATGCCACATAAATGTTACCATGGCAAAACTGGAAGAGTCAATATTATCCAGCATGCAGGTGGCTCTGTAGTAAACAAACCAGGCAAGATTCTTGCCAAGAGAATTAAAATTCACAGAGCATATTAAGCATTTTAAGAGCTGTATACCTTCTTGAAACATGTGAAAGAAAATAATCAGAAGAGAACTGAAAGAATAGGTACTTGGATCCTACTGAAGCACCAGCCCGCTCCACCCAGAGCAGCACAGTCTGTGAGAACCAATGGGAAGGAACCTGAACTGCTGAAATCCATTCACTATAAATTCATGGCATGATAGGTAAGGAAAAAAAATAATAGGAGACCTCTGGATTATATATAAAAAAAAAGTCCTTCATTTTAGATTATGGTCAGTAAACACAGGCCATAGTAGAATCTATAAAATATGACATTTCATTATGAAACTCAAGATATACCATTAGGATATGTAAATAGCCACTGCACAGTAGAGCACCAAGAACAAAGCCTATATTTTAAATAAAAGAGATGGTTGCTAGGACAGTAGCCTAAAGCAACAAATGTAAAGCACTAAACTGCAAATTCTAACATTTACAGAGTGCCGAACAGATGAAAAGTGCTTAAAACAGCACCTTGCACATAAAACACTTGTTCTCCAAAGGAACACTATGAAGTAGATATCATTATCACCAGCACATATTCTTTTGAAGAGAAATCTGGAAATAACTATAAGTATTTATAATAATAATACACCCTTGGCCCTCCTTGGTAGCATAATGGGTTAGGACACAGCACAACAAGCTAGCTGCAGCTAGCCCTGCCTGCCCCAGAAGTGATCCACATTCCTCGGCAGACCTCTCCTGACCCGCCCGCCCACTGCTCCCCTCAGCAGTGTACTTTACTGATCTGCCTGTTCTGCTCCCCACTCTGTCTCTGGTGAATCTTCTCACCACCCCTGCACTTCTGGCTTGTACCAGTTCTGTATGCACAAATAAGTAAATCTTCAAAAAAAACTTAAAAATTTAAGTAAAGAAGGTTGCAAGTCAGCAATAGCCACAAATTAAGGGTCTTCCATTTCCAAATGTGTACTGTCTGAATGCCATAGTGCTTCCATGTCACTGCAAAGATTACATTTGTTTAGTCTAACCTGGGGTTGGCAAATATGGCCCATGGGCCAAGGATAAACACCTATTTTGTAAATGTTTTATTGGAAGACAGTCACACTCATCTATTGAAATATACTATGTTTTTACATTATAACAGCAGGACTAAGTATGTACAAGAGACCACAGAGTCTAAAATACTCTGTATTTTACAGAAACTTCTTTCCTACTCACTTTAAATCTTTATTTAAAACTTCATTATTCAAGATGGACATAAACACTCCTTAAACTAAGACTTGATATAAACAAAACCTCAATTTATGAAAATAAACAGTCAATATATCAATAGTAAACTAGAAAAATAAAGGAGTGTTTCTTTCACTTATATAGCGAGATGAAAAATTTTAACTCTGATCCAGTTACTAGACTGCCAAATAGATCAAGTCCCTCATTTGATCTTCAACCCCGATACAGGAATATGTGCTCTTTTTGCTATTTATCACTCTGTTACTTAACTCATCTTATTTTCAACAGCCTGAACACTAAGGAACCACATTGTAAAATTTTGCTCTTACCAATGTTCCCCAATACTAACCACAGTACTTCTGACCAAATGAAATGCATTCACTAAAATGGCAAACTTCAGTAAACCATACTAAGTAGGTACTTTATTGTTAGTGTGAATTAAGTCACAAACATTAAAATAAATCCCTTGCCAAACGCATTTTTTAAAAAACCAATCTTTAAGTCAAAGGAAAAAGGAAAGAACACACTGTAGCACCTTTGGTACTGCAGCCTGGAAAACAAAGTCTGTCATGTCCAGCTCAGTGCTGTTGGAGGCCTGTATCGTTATCACTGTGACACTGGGGTTGGTGTTTGACCGTTCAAAGGTAAATTCTATCTTCAAGCCATTCTTACTGTACGCTGTGATGGAGGGGATACCTGGGAAAGCACAGGAAGGTCAGTCTAGCTGTAGTCAGCCTAACGTTTGCAGAATAACTACTCCCTTTCTTCCATAACCCCTCTCCTTGCTCTACAGAGGCAACACCAGTGATCATACCTGTAGAGATGTCATTGAAGAGAGGCTGTGATGAAAGTCCATCCAACAAGAAGGGGGGCTGGGATACCTGTGGGACTGAGGCAGGGGAAGGAGCAGCAGCGGGAGCACCTAAAAGAAGTATTTTAACAAAAGGTCAGACTTTAGCCAGCATGACAAAATTCTCAAAGGAAACATTATAGTCTCAAGCCAAAGGAAGGAGTCCTTCAAGAAGGTATAAAAAATATCACTCATAAAGGCAAAGAGCTAAAAGATACTACAAAAATAAAAACCCTCAGGCAGGATACAATGTTTGCTACACAACAAATAGATGAGTACACAGAATTACAAATATGATCTATAATTTCAAAAAACTCAGTTTAAAAGTGGTAAGAGATGTGAACAAGAAAACATTTTAGAGGGAACTTGAATGAAAATGGAATCAACGAAAAGATACTTAACCTTACCATACAAAGAAAAGGAAATTTAAAATTCAAAATGAGGTATTATTACACACCCATCAGAAAGGAAAAAAATTCAAAATGTGGTAATACGAGAAACTACTAAGAATTCAAAACAGGGGCTTCTTAGTTCTGGCACAGGAATGTAAACCTGTACAAACTGTAGAACAATTTGGCATTAAGAATGTTGAACATGCACATGCCTCTTAAGTTCCTAAACCTCAAAATTAATGAAATGTTAGACCAGATGATCCTTTGTTGTGGAGGCTGTCTTGTGCACAGGAAGATACTTAGCAGCATGCCTACTTTCTACCCATTAAATGATAGTAGCATCCTCCTAGTTAGGACAGTCAAAAATATCTCCAGGTACTGCCAACCCCCCATATGCAAAATCTCTCCTAGCTGAGACCCATTATCTTTCTTAAGAATGCTTTTGAAGACAAAACTTGGAAGCTGATCATAGATTTGTGGCAAACAACAGGGGAGGAGGAGAAAGACAAGTCAAAAGAGGGGAGGGAAGAGCACAGGGACTACGGTGATAAATCACAAGGGACTATGGGAGAAGTACAGAGAGTACACTTGAGGGGAGAAATCAAATGCTGTACAAAGATAACAATGGTGCAAGGAAATAAATATAAATTTAAAAAAATTTAAACTATAAAAAAGAAAACTTTTGGTTAATTCTTGCATAAGTACACACAGAGATATGCAAAAGTGTTACACAGTAAAACAGTTTCTAACAGAGAAATAAAGGAAATAACAAAAATATCCATCATACAGGTAATGGGTAAGTAAATTGTTATGTATTGACAAAATTAAACCATACTTAATATTGAAAATGTGATTGCAATAGAAATACACTTAATGTGAGTCATTCTCTTAAAATACAATGTTTAGCAAAAAGATAGTAAGGTACAAAAGAACACATTCAGTTGGGTAACACTTTGAAAAAACGTAAAAATTGGGCCCTCCCTGGTGGCGCAACGGGTTAGGATGCAGTGCTATAAGCTGGCGCAACTGCTTCAGTGAGAGTTCAATGCACCTCCCCAAACGGTGGGTGACCCACATGGCGTGGCAGACCTCTCCTGACCCACCCACTGCTCGCCTCAGCAGTGTACTTCGCCTATCTGCCTGTTCTACCTCCTGCTCTGTTTCTGGTGAATACTCTCACCTCCCCTGCACCTCTGGTCTGTACCCCAGTTCCGTATGCATAAATAAATAAATCTTAAAAAAAAATGTAAAAATTGGTGAAATAGTACTCTATCAAGAAAGGCTGAGGAATGACCAATACAAAATTTAAGCAATGATCTACAACAGATAGCAGTTACCTCTGCGATCAAGAGGGAGGGAAGCAACCACCAGATTGTAATATTGATCAGATCCTTCCAAGTAAGAACAAGCTGAAGGGCATACAATCAAAGGCTAGCATAGAGCATGACCATGAACTGAGAGGAATCAGGATTCTGAGAAGTATGCAAAATTCAGCAAAATAAATAGAATGTATTTTATATGTAAACAGATTTCAAACTACTTATAAAATTAACTGAAAATATACCATTAAAAAAAATAAGGTTAGGGCCCTCCCTGGTGGCGCAGCGGGTTAAAGCACAGCACAAAGAAGCTAAAACCACTTCTGTGCATGAGTTCGATCCCCGCCTGCCCCGGAGGTGACCACATGGCGTGGCAGAACTCTCCTGACCCGCCCACTGCTCCCCCAGCAGTGTACTTCATCGATCTGCCTGTTCTGCACCCCACTGTCTCTGGTGAATCCTCTCACCCTCCGCATCTCTGGCCTGTCCCCCAGTTCTGTATGAATAAATAAATAAATCTTAAAAAAAAAAAAAAAGTTAAAAAAAGAAGCCTAGAGGCCCTCCCTGGTGGCGCAGCGGGTTAAAGTACAGCACTGAGAAGCTAAAGCCACTTCCACATGAGTTCGATTCCCGCCTGCCCCGGAGGTGACCACATGGCGTGGCAGACCTCTCCTGACCCACCCGCTGCTCCCCTCAGCAGTGTACTTCGTAGATCTGCCTGTTCTGCTCCCCACTCTGTCTCTGGTGAAGCCTCTCGCTGACCCTGAGCCTCTGGCCTGTACCCCAGTTCTGTATGAATAAATAAATTAATTAAAAAAAAAAAAAGCCTAGATATTTTTTAAAAACAAGCACATTAGAAAAAACATGACACTAAAATCAAGCAAGGAAGGTTAGCAAGAAATACAGATGGTTAAACAACCATAAGATTTTTAAAACAAATGTGAACACCATAATACATGTGGCCAAGCACATAACCAACAAGGTATACAGAGAAATATTCACATAGCTCAATTTCCACTATTTAAATCATGATATATAAGTATGTCACTGTACAATGGCTTAAGGACTCTAAGACTCAAAAATTAACTTACAGCTATAAAGAAAAATGGGAAAGTGCGTTTAAGACACACTGTGAATAAAGAAAGGAAAATTGAGGCTTTTGAAGATTTTTATCACTTTACCTTTTATATAGTCTCTTATATAAATAGAGGCAAATAAGAAAGAACAAAAACAAACCTAAATGTTAAGACCCCATGACAAAAGGAACATGCAAATGAAAATGCATGTATGATGCAGGTATGTGTATAAATATTAAACATCCCTGGAAATAAAAATTAACTTTTAGGCCAATCTTTCACCTGCTCAGGCTTTTCAAAATGATAATATACATGACTTATGACTACAACAAGACTGGAAACCACATACATTGAAGAAAAAGTCAATAGCATTTATGATTCACAAAGCATACAAAGTACATACGTCATGCAGGCACTTTCCTCATAAATACCCTGTGAGCTAAGTATTTAACACCCTATTTTAAACAGATTCAGATAAACTAAATTACTTAGTCTAATGAAAGCAATTCAAATTAAGGAAAAACTGATATAATAACGTTATCTGTTAAGGTGTTATAGAAAATAACTGGAAACACATCAAATGTCCAATATAGTAAACTGAGTAAATAATGGCAAACTTCTAGAGTAAAAACGGTTATATTAGATAACCACTTACAATTATAATTAAACAGGACTCTGTACTATGGAAATGTTGACATGTTTAGAAGCATAACATCTACATACTAAGTTTTGTAATAACAACTATGGAGTTGTTTTTATTTTAGCATCTGAGGATTTGAAATCATCTGTGAATGACTCCAAAATACCTAACAAGTTAATATTTTGAAATTTTGTTAAGACATAGAAAATTAACTCTGGGGGATACTGAAACTGGAAAACAATCTTTGAGATTCTGTTCTTCTTTCTTACTTTACCACTTCTATCCAGTTGACTGACATGTTAGAAATTCAATAGTCATTTTTTCCCCCAAGGTTTTTATCCCAATTTAAGCGTTAAATAACTCATGTCTGGCCTCACCTGTAAGGTTGATGTCTCCCAACAAATCAAGAAGTTCTCCACCAGCAGAGGCTGGTTTGCTTGTAGGTGCAGTTGGAATAACAGGTGTTAGGTCATTTCCTCCCAACAAATCCAATAAATCACTGGCCTAAACAAGGAAATAATATCTCAATTCATTAGTTATTTGTCTAATCTATAGCTAGTGCAAAATTCTCCCAACACATACAAATAAGGAAACAAAACATCAATCCAACTAAGAACACTGAAGGGAATCAGCTTAGAGATATGTTAGAGGAACTGTAAGGTTATCAGAAACCCTGAATACGCAAATGAAAGACTACCTGGCTGGTAGATTGTGGCCCAGCGGGTGGTGGCTTGGTCTCTAGAGGAGCTGGTTCTGTCTCTCCATTTGTCTGTACAATTTCAGTTGGGCCATTTGTGGTCACTTTTTCCATGACTGGCATTCTCTCAAGCAGGGCAGACCTGGAAGAATCTGAAGTGGTTAAATTCTAGGCAGTTAACCTACATTCCCTACCCCAAACTATCACCATAACTATACTGGAGCCAGAAGAGGAGAGCTATCACTCCTTTCAACCCTGAAACACACACATTGAAAGAGAAGGCAGATTGCAAGAACACATGACCTAAATTCCCATTTGGATTAAGGACAGGGAAGGAACCCTGAATGGACAAAACTGTCAACCTAAATCCTGAGAGATTGAGATTTCTCAGTGACTGCAGTAACATCGAAATAAACTTAAAGGTTTTAGTCTCCAATCAAAGATATTCTGTATAATAGAAGGGGCAGTGACATGATCCAAAATGTTAGTAGTAATGGTATCTGAATGAGATTCTCTTTAAAAAAATACAGTTCCTGCTAAGTAACCAAATAAAATGGAAAATGAAGCAAAGTTTCCAGAACAAAAGGAGAGAAGAAGAAAATATAGTTAACTTACTTATCAGCTAGGTAGAATAGATGGACAAAACAGAAGCAGCCAAGCAATCAGAACTAAATTGAATTGTGAAGTCAGTTAATAAAGCACAAGGAGTTAAGTATCCTTTATGGATTATCATGACGACAAATTGCCTGGGATGCTAAAAGGCATACTCATTTCTTCACTTCTCTCACTTACCTCATATGGTCATATTTCTTAAAAAGTGCATTATATTCTACTGCCCTCTGCTGGAGTTCCACATCAATGCTGCTTCCGTAGATGGAAACCACTTTCTTAATTCGGCTTTGGAATAAAATGATAAAACAGTTCAGATATTCAAAAGAAAATTCATAAGTAAGCAGAGAACATAGTGTTTCAACTAGAGCTTTCTAATTAAAATTTTTAAATACCTATTCTTTCTTAATTTTTCAAAAATAAAACTCTATTCATCCAACATGTACCTCAACACCATCAACCATTTACAATACACTTATTGTAACAGTAATGCAATTGTCCTCTCTTAATTATTCCTTCTACTGATGCTTGTTATATAAAAGTTCCAGTTATCAATTTACTAGAAAAGAAATTTCATTCTCTTCTTTGATAACTTAAGTTTCTATCAACAAAAGGGTCATAACGCCAGACTTGTCAACAAATTCTAGCTCACAATTTAAAGGTCTTGTGTTGAAAAGCAAAGCAGAAAGTCTAAGAAAAATTAGCTGGGAAGCTGATTTAAGAACTGACTTATTCAAAACAGTGAAGAATATAATTTGAATAAACAATTAATCCTTATGATTTTTTTTCCTATTTAGACATCCAAAATATTTTAACACCAGAAATCTTTACATGGGGAAGTAATTTCTCTAAGTATGAAATTAGAAGTCTGGTTTTAAAGCATAAGCTTTTAATTTCAAAATAATCAGTGGTGGGGAGAGAAGAAGAAAAGAATAAATAAGGATTAACTGCAACCTGATGATGTAAAATAGGTATATGCAATTAATTTTACTATTTTCTTTACTTGAAATTTCCCTTACGAAAATTACAAAACAACCCTTACACCCTACTTTCTCCATACTCACTTTACAGTACAGGTGAATCGAGTAGAAAGCTTCATAATGGCAGTGAGGGCATAACCTCGAGTCACAGAAGTAGACATATTAGAGATTAGAACACTTTCTAAAATATCCAACACTTCATCTTCTGTAACCTGGGGAGAACGTAAAGACAAGTTAGAATGAGTTTACAAAGTAAATGTCGAAATCTGCTATCAAGTCTCAGAATGCCACAGAAAAACAATCATACCATCATTACCAAGTGTCTAATATAATCTATACTTTGTCAAGGTAATTGTCCAAGTTGATCCATCAATCAGAAACTGAGAGAAAGGAGGCTAAAAAAAGAGAAAAATCCCAGAGGACTGAAAGGCATGTTATAGCTTTATGAAACAGGAGCGGAAGAAAAAGATCCACAGATTTCTCCTAAAGTCTGATGTTTAATGAACAAATGTAAACATGTCTCATTTCTTCTTGTTTACTAGCAAGAAGATAAATCATTCATACACACACACACACACACACACACAAACACACAGATGAGAGCTATTATCATTCAATGAGCTGGAGTGGGAAATAGGTCCTAAAGTGGTCTAAAACTGGCCCAGTAAGTTTCCTCTCAAAACTGGATTGTTTTGCAATTTAATTCTAATGCTAATTCTTTGAAAGGTTTTCAAAAGAAGCAACATCACCTCCCCATTAAATATTACCAGCTTATAACCTTAAACACTACCTCCCCCACTTAACAAACAGCCAGAAGGTGTACCTGAATCGGTTCCTCCTCTTCACATTGGCCAGACACCAGAAGATCTCCATATTCACCAATACACCATGCAGCTACTTGTACCAAAGGTTGCTGTCAAAAAAGGCACCACACACAGTCAAAAGAATTAATGCATATCACAGTTTATCACAGTTCATTTAATCATAAAGGTCAAATCAGGCATAGGTAGAGTGTTAGTTATACAAACACACACACACACACACACACACACAATAAAGGATTATTTTCCCCTTAAAGTAAAAGACAGACAAATGAATTACTCACTTGAGAATAATCACCAAGAATTGCTTTGTACAAGCGCTGGACAGTATAGGCGTGCATCTCTACACTATTGGTTATTAACTGGATCAAGTTGGGAACAGCATCATCACGAACATAGCTTCCTGCCTAAAAGGAAATGCAGACAGTTACCCGCTAAAAATACATAGTAATGATAACAAATATTACCTATGGCTGTTGTTGTTAAAAGAAGACTACCACAAAACACCCCAAAGACAATATTCCTTTCAATTCTCAGATTGATAACCAGTTCAAACTCCACAATCTTACATAAATGAATATTCTAAGTTATAAAATTTTATAAAAACAAAATCTTCTTTTTCCTAAGTAAAAGTAAAATATAAAGGTTTAAGTTTCAAGGAATACATTTTCTACTTGAAAAAGACTGAACTTTCTAAAGCATAAGAAGTACACTCACTGGGAAATAATTAAAAACGCCTCTCTTGTTGGCGAGAAAATAACAAAAATAATGAACAACCATAGACCAGAGACATTCTGTGGGGGTGGAGTGGGGAATGGGATCAAAAATGGGGG
>NW_004567129.1:13634119-13654314 GCF_000260355.1 Condylura cristata
ATGAAAAAAAAAAAATGCGAAAAATGATGTAAAAATAAACTTTTTAATAAAAAAAAAAAAACGCCTCTCTTGTCACACAATTCCACAAATATCGGTGTTTAAATCCTACCAGCTACCTAAAGCAGTAACATTCTCCAAGGGACAGAAAAAAGAGTAAGTGTATTTTACAAGTTTAAAAGGCATTTTAATAAGAAATGATAACTTTTTAAAAAATCTAAGTTTATTTTTTTTACTCTTTATTTATGTATGTAGAACTGGAGTACAGGCCAGAGGCACAGGTGGGCAGTGAGAAGATTCAGAGAGACAGAGTGGGGAGCAGAAGAGGCAGATGGACAAAGTACACTGCTGACGGAAGCAGCAGGCAAGACAGGAGAGGTCTGCAGTGCCATGTGGGTTACCCGCCTGAATGGGGATCGAACTTATGTTGAAGTGGCTGTAGCCAGCCTCATAGTTCTGTGTTTTAACCCACTGTACCACCAGGGAGGGCCCTAAAAGTCCGAGTTTTGTCTAAAACATCATACTGTCTTTTAAAAAACAGAGTTTATAACTATTATAAAACTAATCATTAGTCTCAGTAATGGGTAATATTTTGTACTTAATTATCCACTTTCTTTTTTTAACTTGGTTCTTTAATGTCCTCTTCACTTGTGGAATCTGAGGTACTATTTGCAACTATAGAACAAAAGAAAAGCTATTTAATCTCCCAGGAAACTCAATCTTGAACTTAGTAAGAGTGTTATGATAACCAGACAGCATAAGCCATAAAAAGAATGGAATCTGTGCCTAATCTCAGCCCACCTGATCAATCTCCTATTACTGGACAGAGTGGATTTGATTTACAAAATTGAGACAGGACCTAAACCATTTATATAAAATGGAAAGGAAAATGAAAAAAGAAAAAAATCCTAGGTGACTAGGACACCTCTCCTGTTGAGAAACAAAGACAGAGGGAGAAGTCTGTTCAAAAAGGTAAGCTGAGAAGCTCAAAAAAAATAGATAATTTGTGGTGTTACGTTCTTCCCTAATAGGAGAAAGTATCAAAAGGAAAACATCGATATGACATAACTGACACATAGATTAAATCATCCAAAAACAGCAGTATTCACATTTTTCTGAAGTTCACATGTAGCAGTCACCTAGACAGACCACCATAATGGAAAAAAAAAAGACTAGAAGTCATGCAGAATTAAACTAGAGATCAAAGTACAAAGATAACTGAGAAATCTCAAAATCTTTGGTGATTAAACAGCACTCATAAATAATAAATGGGTTAAAAAAAGTTATTACAGGAAAACTAAACAATATCACTCATGAACATACATGCTAAAATCTTTTTAAAATATTAGCAAATCAAATACAACAGTGTATTAAATGAATTCTATACCACAATCATGTGGGATTTATCCCAGGTAGAGAAAGTTGGTTCAACATTCAAAACTCAATTAAATAATCTAGCAAGCTGGGGAGAAAAAAATCATATGATCATAATGAGAAAAACCATGAGTTGGAAAAATGAAAAGAGCATTTTGAAAACTGACTGTAAATTCTGATAAACACTGTGCTTTGGGAGTTCTATTCTGCCCTTCGTTTAAATCTTAGAAAATGTGTTTTTATTCATATCTTCTGTTGGAATAAAATTCCCCACATTATTAAAGATGTATTAACTTTAAACCTTTTACAAAATTAATTCTACATACACTAGAAAAGTATATCACAAACAGAATTCCCTAACAACAAGCAATATAAAACGTTTTAATGGCATCATTCCCTCCTATAATTTCATAATTCACTTAACCCATGCTCATTTGGAAACTTCTAGTTGTTTTCTGCTTTCCCCTATCAATATCAAGATATTTTGTATACATAACTTTTATTTTTTTAAAGATTTATTTACTTGTACATACAAGAACTGGAGTATAGGCCAAAGGTGTGGGGGTGAGAGAATTCACCAGAGACAGAGTGGGGAACACAATAGGCAGACTGACTGAAATACACTGCTAAGGGTAGTAGTGGGTAGGTCAGAAGAGTTCTGCCACGCCATGTGGGTGACCTCCCTGGCCAGGAATCGAACTCGTGCTGCAGTGGCTGCGATAGCTCCTTAGTAATGTGCTTTAACCTACTGCACCACCTTGGAGGGCCTATCCATATATACATTTTTGTACACTTGTTCTTTTACTTTTTCTAAGAAAAAGTTCTAAAACTTGAATTGATGAACTCAAAGTCTTTTGCAACATACTGTACTCTGGAAGACGGCACTATTTCATATTCATATTAAGTGAGGAATGCTACCTGTTTCTCTATTTTATTTAAGATTATTTACTTATGCATATAAGAACTGGGGGTGGGGTGAGCGGATTCACCAGAGACATAGTGGGAAGCAGAACAGGTGGATCTACTGAAATACTGCTGAGAGGAGCAGCAGGCATTACAAGAGAGGTCTGATGTGCCATGTGTGTCAGCTCTGTGGCCAAGGACCAAATTCATGCTACTGTGGTTGCTGATAGCTTCACAGCACTGAGATTTAAAACACCTGTGCCACTAGGGAGGCCCTGTTTCTCTGTTTTTTAACTGACACTAGGAATTAAATTAAAAAATATAAGTAAAAAATGATACTTCGGCCCTCCCTGGTGGCGCAGCGGGTTAAAGCACAGCACTGAGAATCTAAAGCCGCTTCCACATGAGTTCGATTCCCGCCTGTCCCGGAGGTGACCACATGGCGTGGCAGACCTCTCCTGACCCGCCCGCTGCTCCCCTCAGCAGTGTACTTCGTCGATCTGCCTGTTCTGCTCCCCACTCTGTCTCTGGTGAAGCCTCTCACCGCCCCTGAGCCTCTGGCCTGTACCCCAGTTCTGTATGTACAAATAAATAAATCTTAAAAAAAAAAAAAAATGATACTTCACTTTTATTTTACTGAACTTTACTTTACTAGTAAAGGTAATTTTCAACATTAACTGGTCATTTCTCTCTTCTCTGGGGAATGAGTTGTTCTATTGTCAATTATTTCCATTAGAGTACTTAATTTTTCCTATTAACTGTAAGTTATTTATAGATTTAAAACATTTTACCCTGGCACATGTTACAATGTTTTACCCCAGCTATCTTTTAACTGTAGAATTTCTTCTTTTTGCTGCGCAAATGTTCAATTATTTAATGTGGTCAAATTTCTAAATGCTTTCTTTTTTGGCATTTATTTATGGTCACAAAATCAGACATAGTTAAGACTTCTTTATATGTCACCACACTTTCATTTTTACTCTAAAATCTCTAATCCCTGGCCTTTAACTAAATGATAAACAGAGACGTGCCCAAATTCTGGAAAAAGAGTATAAGAATACCTTATAAAACTATGATTTTAAATCCAGAATATATTTAGTCATTCAAAATTCTCCAAAGGCTTCCTATCATATTTAAAACACTCAAAATAAAATCCAACCACAAAAACCTAGACCCTGCATCAATCCTACCATTTTCCGTCATTTTCCCACTTCATTCTTGTCTCCACAGAGGACAAACTTGTTGTTAACAAAGAACTTTCCCTCTGATTAGTTTATTCAGTCCCCAAAACTTTATAAGGTTCCTCATTCAACTGTCACCTCCGCTGACCAATAGGCCCAGACTACTCTATCCAAAACACTCGGCCCACAGGCCCATATCCCTTCCTCTCCTGTCATCAGTATAGTACTTCATGCCATTTTCCCTTGCCTGAAGTATAGCACATATCCCCTGTGAATTTCCTCTCTCCCCACCAGAACATAAGCCTCATGGTAATAAGTTCTTTGCCTATTAATCAGCATGTCCAGTCCTTGTCTATGTTGACCCAAAAAAGCTACTTACCGTTGTCAGAACACGCATAATTGTGTCTATATGCCACCGTTTGGAGGGTGCATACCTGAGAAAAAAATGGAACCAAGTAAAAAACTGGAACCTATAAACTAGACTGTGCTCTTTGACATTCAAAATTCCTACATAGTCATGTTAGCTTCACAACCTAAGTAATTATATTTGAGTACATTACATCTTCAAATCTAATAATAAAGATCCCCATCTCAAAGGATGATAAAATGGTTCACAGTAGAAAAGGGGGCAATAACACCACCACCACATTTTGAGATACTTAATCCTGAAAGTTTATATATAAAATCACAATTAGATTTTATAAATTCCCTATTCTCTTGATCTAAAGAGCATCATAAATGAGAGGTTAAAAATAGATATAAAAAGAGATTTTATAAAAGTGGGAATTTGTTTTTGTTGGGGTAGGGGGGTCTTAGCTTAATTAAATGCTGGCTAGAATAGCCTCAAAATTAATTTCTAGTCAGGGGCTTGCAATATATGTGATATATGTTCTAAGCATGTTTATAACATTTCTCCATGTTCTAAAGATGCTTCCCAAAGTTTCAAACTTCTTTTATCAACAACAGTAAAAATCAGATCTTACTTTTCTGCAGCAAGAAAGATTCCAGATGCACAGTCTGCTTTAAATTCTGGCTCACATGAATCCAGAAAATAAAGTAATTCTTTCATCATGCCTCGGATGTTATTCCCATTTACTAGGGCAAAACTCAATTCCATTGCACGCCTTGCAGAGGGGAATAAAAAAGACAAGTTATGAAACAGTGACCCAGGTGTGTTTTCTCTGAACACCAACACTGGCACATGTGTTACTGTTCACACACATTCATGTGATTCCAACCCTTCATGTGAGATAAACAAAGATATCAAAGTAAGTTTTAATATTCGGAATCTTCATTCAAAAATTATCTTCAAAAGTTCCTAGGAAACATACTACTAATGACCAAATATGTAGCCTGGGTTTAATACTCTATACTATGAAGTTTAAATAGAGAAGACTGGAAAGACTCAAAAGAAAAAGGCAATAAAATTATTACCCATGATTAATATCTCTCTGCTTTAGTCTTTAAATAGGTAAGTTACCATACTCTCCTTTGATTATATCCACTCTGCCAAAGATAAAATAACATAGTTTACATCAAAGAGTATATAGCAATTAGAATAAAACAAACCTTGAGGGAATTATGCTAAGTGAAGTAAATCAGACAGAGAAACACAAATACTATATGGTATCACTTAAGTATGGAATCTAAAAAAGCCGAATGCAAAGAAACAGACAAGAGTGGTAGTTAGCAGGGCCTGGGAGAAAAAGCGAAGATGTTGGTCAAAGCATTTAAATTTCCAAACAGAAGATGAATGAATTCTAGGTCTAATGTACAGTATGGTGATTACAATAAGCAATACTGTGCCACATACTTGAAAGTTGTTAAGAAAATAGATTTCAAATGTCTTTACCACAAAAAAGAAATACTAATAATGCAGCTGCTAACTGACGCTACACTGAAAACCACTTTACAATATGTAATTATCGAATCAATGCATCGAGTACTATATTCCTACTTAATAGAACTGGAGAAAAAACACTGAAAGGAAAATGAGGTGTATGAAAAGGGAAAAGGGAAAAGGGGGATGTGTTATGAGGGCAAGTGTCCATAACTGGCTATCAAGCTGGCAAACCAGGCAAAAAATAGGAATGTATAAAAGTTGTAAGATTACTATGTCTCTTTTCATATTTGGTCAATAATTTCAAATGTGGTCTATAAGCTGACTTTCAAAATGCCAATTTAATAAGTATGAAATGCCTTTTATCTTAGGTAGTATATAAGCAAGAAAAATTTGATCCTCGTAGAAATACAATAATAGCTAAATACTATATAGCTCTTTACTTAATATGATTAACCTTGCATAACCCTATGAGATGGGGGCTAATTTGTATTTTCTTCCCCCAAGATTTATTTATACATACAAGAGTAGGCGAGAGTAGGGAGCAGAACAGGCAGATTTACTGAAATACACTGCTGAGGGGAGATGCGAGTCAGACAGGAGCTGCTGCCTGGGTCTCTTCCCTGGCCTGGGATAGAACTCATGCCACAGTGGCTGCCAACAGCTTTACAGTATTGAGACTTAATCCCTTGTGCCACCAGGGAGGCCCCTCATCTATTTTACCTGGGATAACTTAGGCAGTGAAAAGCTAAATAACTAGATCAAATCTATTAATAACAAAACCAGGATTAGAAATGTGGTAGGCTGGCTCCAGAATTTGAGCTCTTACTGTTTGTTATACAGACAGTCAAAGAGAAACAGGTTTTACTTTGAAATGTTAAATCCTATTAAGAGTGGGACTTAAAAAAAGTGAAAAGGCCTGATTTCTATTTCTAGATATATCCAGTACAAGAAGTAAGATTTAGAGCAAGTCATTTGATTCCTTTGGGATTTTATTTTAATTATTTAAATTAAGTGTTCACTGGGGATGGATATTATTGCGTAGCCTCTCTCACTGGCTTGCTTTAAAAACCAACTTAGAGGGTTGGTTCCTTATAGATCCTTTGCCAACCTCTGCATAAATGGTACTGAGGTCTTATGCTTAAGAGTGCCCCAGCATTCAGTGCCTGTTCTCTGCAAATAAAAGCAACCAATACCAATAAACGCTTATTAAGTGAATGGTTTCAGGCCTTTTTTCTTTTTTTCATTTTTTAACACTTTAGATTTTTAGAAAAATTTCATTTTTCACAGCAAAATTGAGCAGCGGGCTCTCCCTGGTGGCACAACAGGGTAAAGCACCATATTATGAAGCTCTCCGAAGCCACTGCAGCACAAGTTCCACCCCCGGCCAGGGAGCTGATCCACATGGCATGACAGACCTCTCCTGATCCGCCTGCTACTCCCCTCAGCAGTGTAGTTTGTCAATCCGCCTGTTCTGCTCCCCGCTCTGTCTCTGGTGAATCCTCTCACCCACCACACCTCTGGCTTGTACCCCAGTTCTGTGAGCATAAATAAATAAATCTTTAAAAAATTTTAGAGCAGAAAGTAAGAGATTGCCATATAATTATAACCCCACAAAGTACAGTGTCATCCTCCCATCCTTCTATCAACATCCTCCACCATAATGACAAATACTGAAGAACCTATATGGGCACGTTGTTACCTCACATCCATGCCTGCATTTGGATCACTCTTGGTGTACATTATTTAAGTTTGGAAAAATGTATAATGTCATCTCTCCACCTTCAACAATATTATACACAGTAGTTTCACTGCCCTAAAAATTCTGTGTTCTGCCTATACTGCCCTCCTTTTTAACTCATTTTTCTAAAACCACTTTCACAGTTTTCTATTTTCCAGAATGTCATAGTTAGGATCATATAAAATGTAGCCTTTTTGGACTGGCCTCTCTTAGTGATTTGCATAGAAACTGCCCCCATGACTCTTCATGGCTTGACAGCTCATTTATTCTGTAATTCCAAACACTGGCTATACCAATGTTTATTTATCCATTCACCTACTTCTAAGTTTTGGTAATTATAAAATAAAGCTGCTATAAACAATGTGCAGGTCTTCTATGGACAAGGTACTTTTTTAAATGTAGTCTTATGCCAATGGATAAGCAAAGCAGAAATAGGTATCAGAGCTTATATTCTTGACTAAAAAAAATATCAACTTTTATTAAATAAACTTCAAATTTGTTTCTCAATAATTGAGCAGCTACACTAGTGCTAGAAGCAACAGCTATTTTTGGAGTTATTAAGTGAAGACTATTTTCCAGAGACTCATACATACACAAAAGCAAACAGTAAGACAAGTAGGAAAGTCAAATCAGTGTAAAATACAGAGAGAAGAACTTCAGAGATCATTTGCAATCTAATTTATTCTGAATTTGAATATACAACCAAAACTTCACTGAGGCCAACTAGTTAAGATTTTTATAATCATCTAAGGTTTTTCTAAGAGGAGAACTGGTACCCTTACTCCATATAGTTAAAAAGCACATGTCTTCTGAAAGTGATATCTGCTGCCTACCAGGCATCCCTGATGCATTGTTCTAAAAACACAGCTACTTCTACTACCATGGGGCATAAGTACTGTGAAAAAATGTGTGCTGTCAGCAATTTGAGTTTCAGCATTGTGATGACACACTCAGCCGATGGATCACTCCTTATTTTCATCCTCCAGCACACAAAACACAGTACCTCTGACAAGTAAACTTTTTCCCAGTTATCTGTATCTCATTTAGTTGTCAAAGAACCAAAGACAACTTCAATGTGCACTTAAGTATTTCTTGTCCTCTTAACTGACCTCAACTTCTGCCAATTCTTTCCCAAAAAAGGACATACTCTACAGAGTTCATCTGTAAAAACAGTAACTGAATGTATAAATGTGAGTATTCTCATTCTCAAAGCTATTTACAACATTATTGGGTGGGTGGGGGAAGGGAGGAGTGAGAGAAATCAATAATCTGTTACCGTTTTATTGAGACATCCAAATCTTTCAGACAGTCCACAATTGTGCTTCTGTGCCTCTGCACTGCGTTATGATCTGTCTGCACCGTCTTCAACAAAGATGTCAGAGCTACGTATCTAGAAGAACAAAATTCCACAAAGAAGAGAATTAAAATGTAAAATTCAGGGTGGTTCTCTCTCTGCTTAAATAATGACAAATAATATCTAAGGACAAAGGGAAAGCATATATTTTTAAATATTTCAAAGAAATTTAAATTCAAAGACAGATATGCACATAATGGTAATATTTTAAAGGTAAAAGAGACACTATTACCTAAAGTAGAGCAATCAGGAGAAGCTTTGGACTCATATTGACATTCAGAGCAAAGTTCATTTAAACTTCTAAAAGCTCTCAAATTCTTCCAAATGGTACAACAAAATAAGCACATAGTATGCCTTGTCAGGCCTTTATCCCAATATGCTAAAGGAAATGATTTCAATTTTGCCAGTTTTACTCTTTCTGCTCATACTGATATAGTTCATGCTAATTCATACTGATCCTAAGATGGTCTCTATGTAAATATGAATTTAAGACTCACTCGGGTATTTAAAAATTCTTTTGAAAGAAAAAAATAAATTAGGGTAAAGAAAACTTTCTCTGATTAAAAGAGAAACAAAGACATGCAGGGTATACCACCATATACAAAATAATAAAATAAAAGATAACAAACAATATTAGCTCATCAATTTTTAATTCTACTAACTGGAATTTACAAAGACATTGCAAATTTGCAAACTGAAATAGTATACTATTTTTTTTTTTAAGATTTATTTATTTATGCATACAGAAATGGGGTACAGGCCAGAGGCTCAGGGGCGGTGAGAGGCCTCACCAGAGACAGAGTGAGGGACAGAACAGGCAGATCGACAAAGTACACTGCTGAGGGGAGCAGCGGGCGGGTCAGGAGAGGTCTGCCACGCCATGCGGTCTCCTACGGGGCAGGCGGGAATTGAACTCATGCGGAAGCGGCTTTAGATTCTCAGTGCTGTGCTTTAACCCGCTGCGCCACCAGGGAGGGCCGTAGTATACTATTTTTTAATGTTGTGTTTTTCTTAATCATTTAGACAGGGGTCTACAACCTACCTACAAAAGTTCGGGCTACTGCCATCTAGTTTTGTGACTCAGTTTTCAACAGACAAAATCATAGCCCTCCCTGGTGGCGCAGCGGGTTAAAGCACAGCACTAAGAAGCGAAACCACTTCCGCAGGAGTTCAATTCCCGCCTGTCCCTGGAGGGGCGGCATGGCGCGGCAGACCTCTCCTGACCCACCCGCTGCTCCCCTCAGCAGTGTACTTCGTCGATCTGCCTGTTCTGCTCCCTACTCTGTCTCTGGTGAAGCCTCTCACCCTCCGCGTCTCTGGCCTGTACCCCAGTTCTGTATGCACAAATAAATAAATCTTAAAAAAAAAAATCCTATTCGTCATTTGCATAGTTTTGACATTTATGCCAAGAAGCCCATTCAGCCTAAAATAATCACCAGGTGGTCCTTCACAGAAAATGTTAGTTGGTTTCTGGTTTACAGTGTGAGTATAAAATTGAAGCCACGGCCCTCCCTGGTGGCGCAGCGGGTTAAAGCACAGCACTGAGAATCTGAAGCCACTTCCGCACGAGTTCGATTCCCGCCTGCCGCCTGCCCCGGAGGAGACCACATGGCGAGCCAGACCTCTCCTGACCCGCCCGCTGCTCCCCTCAGCAGTGTACTTCATTGATCTGCCTGTTCTGCTCCCCACTCTGTCTCTGGTGAAGCCTCTCACCGCCCCTGAGCCTCTGGCCTGTACCCCAGTTCTGTATACACAAATAAATAAATCTTTAAAAAAAAATAAAAAAATAAAAAATTGAAGCCACATGGGAATTTTTTAAAATCCTTTATAAAAAGGTAACGTTATGACCTGACTAAAAATAGAAACTCAGTCACTAAATACATATATATTTCTCAGTACACAGGTAATCTTCAGCAAAGTCATTTTTGCAAAAATGAGCTTATTAATATCAAAATACAAGACAGTTTTTCAGTTAACATACCTAATATTCTTGTCATTGTTAAGAAGGAAGCGACCCAAGATGTTTATGGCCAGGACCTTAAAAAAAAAACCGTAAGTTAAAAATTTAGCAAATTTAAAATATTTATATTAAAAATCACTTCCTAGCTTTTGATGGGTGCAAATAAATTAATGTTGATAGCTGGTACTTTACATACTGCTCAAAGGACAAACTCATAAAATCACACATGCCTCTGGTAGTAAATGCTGGAAGAATTTGTTGTAAAAGTTTTTATGTTGTCAGTGAAAGAATATTGGCACATATTCTTCTGAAGAGAAATCTGGAAATAACTATAAATATTTATAATAGTAATACACCCTTGGCCCTCCTTGGTAGCACAACAGGTTAGTACACAGCACTACAAGCTAGCCACAGCTGTTTCAGTGCAAGTTTGATCCCTGGCCCCGGAGGTCCACATGACATGGCAGACCTCTCCTGAGCTGACCCGCCCGCTGCTCCCCTCAGCAGTGTACTTCGACGATCTTGCCTGTTCTGCTCCCCACTCTGTCTCTGGTGAATCCTCTCAATGCCCCTGCACCTATGGCTTGTACCCCAGGACTGTATGCATAAATACATAAATATTTAAAAAAAAATACACCCTTTCAACAATTTCACTTCTAGAAATTTATCTGATAATACTATGTACATATTTGTACATATGCACAAAAATCTTCTGCATCAGTATCTATAATTATAAATGATAGGAAATATTCTAAATGTCCATTAAGAGCAAATGTACTAAATAAACTATGACACATCCACTAATGGAATATCGCAGTCATAAAAAAGAATTAATTCTGACACAGGCTATAGACTAGATGAAACATGAAAACATTATGTGAAGTGTCATCAGCTAAACACAACTAGATACATGCTAAACGATTCCACTTACATGGTACCCAAGTAGTCAAATTCATTGAGACAGAAAGTAAAACGGTGTTTACCAGGGGTTGGAAGTAGGACATAATGGAGTAACAGTTTCATGGGTACAGGTTTTAATTTGAAAAGACAAAAATGTTCTAAAGATCAGTGGTGGCACTGGTTGTACTACAATGTAAATGAAGTCACTGTCACTGAATTACATATTAAAAGATGATTAAAATGATTTTAGTTATGGTTACATTCTACCTCAACTTTTCAAGAAATGGGAATGGTCTCCACACATGAATATGGAACTAGTATCAAAATAAGGTTAGGTGAATAAAGTAAGGTGCAGAACAATACACATGACATGTTACCACTTTAACTATTTTAGCAACTTTTTGATAAGTCTAAAATTGTTTCAAAGAAAAGTTTTAAGAAGGGAAAAGAAAATAATACACAGCTACAGATGCATTTATATATATATATATAAATTTCTTATTTAAAGAATACATAATAATATAACAGCATTTCCTGTTTAGAATTGAGTCCACATGTAAAAGAAGGCAGGTATTTTCTTACCTGCTGTCCTTTTATGCTGTTTGAGTTTATTATTTCATATATATTTCTTAAATAAAAATACTCAAGAAAAACAAATTAACTCAAATCTATTTTCTCTTATTTAAAATGAGTACAACTTAAAATTGTGACTCCATTCAAGGCTTATTCTGAAACTTCCTTCTCTCAACAATATCTGTATAGTTAATTATAACTAAGTTCTTCCTAAATTTTATTATAATGAATATGAAGCCTTCAATAGGAAGGAATGGTATTTCAGATGTCAAGAACACAGCATTATACATTCTGCATCATTGTTTCCTAAAGTCATTCCCAAAAGGAATTCTTTCCGAGGTACTGAATTCCAAGCCAGTAATTCTAAATGAAATATTAGGGAAAAGAAAAGATTTAGAAAGACTTACTCGCAGTCCACTCTCTGACTTAATGTCCATAATAGTCAAAACCGTTTCATAAAGAATAGCATTTCCTACATTTTTACTAGTCTCTGTATTAGTGGCAACCTGCAAAGACACAGAAAACATCCAGGAGTAACAAGAGATATTTCGTAATTCATTACAACTACCATCAAGGAAACAAAATTATTTCATATAATCACTATCAGTGTATTCCTTGCTATACTAAAAATAAATATTTAATATAATGCAGCCTTGGTCTGCTTACCTGTGCTAATATATCATTCATAGCTTCACTTGAGTCATCATCATTTCGTCCTAAAATTCTTAATAACCGCAAAATTCGTACCTAATGTGTGATAAGTGTCAATAAATTATGTCTGGTACAAAAGAAACATCATTTCATGAAATTCAAACAGTTAAAATGAATTCTTATATCATATTAATCATGTTCAAAAATCTAACAGAAGAATGTTGAGTATTATCTTTTTTGTATCTTGATGAAATAATTAGACAACCTACCATTTACCAATTTATAACTAAAGGATACTATCACCTGCAGAATTATCAAATTTACTAGTAAGTGAAGTTTTTATGTAATGCACATAATTTTGACCACTACACATATAATTCATCTATTAATCTAATAAAATACACAGTTGGGTCATGATGCACATATTAATATTATTTTAACCAATTAACTACCAATTTTCTGCAAAACACAAACTTAGGAGGAAGGAAATTATCTATTTCAAACATTTAAACAAAATTTTGTTTCTTTCAACCTCACCTGCAAAAAGGGATCACTGATACCAGAAACATCATGTTCTGGTGAATATCCGGACATGATGAGGTTCTTTAGAATACGAACTAATTGGGGAACAAGCTGCAGGAAAGAAAGGGCATTAAAAAACAGTGAACATCAAAGAATTTATCATATGTAAGCAGGCGATTTGACTGCTTAATGTGGGGGAAGGTGTAAATCCAAGCAAATTCTACTGATACCACATACTAGTGTACTGATGCTTAATTAGTGTACCTTATGATTACTTAGGCCAAAAACTCAAGGAGTATGTGTTTGAGCTGAATAAAACAAATTAGATATTTTTACTCCACCAATGTCTGCAAAGATATCACAAATAAAAGCAGAGCACAAAGCCCAGAACCACAGAAAAGAGATGGCCATGGAGAGAAGTGCTTTTCTACTTTTACAAAGCTTGACATAACTAGATGGCAAGGACATGTTCAATTTTTATCCAAGCAAACATGTGAATATAAAATTTTATTACATCTAAAATACTACTGAGAATATCATTAAAATTTGCTTAAAATTTTAATATACTATACTATCGCAGGGCCGCTGTGGTGGCACAAGGGGTGAAGTCTCATCATTATCAAGCTATCTGCAGCCACCAGAGCACCAGTTCAATCCCTAGCTGGCCAGGGAGCTGACCCACATGGCACAGCAGACCTCTCCCTTCTCACCCATGCTCGCCTCAGTGGTGTATTTCAGTCAGTCTGCCTGTTCTGCTCCTCACTCTGTCTCTGGTGAATCCTCTCATTTCCCCCATCCCACACCTCTGGCCTACGTGCCAGCTCTTGGATGTATAAATAAAGAAAATCTTTAAAAAAAACAAACAGACGGGGGGGGGGACGGGGGGGGAAAGGAGGGAAATGCACGGGACTATGGTGGTGGCACAGGGGTGATTTGGTGATGGGAAACCCGTGGGGATTACAATTGAGATGAAAAAAAATGTGAAAAATGATGTAAAAATAAACTTTTTAATTAAAAAAAAAAATAAAAAAAAAAAAAAAAAAAAAAAAAAACAGGGCCCTCCATGTTGGGGCAGTGGATTGGGGCGCAGCACTGCAAGTTAACCACAGCTGCTTCAGTGTGAGTTTGATCCCCAACCCTGGAAGTGGCCCACATGGCGCAGTAAACCTCTCCTGTCCCACCCACTGCTCCCCTCAGCAGTGTACTTCATCCATCTGCCTATCCTGCTCCCCACTCTGTCTCTGGTGAATGCTCTTATTGCCCCTGCACCTCTGGCCCATACCCCAGTTCTGTATGCATAAATAAATAAATCTTTAAAAAAAAAACAACTGCACTACCTCAATAAGGGAGGGAAATCTTTTCCTCTTACAAAAGAGCTACTATGTCCTTTCTGACAACTAAGAAAATGAAAGTCTGCAACACTGACCAAGTGGAAAAGACATGAAAAAACCTTTTTCCTTAAGAATGTACAAAGGCCATGAACATTTTCTTTCCTTATTCTGAACTCAATATGATATAACTTTTGGTAAAATTTAATTTCAGTGTTTAATTATATAAACTGATTTTCTGTCTGTTGTCCTGTTTCACCTCTCTGATGAAACTATTTATTACTTATGGTCTGGAGTTTCCTACTTAATTTTGTCCATTAGTCAGAACACACAGAAAAGACAATTTTACTGCCAATCTGACCTTAAAGGTGCTTTAAATATTATTCACTTCATTCTGTTGGTCAATGGGTTAATGATACAATCCTACTCTAACATGTTTCCCACAAGAACTTTTCCAGTCTCCAGTTGAAACTCAGTTTATCTACATAAACAACCCTAATCAGCTAAAGTTAAGCAACACCCAAAATGAACTCAACTGCTTCTCTTTTGGAAGCAATCTTAACAGCCCCAACTCTGCTGTTGCTTAATTATTTTTTTTCTCACTGCTGGACTCTGTCCCTCCCTATTCCCCAATACTTTTAAAAGGGAACCAAGGTTAAAACAAATGTCAAGCTATAACCAGACAATGCCCTCAAAATACTCATAACATTAAGATCACTTCTAAATACAAGAAAGTGTAATCTGTGTGAATTTAACTACGTTTGGCTATAACACTTCATAACGAAGTAATTCATTAAGTCACCTAAATAAAAATCAAATTCACATGGCTCCCCAAGGTTTAAAAAAGAATCCAAGCCATGAAAAACTGTAAATTCTAAACAGAATCATCATGACATCTGTCAACTGTGTGTAAATTTCTATTAAAGGGAGCAATACAATAATTTAATAAGCTGTTTTAAAATACTGTAATAAAACCAGGTTCATCTAGCTACCAAGCTCTGCACAAAAAGCAGCTCGCCTTGTATACTTTCCAGTGGCCTACTGCCTCATAGTCCACATATCATACCTCATTACTTTTTGTAATCTGGTTTGTTTCTTATAGAAGTCCTTCTGCCTTAGATTACTAAAGTCCCAAACTGTTTTTATTCACCACCAAAAGATTGGCCCATCACATAAAACCCCCTGGGACAAAAGCACATGTCTAAGTGTTCAGCATACAAATTCTTGTATTTCAAGCTTCACTTTTCAGACAAAAATGCAAGTTACTAGAACTGATGACAAGACAAACAAATCAAGTGACAAAGGGAAAGGCTGCAGCCATGAAGATCAGTTGATGCCTACCCACTCTAGCTCAAAATCTTTTTAATATCCTAAAACTCTAGGCAAGATTAACTGCTGTTAAGGGGGAAACAAAAGTTCTAAAATTGAACTGTAAGCTCAGAAGTACGTATACAGCTTTTTACAGTGTGAGGGCACCCAAAAATGGCTCTGAAATTTCTACTTCAAAAAAATGAAGTGTTTTGCATCAAGGTTCCAAACTATCTGAAATTGTCATCACCAAAGCCACTGGGAAACTGCTTCAAGTTTAAGCACAGTTAAAAGGAAGCAGAGAAAAAGATTTACAAATCAGGAAAGGCTGCAACTGAAATCCAAGGCTGACTTTGGAGTCAGAAGTTTAAGTGACACAACAAAAACTGGATTAGGGAGTTAGCCAAAAATGCTAGAACAAATAACTCAAAATATTAAGCGCAGCTGTAGCATAGGTATATTTTTTAAAGCCACAATTGTGGGTGGATACACAAAAGTTACTAAGGACCTAATGCCAGCATGCACCATCTAAAATAGGGTTAACGCTTACCTTTTCATTCTAACATACAGCAGGATTCCAAACAGACAACAGGAACAAAACATACAAAGCAAGCATTAGGGACAGATACGGGTGTCATACTATTTTACATTAATTTAATCAAGACATGAACATCTAAGAGGGAAAAAAGCCAAAATGAGCTGTTTTTAGAGTCTCATTATATCAAAGGTACAAAGTCAGCCCCATTTATGGAGTGATCAGTATCTTATTAAAGGAATTAAATAATATAACTACCCAAAAAAAACCATCCTCTGAGTCCTCCCTACTATTGTCTTCTAAAAATAAGTTGAGGAAACAAAAATGTCCACGTTTTAATACAAAAAAAAAAAAGGATGGGAGGAGAGTGGTGGTTCTTAAAACAAGCTAGAGATTTCCCATCATAGATGTCAACTGAGTCAACAGTAAGTGATCCTGTGACAGGGAAAAATTTCAGTTTGCAGTTCATACCTTACCAAAAAAGAAAATTACCTGCTGAAAAAAAAAAAAACCCACATACACACAATTCTTGTTTGTGATTTGACCTCAGGTTACATTTCCTGACTTCAATGTGAAAACAGAAGATAAAGCAGATGAAAGATTGGTGTGTCTGCCAGCAATGAGAGACCTCTGTTATGAAAGGGAGATACTGTACTATGGCCAGTTCTCATATGCATTCATCTGAATTCCAGCCCTATAACACAGCAGGGCTGGTTAACACCTTTATTCAGCTCTGTAGCTTCCTTTCAAAAGAAAATTCCTAAGTGAGAAAATCAAATACTGTTCAGGAAAATAATTTAGCAATTAAAAAAAGCACAGGCATCAAGAATGAATGATACCTACTTTTCTAAAATGTGCAAGCATGTCTGGGCTTCGCTCACACATTTCTGTGAGGAGGACTACAGATGTGTGAAGGACACCTGAAAGAAAATAGCATGTAAAATTTTAAAATGAGGCTTTACTATTCAACTTCACAAAACAAGGTTTCATTTCTGAAGGTCAATTCCAAAGGGATAGTAGCTACTTTTGCTCTTTAATCTCTCAAAGAATTTAAGCACTAAGGTGAAGACAAAGGAGGTATTTAATAGATGACTACAAATTTAATACTGGTCAAGTACTCAAATCAGAATATTCTAACCAATTATGTCACCAAAATAATTGCTAAATCATGACAACTGATTCATGTCTCTGCAACTGAGACCACTATGAAGATATACTAAACAGTCAATGTAAGATAGGTATCACATGCTCTACACTTAATCAATGAGCTAGTAGCTAAGTTCTCAACAATAGTTAAAGAAGCAAAAATTTTAAACATTTTTTAACTATATTGGGTCTTCTAGATACCAAAACTGAGTTAATTAAATTAAAAGTATACCTCACCATATTTTCTATTAATATTTAGGACACAAAAATTTTCCCCACTCAGAACTTACTTCACTGGCTTCAAATAAAACATGTGGGGACAGGATATTCCATCCATTTAATTTTTCTCAACTTTATATAAATAAATCTAAGTATCCACTATAAATTCCTATTATAAGTAACCTAAAAGGCTTTTCATGAATCTTATATAAACCTACCAAAGGCAATGGAGAAATAACTTTTTCTTCTACTATAAAAGAGTCAGGAACTCAGAAAGTTTTGCTCATGAAAATCAAGGCTTACTTACACTAAATATTATTAATTTAAGATGGTACTTTCAATATATCAGACCGGCAATGAAAACTACATTTACTACAAAGGAATCAATCTCCAATTATAAAAATAGTATATCAGAGGAGAAGAACAATTAGATGGATCAGGTCTTTCTAGAACTGAGTCTAAACACAACAGAACAGTAAGTTCACTGCACTGAGCTATAGGTCAACATGGCAGGAAGCCTGTTCTCATTCCCCTTCTCCCTTAATAATTCACAAGTGTATCCAAGTCACATTACCATGGTTCTTTTCATTCAATAAATTTTTTGTTGCTGGTAAAAACATCTCCATAAGTTCAGGAACCTTCCTGATGACATGAACAGCACATAGTGCTGCCTATAAAAAAAATAAAGGACAAAAGATTTATTTCAAGGAAGCCAGGGCAGCCCACCTTATTAAAAAAACAACAAAACACCTTATCAACTAAGTCATCTATTAGAAAAATAAAGATAAAGTTAAATATTAGACTTAATATTTATTAGCTGGCTAGGTTTTTCTAATTTATACTACTACATTAATAAGAACTTTTAGTTCACCAGTTCCTTTTTTTATATATTGCTAAATAAGAAGACAAAAACTTAATCTTGACTATCCTTAGCTAAAATGAATTTATCTAACAAGTTAAACACATTATGTGCAGTTTTGGTTAAGTTAAAAATAAAGATTTCTGTGATAATCATCTCTGAATAAGATGGGATCAAATGGTTTTGTAAGAACATGAATGCAGCTGAAATTTATATATTAAAGATGTTTCAAATCTGCTACTTTTAATAGTAACTATACCTTCCCCAATTCATTCTCTACTGACATAAAGCGAAATAATCATCTAAATAATATTTAGCCAGTCTTTAGTAAAGAAAAGACAGTCTAAGCATATTCATTGAAGGAAAAAAAAATGTCAAGGACTGATTCTGACTTACCCAATCCATCCCCTTCAACAAAAAATAATCATATTCTACTATTTTCAGAATTTAACATGGTGTTTCTTTTTGTGTTTTAATGTGGTGATAAGAGGGGAAGGGTCCTAACTGCAAGAATGCTTTATTTAATGAAATAATGTTCCTTCTCATCAAGAAACCCATATGTTCTTTAAGAGAAAGACTGGGTTTTATTTTGCAGCCATCGTTAACAGTATATAATCTGTAAAACACCTTTGCCCCTTTCAACACCTCTGTCTTACACCATCACAGAGAAGCAAAGTTAATGCCACGCAGGTGACAGTTATACATTTATTTCTTAGACATCTAAATTTTATACTCCTTGTTTAGAAAGGATTTATTAAGGTTCAAACACAAGAAAATAATATCATGTCCGTATAACAAATAAAGCATAAGAGAGTAAGATCACTACTCTCCACTATTATTACATTTAGATATACTGATTTCAAAATGTTCTGTATAATTCCCCAATAATTACCTAAGTCCCAATGGAACTGCCCTTCTAGAGATACAAAGATATGGGCACTAGTCATTAAGACAAAAGTAAATTCCTAAAGACATGTTAATTACACTCTGCCTTAATACTATTTAAAATCAGGTAATTTTAAGAAATATATGTCATTTAGAATATCCAGTACATTTGTTTGTTATGAATCATTTATTTCTTTGAACACAGAAAATGAATTAATGTGTTCAGCACTATCAATTGGAGAGTTAACTAACATTAAAAAAAACCTTCAAAATTAGTATTAGATTTGAATTTATAAACAATTAACATACAATCACTTAAAATGTACTTACTGCACAAAGAAAAATTTACTTTATTATCATTAGAGCCTTCAAACATGAATAATTTGCCTTCTCATTTCTCCCTAATCAATTCTCCCCAATCTGAACACACATTTGGTTTCATTAAAAGTTACCTTTTTTCTTAAGTAAGAGTTGGAAGTTTTCAGGAGTTTCTCTACCTCTCCTGCAAGATCTCTGCACATCTCTGAGGAGCCCATGCAGCCAAGGGTACAAAGCGCTAGCCCCTGTACGTATTGCGTGCTATGATTGAGATCACTGTACAAGAAAGAAAGAGACATGAACATGCTCTGCCCGGTGCCCTCCATGGAGAAGCTCCACAATATAAAAAGACAGATCAGAATAAGTTACCATTCCCCCCACCCCACAATAAAAAGTAACAGGATTATTAGCTGCCCCAAAAACAGTTTGCTCCAACTTTATTACAAATTGCCAAAGAACTGACACAGACAGTCCCTCCAGTAGGCTCACCACTCCATGTTTGCAAGTACCAAAGCAAAAGAAATTAGACCACATGATGCCATCTGTTGGAAGAAACTCAGTACCATTGAAAGCAAAAACTGGCAAAAAAAAAAAAAAAAAA
>NW_004567129.1:13654414-13657016 GCF_000260355.1 Condylura cristata
TTATTACAAATTGCCAAAGAACTGACACAGACAGTCCCTCCAGTAGGCTCACCACTCCATGTTTGCAAGTACCAAAGCAAAAGAAATTAGACCACCTGATGTCAGCTCTTGTAAGAACCCCAGAACCATTAAAAACAAATACTGGCTAAAAAAAAAAAAAAAAAAGGCAAAAACTGTCAGTGATAAAAAATAAGAAGCAAGAGAGTATCTTTAAAAGATCTTTAAAATGGATGACTGGGGCCCTCCCTGGTGGTACAGTGGGTTAAAGCACTGCACTAAGAAAGAAGCTTAAGCCCATTCCACAGAGTTCAATCCCTGCCTGCCCTGGAGGAGATCCACATGGTGTGGCAGACCTCTCCTGACCTGCCCGCTGCTCCCCTCAGCAGTGTGCTTCGTCCATCTGCCTGTTCTGCTCTCCACTCTGTTCCTAGTGAATCCTCTCACCCTCCACATCTCTGGCCTGTACCCCAGTTCTGTATGAATAGATAAATAAATCTTTAAAAAAAAGAAAAGAAAATGGATGACAGGGGGCCCTCCCTGGTGGTGCAGCGGGTTAAAGCACAGTACTAAGACGCTAAAGTCACTTTAGCATGAGTTCGATCCCTGCCCTGGAGGTGATCCACATGGGGTGGCAGACCTCCCTAATCCACCCGCTGCTCCCCTCAGCAGTGTCCTGTCTGCTCCCCTTCATCAGCCGTCCTGTTCTGCTACTCTGTCTCTGGTGAATCCTCTTACAACCCCTGCAGGTCTGGCCTGCACCCCAGTTCTATATGCATAAATAAGTAAATCTTTAAAAAGAAAAAAAAGGGGAGGATGATTGGATTAAAAAGATGTGGTACATATACACAATGGAATATTATTCAGCAACCAATAAAACAAACACATGGATGGAGCTGGAAAAGATCATGTTTAGTGAAATAAGCCAGAAAGAAAAGAAAAAATACCAGGTGGTTTCACTCATAGCAGGAGTGTAATGGACCAGGCGAGAAAATAATAATAATAATGATCAGTTATATACCAGAAACATTTTATGAGGGTGGAGTGGGGAATGGGATTAAAAACGGGGGGGGGGGGGGAATGTACTGGACTGTGGTGATGGCACATGGGTGATTTGGTCATGGGAAGCCCACAGGCATTACAACTGAGATGGAAAATGCACAAAATGATATAAAAATAAACTATTAAAAAAAATCTTTAAAAAGCCCCACTATTACTACTACAACAAAAAGATCAAAGCCTTTTAAAAAACAAATCAGAAGATACAATTATAGCATTTAATTATAGCATCTGTTATAGCATTTAAGATGACTTAAACAGAAATGTTATGAAATCTTTAATCTTACCAAATGTTATTCACATTTTTTTACAAGAGAAGAAAAAAGATAGCTACTAAAGAAATAAGTTCATCAAAGCACCTTTAAGAAACTCAGCTAGGTATTTATAGCGAAGCCCATTATCTGGTGACAGACAAAATCCTTTCTCTAACAGGCACTGATTACTGTCCAAAATTATTTCCACGCCAGCCAGGAAGCACACCTTCAGAAAAGCTGAAATTTTTTAAATTTTACCCAGTAAGTTCAACTGTATATTATAGTCAACTGTGACAACGCAGAAGCTGAATTACTATATGAGTTATGCTATCTAAGAACTTATTCAAGGAGTCTGCAACACTAACATTTGTATTGACAAACAATATGTTAAGGAAAAAGCATGAGGGGAAAACTACTGGTGCATTAACACACATAAATGTACCAACAGTCACTGAATGCACTGCAACACAGAGCCTCAGAGGGGGAGGAGGAATAAAATGTTTCTCAAATTTATATTTTAAGACAGACCAGTGTGTTTTTAAATAGAGCACAGTACCAAACTTAACTAATATAGTTTAGAGTTTAGACATTGTAATTAACTTTTAAGAAACTGCTACTTGTCAAGTTTTGGTATATTTCAAAGAATAACCACAGATAGTTGAAAAGGTATTAAAGTCCTCTCTTTCCTTTTTCTTTTTTAAATTTAAGATTTATTTATTTATTCATAAAAACTGGGGCACAAGCCAGAGGTACAGGGGCAGTGAGAGGTTTCACCAGACAGAGTGGGGAGCAGAACAGGCAGATAGATGAAGTACACTGCTGAGAGGAGCAGCAGGTGAGACAGGAGAGGTCTGTTGTGCCATGTGGATCACCTCCAGGACAGGGGATAGAACTTGTACTGAAGCAGCTGCCGCTAGCTTATAATATTGCGCCCTAACCTCCTGAAACACCTGGGAGGGCCTCTCTTTTTCTAATTATATTATCTGTGAAAAGCTGGAGTTTCTTTAAATATTTCAAATTAACACAAAAAACTGAGTGCAGAAGCTAATATGAGCATCTAGTTATCTTCCATTAGACCAGATACTAAAAAGATCTAAGAGATGTAAAATGATGCCATTGTTCTCAATTAGTTTTGTTTTGGAAAATATTTTTTTTAAAGATTTATTTATTTATGCATACAGAACTGAGGGGTACAGGCCAGAGGTGTGGGGGCAGCGAGAGGCTTCACCAGAGACAGAGCGGGGAGCAGAACAGGCAGATGTACGAAGTACACTGCTGAGGGGAGCAGCGGG
>NW_004567129.1:13657116-13659204 GCF_000260355.1 Condylura cristata
TCCTCCGGGGCAGGCGGGAATCGAACTCATGCGGAAGTGGCTTTAGCTTCTCAGTGCTCTGCTTTAACCCGCTGCACCACCAGGGAGGGCCATTGGAAAATATTTTTTTATAAAAAATGTTAACAAGTAGGGGTTTCCCTGGTAGTTCAGGAATTAAGTCTCAGCTCTATCAAGCTTTTCCCAGACAGTACACTGAGCTTGAGCCTGGCCTAGGACCTAATCCACATGACACAGCACACCTTTCCTGTCGTGCCAGAAGAGGTTAACATTTTAAAATAATGTTAACAAGTAAAAGATTCATTCTTGGTAATTTTATTTTTGTTTAAAGATTTAGCTTATTTATTTATGCATACAAAACTGGGGTATTGGCCAGAGAGGTGGGGGGGGGGGGCTGGCAGACCCACTGAAATACACCGCTGAGGGGAGCAGCAGGCAAGACAGGAGAGGTCTGCTGTGCCCTTTGTGGCCAGGGATCAAACTCAGTTGAAGTCAGTAATACCCTGATAACCCTGAGACTTTAACCCCTGTGCTGCCAGGGAGACTCCCCTTAGTAATTTTAAACAAACTAATAAATGACTACACTTTTTCCTAACAAAAAAAGTAAAGTGTAAATTACCTAGCTGATGGCACACGGGTGACTTGGTGATGGGAAACCCGTGGGGATTACAATTGAGATGGGGGGGAAAATGTACAAAATTATGTAAAAATAAACTGTTATATATAAAAAAAAAATACCTAGTTGTTACTCTTCACCAATTTAAATACTTCAAAATTACTGGTAAAATGAAGATTTACCACTTAAGTTCCCAATTCCCAAGAATATTAGTTGACCTTTGTTTAAAGTAGTATTACTGGTTTATTACATTACATAGGCAATTGTTTAAATCAAGACACATACATACTGATTTTAGCCAACAGAATTCTAGTTTCTGTCCAGACACCCAAACACTGAATTCTTCTTACATCCTCTTTTGTTGACCTTGCTTCAGTTAGTTGACTTTTAACTAAAGTTTTCAATTATTTAAAATAACAGCATAATGGGGATCCCTAGTAGCAAAAGGGATTATAAAGCAGCATTATGAAGCTATCCACAGCCACTCCATCCCTGGCCAGGAAGTTGACCCACATGACATGGCAGACCTCTCCGGTCTTACCCTGTTCCCCTTAGCAGTGTATTCAATACATCTACCTATTCTGTGACCCATTCTGTCTCTGTTGAAACCTCTCACTCTCTGCACTTCTGGCCTGTTTCCCACTCCTTGTATGCATAAATAAATCTTAAAAAAAAAAAAGTAACTGCATCATGTAACCTTTTAAAGTACACTAATTATTAAAGATCTAATTCTAAAAGTTTGAATGTCTCAATTATTCTTCTGGGACAATGAACAACGAGGTAAACATTCATTATTAAGCATAAAAAACAGTATGAGGAGCCCTTCCTGGTGGCACAAAGGATTAGGACGCAGCACTGCAAGCTACCCACAGCCACTTCATGCGAGTTAGATCCCTGGCCAGGAAGCTAACCCACATGGCACAGCAGACCTTTCTTGTCTTACTGCCTGCTCCCCTCAGCAGTGTACTTCGTTGATTTGCTGTTCTGCTCCCTACTCTGTCTCTGGTGAAGCCTCTCACTGCCCCTGCATCTGAACTGTACCCCAGTTCTGTATGCATAAATAAATAAATCTTCAAAACAAAACAAAACAGTATGATGCCCTACAATACAAACAAAAAGCAAGAAAAAAGAAAGAAAACTCACTGATAAAATTCCATTAACTTACAGGCTTTTGAGAGAGAAAACAAACATTAAATGATCCACAGCCTTTTAACATTTAGAATGAAGTGTCAGATCAAATCTCAAACATGCAAAAAAGAAAAAGTAGCTCTCCTCTATATTCATTCACAGATCGGTCAGGTCCCATTAAAATTAAGTGCAGGCCCTCCCTGGTGATGCAGTGGGTTAAAGTACTGCACTGAGAAGCTAAAGCCACTTCTGCATGAGTTCGATTCCTGCCTGCCCCGGAGGTGAACACATGGTGTGGCAGACCTCTCCTGACCCGCCCGCTGCTCCCCTCAGCAGTGTACTTCGTC
>NW_004567129.1:13659304-13660646 GCF_000260355.1 Condylura cristata
TCGATCTGCCTGTTCTGCTCCCCACTCTGTCTCTGGGGAAGCCTCTCACTGCCCCTGAGCCTCTGGCCTGTACCCCAGTTCTGTATGTACAAATAAATAAATCTTTAAAAAAAAATTAAGTACAAAGATTTTTCTTTGCTTATATACCTTATTCTTCTGTTTTTATCAAGCTACAAACCTGTCTTGAGTTTGGCATTAACTCTCTAGTATGAACTGACTTTGAGGCAGAACTGCCAAATTATCAGCATGTGTTTTAAAAGGCTTGAATAATAAGAGCAACAGAGCATGCAAGCACAAAAATTAAACTCTCAGAGGCCTGTCCAGAATAAATGGGTGAAAGAGTCACTTTGAAGAATCCAGATGGAAGCCACTAAGACACCACGGATATCTATCACTTTTCAAATTCTCCATTCCTAGAGCTTACAACAAGCCCTGGCAATTAACAGGTTTATGATAAATATTTACTTATTAATGAGTCAGTTTAGTACTTTCATTACTAATACTTACTTCAAGGCCCCAAAACTAGGTTCTCCCAAAATCAAGTTCAAGTGTATTTAAAGGATACACTCATTACTTACAAAAAAGCTTAATTATCATTTTGGAATTTTCTATTATCTATTGGAAAATGTTAAAGTGGAAAATTATTTAATATAGAAAAGTATAAGAGAATTCTTTGTCTACAAATTTAATCACCTTTGATTTTTCTGTCAAATATAGAATTACAAATGAAAAAGAAATATGAAAGGAAGATTAAACAGACAGAGCAAAAACAAACTGAAAAATACCTTTAACTACTTACAGACATCAAAATTTCTGTAAGTTTCTAACAGAAATTTATTATAGAAAGGATTCCAGGAAAAACTGTTAATTCCCTGCAGAGGCTCCTATTTTCTCCATTCTGGATGTATTTGATGGTGAGTAAGCAAATTAAACAAACATAAGTGGGCTAATCCATCAGTAAAGAAGACATCAAAGAAAAAAAGACCCATCCATAAAAACTGCATGAACTAGAATCCCAGATTAGATTGCTGATAAACAAGACTTTTTACTTTTAGGTAATAATATAAACTGCCATCAATTAATGTAATCCATCACAACAATCGACAGAAAAATAAAAACCACATAATCATATTAATAGGTGCAGAGAAGGCATTTGACAAAGTTCAACACCAATTTATGTTTAAGGCCCTAAAATCCTCGGAATAGAAGGAACATACCTCAACATGATAAAAGCCATATATGACAAAATCACAGCCAACATTATCCCCAATGGAGAAAAGCTGAAAGCCTTTCCTTTCAGATCAGGAACAAGACAAGGGTGTCCACTATCACCACTGCTCTT
>NW_004567129.1:13660746-13665018 GCF_000260355.1 Condylura cristata
CAAGGAATCCAAATAGGGAAAGAAGAAATAAAACTGTTCTTATTTGCAGAAAGTATGTTAATTTACATAGAAAACCCTAAAAACTCCACAGAGAAACTAATTAAAACCACCAACCAGTTTTGCAAGGTAGCAGGATATAAAATCAACACACAAAAATCAGAGGCTTCCTATACACAAACAACCAATCAGAAGCAGAAATAAAACAACAAAAAAAATCCCCTTTTCAATTAAAGCAAAAATTTGGGAGTCAACCTAACAAAAGAGGTAAAAGACCTATACATAGAAAATTACAAAACACTATTAAAAGAAATACAAGAAGACACCATGAAGTGGAAAGACATCCCCTGCTCAAGGATCAGAATTAACATCATCTAAATGGCCATCCTACCAAAAGCAATATATAGATTTAACGTGATCCCAATAAAAGTCTCAATGACATTCTTTAAAGAAATAGAAAAAATATTCATGAGATTCATATGGAACCACAAAAAAACTTTGAATAGCCAAAACTCTCATGACTAAGAAGAAAGAGAATGGAGACATTACAATCCCAAACTTCAAGCTATACTACAAAGCCATAATAATTAAAACTGCATGTTACTGGAACAAGAACAGACATATACATCAATGGATTTGGACAGTAAACCCAGATATAAACCCACAGGTTTATGGGCAGCTAATCTTTGACAAAGGCTCAAAAAAGATACAATGGAACAATGAAAGTTTGTTCAGCAAGTGGTGCTGGAGATCGGAAGAGCCTACATGCAAAAAAATGAAACTAGATCACTACCTCTCACCATACACGAAAATCGACTCGAAGTGAATTAAAGACCTAGACATAAGAAGGGAAACCATAAAAGACCTGGAAGCAAAGATGGGCCAAACACTACACAACATATACCTCAGCAACATCTTTAAAGATTCAGCACCCAATGCAATGATGAAGGCAAGAATAAATAGATGGGACTACATCAAGTTAAAGAGCTTCTATACAGCAAAAGAAACATTATTAAAAACAAAAAGACATCCCACTGATTGGGAAAAAATTTTCTCACACAAAACTAGTGATAAAGGATTGATCACAAAGATTTACATAGAACTGTTGAAACTCAACAAAATAAACAACCCCATCAAAAAATGGGCAGAAGAGCTAAAAAGACACTTCTCCAAAGAGGAAATGCACATGGCCAACAAGCATATGAAAAAATGTTCATCACTTATAATAAGGGAGATACAAATTAAAACCACAATGAGATACCACCTCATCCCAATGAGAATGGCACATCTTAAAACAACTAGCAACAACAAACATGGTCATAATGTGGAGAAAAAGGAACTTTCCTGCACTGCTGGTGGGAATACAACTGGTACAACCACTATGGGAAGCTATTTGGAGGTTCCTCAAACTGCTAAACATGGAGCTTCCCTACAACCCAGCAATCTCACTCCTAGGTATCCACCCAAAAGACACAAAAACACTGATTCAAAAAGACACCTGCACCCCCATTTTATTGCTGCTTTATTCACAATTGAAAGACATGGAAACAACCCAAATGCTCAAAAGTGGATGACTGGGTTAAAAAGATGTGGTACATATACACAATGGAATACTATTCAGCAACCAAAAAAATAAACACATGCCTTTTACAGCAACATGGATGGAACTGGAAAAGATCATGCTTAGTGAAATAAGCCAGAAAGAAAAGGAAAAATACTAGATGGTTTCACTCTTAGCAGGAGTATAACGGATCGGGCGAGAAAATAATAATAATAATGAACAGTTACATACCAGAGACATTTTATGAGGGTGGAGTGGGGAATGGGATCAAAAACAGTGTGGGGGGAGGGAAGTGCACTGTGGTGATGGCACATGGGTGATTTGGTGATGGGAAGCCAAAGGGGATTAGAACTGAGATGAAAGAATGCACACAATGATGCAAAAATAAACTATTATATTATTTTAAATATATATATATATATATAAACTGCTTTATTCTTTGATATCAAAATGTACGCCACTAATTCTTTAATACAACAGTTCATTATTTGTGGTATTCCAAGTACTATAAGAAAGTTCACATTTTATCAATGCTTTTTCCATTCTATTAAGGTCCAAATGTTTCATCACTAAATTGTGTTCATATGCCTAAAGAACACAGCAATACCCTCAATTAAGTTGCTAGTCCTTTGCTTAGCCTCTTTACATATAAGCTACAGAAACAAAAATAATTTAAATGGATTCTGGAAGTAAATATGAAATGAATAAATAGAAGCTCCTAATGCCATAAGAAAGACATAAAGAGCAAAGGAGCTATCTGAGTAAGGAAAGACTTACTTTTTGATACAGTTGGTCATGAGAAGATGAACATCTTGTCTTTCGTCTAACAGCAGCATTGCCCCTAAATAGCCAATGCGTTTGTCTGTGAATTTTTGAGAAGCAATAAGCTTGAGGCACTCCAACTATAAATAAAAAAAAGAGGGAAGAAAAAGAAATTCAGAAACTGTTACTATAATTTAGAAAAGCAATGTTTTCAACCCAGTGTCATGGATAGCTTAAATGAATAGATTTAAAATGCCTACATATAAGGTAAAGACTTAAAATCTTTGGGTATCTTGATATTATCACGTTCTAGAGTAGATCAACTTTTTTTTTTTTTAAAGATTTATTTATTTATTCATATAGGACTGGGGCACAACCAGAGATGCAGAGGGTGAGAGGCTTCACCAGAGACAGAGTAGGGAGCAGAACAGGCAGATCGACGAAGTACACTGCTGAGGGGAGCAGCGGGCGGGCCAGGAGAGGTCTGCCTCGCCATGATCTCCTCGGGGCAGGGGGATCGAACTCATGCGGAAGTGGCTTAAGTTTCTTACTGCTGTGCTTTAACCTGCTGCGCCACCAGGGAGGGCCACAACTTTTTTTTTTAAGATTTATTTATTTATGCATACAGAACTGGGGTACGGGCCAGAGGTGCAGGGAATGAGAGGGTACACCAGAGACAGAGCAGGGCACAGAACAGGGAGATGTACTGAAATACATTACTGAGGGGAGCAATGGACGGGCCAGGAGAGGTCTGACACGCCATGTCAGACCTGGCTGGGGATGGAACTCATGCTGCAGTGGCTGCAGATATCTGTGCTTTAACCCATCGTGCCACCAGAGAGGGCCCAAGTAGATTATCTTTTTACAGTCATGTTATTTGCCATCTAAATAATCTGTGACATTTATCTTAGTTTTACAGATTCATTCAAACACAAACCAGTAAATTCTGGTAATAATCTATTAATAAATCCAATCTTTTTTTTTTTTTAAAGATTTATTTATTTATTTGTACAGAACTGGGGTACAGGCCAGAGATGCGGAGGGTGAGAGGCTTCACCAGAGACAGAGTGGGAAGCAGAACAGGCAGATCGACGAAGTACACTGCTGAGGGGAGCAGTGGGCGGGTCAGGAGAGGTCTGCCTCACCATGTGGTCACCTCCGGGGCAGGCGGGAATAGAACTCATGCGGTAGTGGCTTGAGCTTCTTAGCGCAGTGCTTTAACCCGCTGCACCACCAGGGAGGGCCAATCCAACCTTTTTTTAATCGAGGTAATAAGGGGCATCCCCAACAGGTATTACCACCATAGTACACATACCACCAACTCCCCCATATGTCACCTATCATAGAATATTGTGCTTTCTTCCCTCTTTGTTCTTACTCCTATCTCACCCCTTTCTCACACCTTGGTGTTTCTGTAGTCAGCCATCAAGGATTAGTTTTTTAGCTAGTCTTTATTAGTTTAGTAACTTTATATTCCACATATTACTAACACAAGCTGGTATTTATCTAAATAAACCCAATTCTTTTTTTTTTTAAGATTTATTTATTTACGCATATAGACCAGGGGCGCACGTGAGGTGAGAGGATTCACCAGAGACAGTGGGGGGCAGACCAGGCCAACTGAGAAGTACACTGCTGAGGGGAGCAGTGGGCAGGTCAGGAGAGGTCAGCTCGCCTCTCTGCCATGTGTCACCTCCAGAGCAGGGATCAAACTCATATTGAAATGGCTTCTTAGTGCTGTGCTTTAACCCTCTGCGTCACTAGGGAGGCTCCATAAACCCAATTTTTAATTAAATTCTCAGGTTATATTGAATGCCTAACTCATGTATGCATGCATAGTCTGATTACAATTTTAAATAGCTTTTTTTTTTAAAGATTTATTTATTTATGCATACAGAACTGGGGTACAGGCCAGAGATGTGGAGGGTGAGAGGCTTCACCAGAGACAGAGT
>NW_004567129.1:13665621-13707253 GCF_000260355.1 Condylura cristata
TCTGCCACGCCATGTGGTCACCTCCGGGGCAGGCGGGAATCAAACTCATGCGGAAGTGGTCTCAGCCTCTAAGTGCTGTGCTTTAACCCGCTGCGCCACCAGGGAGGGCCAAACAAATAAAATCTTAATAAAAAAAAAAAAGAAAGAAATAGGCTTCTAGAATTTGATAAAGTTAGGTGATGAAAATCAATGTTTAAAAAACAGGAAAGAAAAATCAGATTCCAAAAGAAAAACTGAAATGCCAAGTGAGGCTGATTGATTATATATCCCTTCCAAATACTGAATTCAATTTAAAAACAATTTCTAACAGATAATGAAGTCATTTTTACAGAGCTAGCAAAAGACCTAACTACTACGGTTAATGAGAAAATCAGGAGCTAAAACTTCAACAGGAAAATCATAGCCTTTTTCAAACTGGAGGGTTTTTAATCTTTCTGTTTAATAATTTTATAAATAAAAATTCTTAGCAAAGTAAGAAAATGTTACAAGAATCAGTGCATCATCCTTATTAGTCATGCTTTTAGCAAACATCTGGCATCATACAAATCATTCAAAATTTGTTATGAAATGAATGAATGAATATGTCCTTGTATATTAATATTGTTTTCTATTTTTTAGGGTCGTTATTTTCTTTTAAATGTTTATTTTATTTATATATACAAGAACTGGTGTGTAAGCCAGAAGTGAGGGTGGGGAAGAGGGTTGGAGGATTTACCAGAGACAAAGGGGAGCAGAACAGGTGAATCTACTGAAATAAACTGCTGAGGGGAACAACAGGTGAGACAGGACAGGAGAGGTCTGCTACAGCCATGTGGGTTAGCATCTTGGTCAGGAATTGAACTTGTACTGCAGTGGTTGGCAGTAACAGCTCCATAGCCCTGAGGCTTACCCCCTGTGCCACCAGGGAGGCCCAGGGTCAAGTTTTGAGATGGTCACGCTAAAAGTCATCAGGAACTGGTGAATACAACTTGTTTTGTATACACTTGTTTAAAATTTACCTAAAAAAATAAACAGCGAAAAGAAAAACTGAAAGTTAAAGGAACAATAAATTAGATCCTTTTAACATTTCCTTTTTTTATAGCGACTTTGCTTCAAGAATAAGTGTTTTTTTGAAGGTGATAAATTTGAGGGAGGAAATAAAATGAGTTGACTGGAGATGGCAGACTCTGTCATGTTTCATCTTTAAGAATGTTTACAAATGCTGAAAAACAAAGAAAATGGTTGAAGAGAGAGAAGGTAAATACGAGGGAAGGGCATTAACTTTAGCACAGCAATCACTAAAAGTACTTGCATGAGATACAGACTGGAAGAAAAATAGTAACTGATTGAATGCATCCACCCCTTAAGTAACCACCTCAGATTACCCAGTACTACTATTCCTCATTTAAATCTATCAATACTTGAAAATCCCAAATGAAACATTTCTAAGCTACAAATATAGCATATGCTTTCAGGCACTGCGAGCCAAACAGTTTGTATATTCACATCACCAGAGAAGTAACAAAAAACAGTTGCTTTTACTCCAAGATTCTGTGAGCAGTTAAAAGCAAAAGACAAACTTGGCATAAATATTTGCAATTCGTTTCACAGGCATGATATCTTATATCACAAGATCCTGCAAGCTGTTTGTTTTGGTTTTTTTTCCAAACCAACAAGCCAATATAAAATGGACAAAGAATATGAGGATAGTTCAGAGAAGAAAAAAAAAACATGAACAAATGAAAGCGCTCAATCACCTCCTAAATTTACTAAAAAAAAAAAATAATTGAACTAGACATAAAAATAGGGTGAGTTATAGCATATGCAAAATCTGCCACAATAAAGTTGTCAGAAAAAAGAAATGCAATAAAAAACATAGTGTACTAGTATCATAACAATGCAAGGGCATTAGTGACAGGAGTGTACAGTGGCACAAGTTATAGTAAGAAAAATCTGGCCAATCTAAATCACTAGTACACAAGGCCTTCTGACTCAATAGTTTCATTTTTAGGAAATTACACTATACTTACATTCACATATGTGCAAAATAATAAACATTCCACTATAGTTTTATTTAAAACAGTAAGACTGGAAGTAAGTGTCTATTAGTAGTAAGACAGGAATTGACTAAATTATTATTCATAAACAGGATACAGTGGTGGATATACTAGCATGCCAAACAGCTGAAATATGAGGAATCCTCTTGTACTGATAGGGGCTAATCTTCTCAACAGATTAATAAAAGGAACTGTAAACAACACATTACAAGATGTATTTTAAAGAGCAAGAATATAGATATATATCCATTATCTAGAGATATATAAAACATCTCTGGAAGGACAGCCAAGGAGCAATTACCACTAGAGCCTATAGAGAGGGATACTGATTGGAAATGAACAGAAAGCAGTTTTCATATGTACTTTTGTATCTTTTAAATTTTGTAAGATGAACTATCATCTATTCCACAGACAAGTAATATTAGATTAGCAAGGAAAAATTTAAAATCACTTATAGTTAGAAAATGTTAGTATAATACTATTCTAATTAAAAGAAAAACCACATTTAGGGGAAATATCTGCCTTCCTCTTCAAAATTAAACCTGCATTTCAAAAAATAACACAATAAAAGCATTTGAGTATTGGAACCATTTTATGAAAAAGACTTTAATAAATGGGTCTTCCCTGATGGCACAAGGAGTTCAGTCAAAGCACCGTGAAGCAACCCACAGTCACTGGGAGCACGAATTTGATCCCTGGTCATGGAGCTGACTAACATGGCACAGCAGATCTCTCGTTTTGCCTGTTGCTCCCCTCAGCGGTGTGTTTCAGTAGATCTGCCTGTTCTGCTTCCTACTCTGTCTAGGGTGAATTTTCTCACCCTCTTGTACCTCTGGCCTGTACCCTAGCTCTTGCTTGTTTGCATGCACGCATGCATGAATAGATAGACAGATTAGATTAGATTAGATTGGGGAGAGAGAGAGAGAGAGAGAGAGAGAGAGAGATATCTCATACCTTATCTCCAATCCTTATCATGGCTGTCTTTTCTCTGCTGAAAGTTATTTTATATTCTTCACCTACTTTCAATTTCGCCATGTCAATGCCACTTTTAAGATAAATGCTTTTCCCACAGAAATGTTGTTCCTCAACCCTACCTTTCATCCCAAGGGATTGATTGTGGCAACTCTTTGCTACCTGCTTATATTTTTCATATTTTCTAAATGTTTTGAATCACTGTGGTTTTGTTTTGATATAGTAAACTCCTGCTGCTTACAAACCAAAGTGCTAGACAGTCTCCCTGACACACAGTTAAGGGCACATGTAAAACAGGTGGGTAAATATCATACAATAGGATATATAATGAACAGTTACACACAAGCTACTGTGAAAACAAATTAGGAACAGAGCCCACCTGGGGATAGAAACAGTAAGAAATCAGAGAAAAGGAAGGATTCTTCACTGCTTTACTTAACACTTAGTGGGACAGAAAGAAACCTATTTTGACTTCACAGGTGTGACTCCCCAATCCTGATTCTAGCTAAGAGACTTAAGCAAGTTAATTTCACAGCAAATTTAAAAGGGAGGCTCTACCTCAAGGTTTCTGGACTTGTTACATTTTTCTAAAGCACTCAAAATACTATTTTTTATTAAAAAATCATCTGGTCACCCATTAAGAAAAAACTTGCACATGTGTTAATTTTTAGAACTATTTCCTACAAAATCAAATGTAGTCAAATGCACAAGTACATTTGACTTTACAGCTAACATTTGAGCTTTATGATGTGAACAATCACCTTGAGGAAGGGATGCAGTTAAAATTTGTAAACATTAAGTGATCTGTAACTAATTGACAGATCTTTTACAAAGTTACCTTTAGTTCATTTTGAAACATCAACATAACTTTCCAGTTTATACACTAACACACTTTTGACAAGTTGCTTTATCTGGCAACAACAACAAAAAAAATAAAACCTATATCCACCAGAGCCTTTTTTTCTGTCAAGGAAAAAAAATTTTAACTAATATCCTTTTACATTCCATTTTTTTCTCTTGAGAATATTTTCTATGAACTATTTCATACAAAAATCAATGGCCCACCAATCACTTCATGAAATTTTACCATTTTATTATATTTATTTTTAATATTAAAAATTAAATTGAAACCTGGGCCCTCCCTGGTGGCGCAGCAGGTTAAAGCACTGCACTAAGAAGCTTAAGCCACTTCCGCATGAGTTCGATTCCTGCCTGCCCCAGAGGAGCTCCACATGGCGAGGCAGACCTCTCCTGACCCGCCCGCTTTTCCCTTCAGCAGTGTACCTCGTTGATCTGCCTGATCTGCTCCCCAATCTGCCTCTGGTGAATGCTCTCACCCTCCGCATCTCTGGCCTGTACCCCAGTTCTATATGAATAAATAAATCTTTAAAAAAAATTAAATTGAAACCTTCTCCATACCTATCTTACTCTCACCTCCCTTCTCTCCATTCCAGGAATAACCAAAGCTGAAAAAAATTGAGTTCACCATTGCCAGGCAATATGTCCTTACTACAATGTAGAGACTACTGCTTTTGAGTGTTTTTTAAAATTTATATAAACAATGTACTGTAAAAACATCATATTGTATTCATTATTTTTACTCAACATCACTGAGTATTAATGACATCCAGCAAGAAACTCTAATTGTTACTGGCTGTAAAGTATCACACTTGTCAATATACCTCAATGTACCTATTCTTTTTCTGGACATACAGATTGTTTCCATTTTATTCCTCTTAGAAACAATGTTGCAAAGAGGGCATAAATGTCTCTTTTTAAACAGGCAAGAAGCAGTTTGATCAAATTTGACTTTTTCAGTTTTGTTTTGTTTTGATTAAGGAAATATAACTGCACAGGTGTTAGTATGATCTTTCATTAGGAGGCATGTAATTTTTCCTGATGAAGCCTCTCGTTTGTCACATAAGGAGCACTGATATCATCAAGAGTTTTAAAATGACATTATCCTAATTCTAACACCCTTTCACTTATTAGCTCTATTCCTCTAAGGCACAACTCCTCATATACAGTTGGGTCAAAGAAGTTCAAGCTAAGTATTTCTTTTATTTACCAGTTTTCAAAAATAGTTTATTTCCTACTAGACTCCAAAATTGACCAACAGAATGTTTAATTGCAGTGTGGGGGGGTGTATTAAGTATTACACCTGATATAAACTGTTGGTATATTTCAATTAATAACAGTCATTATTTTTGTTAGGGCTCCGGTTTTTTACATTTTGAGGTATGACAGCCTCTTCATATCTCTTCATACCTCTTTTTAATATGACCTGTTTAGTCTTTCTTACTTTTGGGCACAGTAATACAGTTTAAGCTTCATCTGTATATTTCCTGCCCCAAATTTGGGATTATCCATCCTTCCAATGAGCCCTGACCCTTTAAAAGTAAAATATTATCTAGCAATCACTATCTGGGTTCAATGGCATTCAAGACAAAGATGCCTACCATCACCACTTCTCTTTCATATTGTACTACAAATACAGTATATTACAGAAGTAAGAAAAAAAGTTGAAGGATGTAAAAGCAAGGGAGCTGTCATTATTTGCAGACAACAGAATCTATAGGGCCTCTCAGACCCAAATTGGTAACATTGTGCCAGGGAGTTATAAACACAAAAAAAACCAATTATACTTTTCAACATTTATAGCATAATTATTTTAGAAATTTTAAGGGTGTCACTTGCATTAGATCTAGGGAATGTCTCATTAAGTTTCACCAAAGACATGTAAGACTTTACATAGAATACTAAAATTTTGGCGCGCCTAAGAACTGCCTTTCTACACTATACTGGTGGCAGGTAATATACTACTGTGGACAGGCAACTGGGTAAAGCAGACAAGGATGGAAACAGCAAATGCACATCCTGCTGGGGGACACCAAGGCAGCTTAGTGCTGCTATGTAAAAACATTCATCCAGTATTGTCAAATTCTTGTTTTTCTAAAAGTAACTGGGGGCCCTCCCTGGAGGCGCAAGGGGTTAAAACACAGCACTGCAAATAAGCAGCAGTTGCTTCAGTGAGAGTTTGATCCCCAGCCCTAGAGGTGACCCACATGGTGTGGCAGACCTCTTCTGACCCACCCAATGCTCCCCTCAGCAGTGTACTCCATCGATGTGCCTGTTCTGCTCCCCATTCTGTTTCTGGTGAATCCTCTCACTGCCCCTGCACTTCTGGTCTGTACCCCAGTTCTGTATGCGTAGGTAAATAAATCTTTAAAAAAAATAATGAAAGTAGCTGGAAGTCCAGATTTTTATGAAACATTCTTCAGGTTTTATACATTGGTAACAAATTTAAAACAATTTTAAGTACTGTGTAAGACAAAACACAGCCCCCAAAAACTTAGCCCCCAAGTCACCAGTTTCTATTCCTGCAATCTACCCACTTTGAATAAAGTTACTCAACTTTATTTCTAGATTATAGTTAAGCCAGACACCTGAAAGGTTATAAATTCTATGGGAAATTTATTATTATTTTTTGTTTTAGAAGTGTTGAAGTTACCCTTTCTTACTGTAACTACAAAGCTCCTAGATGAAAGACCATTGTGACCAAATCTCATTTAGAAATCAGTTTTTTAAAAAATAGTTCCAGGGCCCTCCCTGGTGGCACAGCAGGTTAAAGCACAGCACTGAAAAGCTAAAGCCACTGCAGTATGAGGTTGATCCCGGGTCCCGGAGGTGACCCACATGGTGCGGCAGACCTCTCCTGACCCGCCTGCTGCTCCCCTCAGGAATGTACTTCATCCATTGGTCTGTTTTGCTCCCACACTTAAGAAAATGATAAAATCAGTAACATTTGAGGTTTTATGTACAGAATATAAATGTTTTATAGTTATATATTGTCCTGTAAAATAAAATCAGGATTGTACCAGTTAACAGATGAAGAAATTGAGACACAGAAAGGTCAAGCTTCTTGCTCAAAAATCAGAGATAATGAGATAACAAAGCCAGAATTCACATCCAGGCAATCTGATTCCTGCAGTTGTACTCTCAAATTCTAGTAATAATAGCCATATTATGGGTTTTCCCTTTCCTTAGCTGCCTCACCAACAGCAATTACACAGTCCTAGTATTCTACATTTTCCTACTCCTAACTTTAACTTTCCATTATTTTTTTCTCTTTTAAATAGATACTGGTGATGCATGCCATCTCAAATCCTTTCTACAAGGCAGGGTTAAAAACAATCAGCTAATAAACTTATACAAATAGCTATTTATAGATTTAAACTAAATGCAAAGAATTCATAGGTTTAAAATTATACAAAATTATAAAGCAGCAAATTTCTCTTGCACTGATCTTTTTCTACGTCACAAAAAAAAACCTGCCACAGGAAGCTGTGATCAGCCTGACATTGAGTCTAGGCTGATAAGTCTAATGTTCTGGATGCAAAGCTTTGATCCCTTCAATTGTGACATTTGGGCCCCAAAGTCTTTCCCTACCAGTTAGAAAAGTGACTCAAAGACTAAAGAAAAAGAAGTTAAATAAGATTGATCTCTGATCACCTGCTTAATGTTGATTAACTGCATGATTTTAACCAAGCTGAACCCTGAATTTCAGTCTCCTCAACTATAATATGAGGATATTACCTGTATCATGGGTTTTATTATAAAGCTTAATATTTTAAAAGGTGACTTCTAGAAATTTTAAAATTTACTTGGCCCAAATTTTATTTCTATTGAACAGTATCATACTAGATACTGCAGTAAAAAGTAAAAAGAAACAGCTCAAATTAGTTATAATAATCTTTTGTTTAACCCAATGTATTTAGTATTATCACTTCCATATTTAATCAACATAAAAATAACTAGTTAAATATTTAACATCTTTCTTTCTGAACTAAGGCTTCTAAATACATTTTGCATTTTACACTTACAGTACATCTCAATTTGTACACTACATTTCCATCAGAAATACTTGAACTGTATTTAGATTTCATAAAATTTACAATTGATAAAAGATTCACACACCCACGTTGTCTAAAACAGACCTAAAAGTTTTCCAATAACCACAACATCAACTATCCCCCAAAACTGATTTCCTTTAGTATCTGGCCCAGTTGAGCTGGCAACATTTCCAGAGATCAATGGCTATAACATAAATAGTGGCTATCACTGTCAATGGTGCAAGCCTAACAAATAAGGTGTAGTTAGAAGGTAGCTGGTTCTACACATAATTAAATGGAAACGGTACTGTCGTTCAGGTAGGTGAGCGATCTAGATATGAACCTTATTTGGAGCATATTATAAAGGAAATTCCAACAGGTACGGTACCAAATTACTGATATAAGTAAGACTGTGAGTTATTCAAACACACACACACAAAAAAAAAAAACAGAATAAGGACGTGAAATTGTGATTCCTTTTCCCAACAAAAAAATCATCTTTGTTACCAAAATTTTGGTACAGTTTCCGTGAGTATCAATACTTTCCACCTAAGAATTACATGTTTATCAAATCATTAATCCACCTAGGTAGGCCTGAAAAGTATGTTTTATATGCATGTTATAGAAATGAACCCTAGATATATAATATATACATCATATAATCAGTATATATACATACATCTTTCACAAAATAAAATACTACCAAAGTCTTAAATCTAACCTACAATAACGAAGACTTTAAATTCAAATTTGTCTTTATAAAACTCCCTTGGGAGTATGTAAGTCACTATATCCATGACATTAATAGTGGTCATCATTGAGTAGAAGCATTAGGAATCCCATCTGATTAACTTTTATAGTTCAACAAAGCAGGTTTCTATTAATCTAACCTAACTTAGCTGCCTAAAATCAAAGAGCAAGAACATATGAACATCTATTTATTTTATAATAATCATACGATGTGCTACTAAATGGATAACTACCTGGAACAATAAGCATGTAATTTGTTTATAGGAGACAGTTGTTTTTGCCTGCCTAGTGCTTGGTTCTCCTTTCCTCTGATGCTAACATCTCAATTTTCCTTTGAGAGTTAATGCTTTTCCACTTTAAATCATGTATGTCCAGAGAGGAATGATGACAGCTCCTTCTTCCACTGAAGTTACTGAATTGAATAGACTTGGTAAAGTGCTGGCCATCTTTCCTGATAGATTATATCAAAACATTAACATGCTATTTTTCATGTGTGTAGAAAAACTGGAGTATAGGCAAGAGGTGTAGGGGGTGAGAAGATTCATTAGAGACAGAGTATAGAGCAAAGCAGGTGAATTTACTGAAATACACATTATTAAAAGGAAAGGTTTGCTGCACCATACATGCAATCAAACTCAGTCTAGAGAGGAGATAGCACTGAGACTGAACCCCTATGTCACTAGGGAAGCCCAATATTAGCTACCTTTCAATAATGGAAACATGGTATTTTTCTTATTTACCTAGAATTGCACATATTTGTTTGCAGTCTTTTCCTTAAAGACTATGTTGCATATAATACAAGTCTTCGGTGATATAAAAATTTAACTGCATTCCTACAAATAAAAGGAAACCAGGCCCTCCCTGTGGCACAACGGGTTAAAGCACAACACTATGAAGTTGTCACAGCCACTGCAACGCGAGTTCAATCCCCAGCCAGGGGAGTGACCCTCATGGAATGGTAGACCTCTCCTGACATGCCCGCTGCTCCCCTCAGCAGTGTATTTCAGTAGATCTGCCTGTTCTGCTCCCCACTCTGTCTCTGGTGAATCCTCTCACCCTTTGCACCTCTGGCCTGTACCCCAGTTCTGTATGTATAAATAAATAAATCTTAAAAAAAAAAAAGAAACCTTATCTCTTCTCTGAGACTCAATCAGTCCCCTTTATCATGTATGAATTAGAGGATGTCCTATATAAGCACATGTAGGGGAGAAGCAAGAGGCAGTCCTGTACCATGATCACAACAATCAAGGCATGAGCTGATTAGGACAATGTCCTTAAAATGCTTGCATACCTGGCAACCAGCTAATTATTTTAACTAAAACTATCTGTTGTGCATGTCCTCCTTAATATTGTGCACAGAGAAAATAATTAAGAAAGTATTTAGCTAACAGTTCTTAAGTAGTCATAACAGACTAGACCTTTGACAGAACAATCACAATTTACTGTTTAATTGTAGTCAATCTTTAGTAAGATAACTGCCACTGTCAAATCATGCTCTGATTCACATAATGAACAGAAAATTGATGGTAATATCATGCCTTTCCAGGTCTACAGCTTTTTCTCTCAATCTAGTTCCACAATAATCAGACTACAATGATCATTCAAAATACTACCCAACAGGAAAATATCAATACTCTCTTGTCAAAAGATTGACATTCAAATTAAGAGTATTATGGTTAGATGCAGTCTCTGCCCAGCCTACCTGTCCAAAGTGAGCAGGGTAGCCCAGCATGTGCATATATAGTAATTTTGCCACATTCCGACACCGGTATGTATTATCTTCTTCTCTAAAAGATGACCGGATCGCAGCACATTCTTTTTGGATCATTTCCCGTTCTTCGGCTTGGGTTCGGGCTGTCCGGATAGTCCGGATCAGCTCCCGCAATCTGATGGGGGCTGGCATCCTCTGGATAGGGGAAGACATTAAATAAAGATGTTCATATTTTTTATTACAAAAAACCATCCATACAACTTCCCACATAAATTTCTGATCTGATTTTTAAGAATTCACAACTAGCTAAGTCCAGCAAAGCTGAATTTTATACAGTATACAAAAATGTTAGGTATCACATTAAGTAAAGTAAGACATGGAATACATCAATAAGTAGGTGTATGAATTAGAGGATGTATCGCTAGTATCAAAATATTTTGGGAACTAACTCAACTCGAATTTCTATGAAGTCCTCAAAGTAACAAGGAAAAGCCTAAATTCAGAAAAGAGACATTTTCTGCTCAGTTATTGTTAAGTTCGACATAGTTCAACAAAGTATCAGAAGAATATTCAATATGCTCACAATCAAAGTTTAGTTCAACAAAATAAGATTAGAAGAAAGGACCAATAGGAGGAAATGTAATCTTTCATTTGCTGACACCACACGGGGGAAGGAGAGATTTAACTTTGAATCCTAATCTCACATAATACACAAAATGCAAAATTAGTCATAGAATTAAACATAAAACTAAAACTAAAAATCTTCCACAAGATAAACACAGCTGAAAATCTTTAGAAAATTATACAGGTTGAGCAAAGATATGTATGTACACATGTTTATGTATACACAGCAAGCACAAAATATACAAAAATTAATAAACTATACTTTGTAATTTGAAACTTTGTCTTCAAAAGGTGACACTATAAAAGTCAAAACAGAGAAAAATCATGATTCCTATTTGACAAAGGGTTTATATATTCAGAATATATTGGGTTGTTGGAGAAGTCATGACTTTTTTTTCCAAGCAAAAATGCATCAGGACTTTTCCTACAGTCCAATATAACTTTACAACTCATCAATCTTATTGAAAAATGGGTAAAAGATTTGAATAGATGAGTAATGGTCACATATACATGAAAAGGTAATTCACTGTCTCTGGAGAAAGCGAAATTAAAACTATGAAATACTATTCTATACCTTGGGGATGACCAAAAGGACAAGTGTTGCTGATTAACACAGAACAAATGAACTTTCATAACTATTTTCAAAGGAATGCAAATGGCTCAATTTCTTTGTTAAACAGTTTGGCAATTTTTTATAAAGACAGACATCCACTTACTTAGCATATAATTCAGCAAATCCACCCAGTATTTACCCAAGAGAAAAGAAAATAGTTATTCTCACCAAGATTTGCACATCAGTGTTCACAGAAATTCCTAACTGCCAACAGCAAGAAACCTAATGTCCACACATGGTGAATGACAGCAGTATTCCATAGAAAGGAATACTTTACAAAACAGAACAGAACCGATACCCAATATGGAAGAGTCTCAGAAATATTCTGTTCAGCAAAAGAAGCAGACACAAGAGTACATAATGTTTGGGTTTATATAATTATTCAGATATATAATTATTAGTTTACTATAAAAGAGACATGGATATTATTTGCATAATCAAAGGTTTCAGAACATCAGTGGAATGGGCAGCTTCAGAGATGCCATTTCAACTGTGCCTTACTTCAGCCTACCTAATTTCCAAGAATGTCGCCACCACTAAACAAGAACAATCATTTTCTAGAGTTTCTGTTGCCTCCATATTCAGGAAAAACTTTATTTCCAACTTTCACATTAACTGGTTGAATCTCTCCAGCTTTTCTTTCAGAGATCAATCCAACAACTGCTACTATTGTTTGCATCACTTTTCCTTGATGTTTCAGGAAGCATCATGCCTCTTTTCAGCTATACTCCTTTCAACTAATAATCAAAGAGGGGAAGAAACTTTAAAATTCCTGTCCTGCCATGACTGCCCCCCAAAGTTCTTATGCTCATACAGCAGCAGCCAACAGGAGAGACCCACAGTTGGATCTCTAGTCACGTAAGTTAAGAGTACATATAGGATGATTTTACTTACATGAAACTCTGGGAAAGATAAGTACAATCTATAATGGGGGCAAAGATTGCCTGGAGTTGAGTGCAGAGATGAGAAATGACTAGCATGTAAGAAAACTTTTCTGGGATTGCTAAGCGTTTGTGATGTGTATATATATATATATACTTCTCAAAATTCACCTAACTGCACATTTCAAGCAATGCATTTTCACTGTTATAACATAACATACCAGGATATCCCACTCCCATTAGTTCACTATGGCCATCAGTCCTCAAGTATTGCACATTAAGAATTTAGAAAAGTTACAGAAATGCAAATGCACTTACAAAAGGAGCCATACTGGTCATCTTAAGTATATCCTCAACTAAATAAAGGCACCTGTATACTGCTGTTTTATTACTTTTTAACAGAAATACTTGAAGATCTAGTATTTGAAGTTTACAAAGATTTTTACATTCATCATCTTCATTATCTCATTTGTTTCTTTAGACCATTTTGAAGTGAAGGCAAAGGTAGAGGTTACTATTACCACTTTGTAAGAAACTTGGTTTCACAACTAAGCAATTTGCTTAAGATAGTGAAGATGTTAGGTGACAGTGCCTGTTCTTAGGACTTAGAATCAGGTGTTAGAACTCAAAGGTTAGAGTTCTTTCTAATACTTCAAAAATGAACATTATATTTACATATGAAATCACAGGATTGCTAAGAGTTTGCTTCATAATACTACAGGGGGAAAAGTATGAAGAAAAAAGGCAGGAGAAAAAATAAGACAAGATGGGAAAAATGTCAGTCACTGCTGAAATACGATGGAATCATGAAGATACAGTACATTATCCTGTAATATATATTACAATTTTCCATACTAAAAAGTTTTAGAAAAGTGAAAACCACAAGAACACCAAGGCATTTAGGGCCCTCCCTGGTGGCACAACAGGTTAGGGTGCAGCACTGCAAGCTAGCCACAGCCACTTCAGTGAAAGTTCGATCCCCACCCCAAAAGTGACCCACATGGTGCAGCAGACCTCTCCTGTCTTACCCACTGCTCCCTCAGCAGTGTACTTTGTCAATCTGCCTGTTCTGCACACCACAGTGTCTCTGGTGAATCCTCTTACCGCTCCTGCACCTCTGGCCAGTACACAGGTGCATAAATAAATATATGCATAAATAAATAAATCTTTAAAAATAAAAAAAAAGAACCAAGGCATTTAAATCCTTAAAATTTTTCATACGATATTTAAATAGTTAAAATTAATTAAAATATATTGACTTTAAGATAAAACATTTAAGGGTAAGCCAACCAATGTATATTTGATATCGAAAGTGAAATATTAGATACATAAAGCTATCATAGTTCTCAGCAAAAAGAACTAAATACAAAATTAATTTCTGACTGTCCAAAGCTCAGTGATTCCACTTTCAAAAACAATATTTATCATTAACTATATAACTTAATGTGATGAGAACAACATACATCTATAGCAACTTACGTCAATTGAAATCAATTAAGACTACTGTTAGAAAATAACATTTCTCTATGAAAACCTTAGTGATTGTAAAAGCAAATAAAGAAGGCCCTCCCTGGTGGCGCAGCGGGTTAAAGCACAGCACTTTCTAAGAAGCTTAAGTCACTTTCCCCTGAGTTAGATCCCCGCCTGCCCTGGAGGAGATCCACATGGAATGGCAGACCTCTCTTGACCCGCCTGCTGCTCCCCTCAGTAGTGTACTTTGTTGATCTGCCTATTCTGCTCCCCACTCTAGTGAATCCTCTCACCCTCCGCATCTCTGGCCTGTATCCCAGTTCTGTATGAATAAATAAATCTTAAAAAAAAAAAGCCAATAAAGAAAATAACTTTTCTCTATGAAAACCTTAGTGACTGTAAAAGCAAATAAAGACTATCAGAAAATCCCTAAATCTAGTCTAAAAGTGTGTAGTCCGACAGGAAAAAAAAATTACAAAAACTTAAGCCACCATAGAAACAAACAAACTGGAACAAATTCTCAGCTAATAGCCACAGAATAACAGTCATAGTTGTGCCAGAAAATTGAGGATCAAGGCTGTAAACTACCCTGCTGTACAAGATCATAAAATTAGTTACTAGTCTAACTCCTATCTCATGATTCCCCCACCCAGAACCCTTCCTCCAAGACTAGCGGCTGTCTCAAGTTTAGAAAAAAGTAGTGATTTTGTTTTTCCTTGAGTGATGGCAACTCACTACTGCTTGATTTCTTTATATAAAGAAAACATGGATGAAATATCATGGATGAAAAAAATGATTAAAAAAATCTGGTATATTTCAGAAATCTGGTACATTTGTTTAAGTTCAAAACAAAACAAAAATATATATCTGGTTCCAGGGAAGATTGAGTAACCAGACTCCTGTCTCTCAGAACGTAAATATAAATCCCGGACAAAGTGATGACTCTGAGTAATAATGACAGTGAGCAGAGCAGAAAAAAGGAGCAAAATATGAGGTTCCATCAAATTGGCAAGAGATTATCATTTTTCTTCCAGAACTGTCCAGCCTGCACCCAAGGGTACAGAAGTGCTCACAAGGTACACAGAAGCTCTTAAGAAAATGTACTCTTTCTGGTCCAAGGATCAGGAAAAGAAAGATCAAGGACAATGGAGGATATTCTCTCATTTGGCTTTTCATTTATTTCCTTCCCACCACTCCTAGGCAAAAACAAACCTGGTGGCTGTGGCAGAATAATGCCATAGCATCCATGGAGGCACCAAAGAACTGACAAAGGAGACCTCTATTAATGGGAAGAATTGTGATCCTAAGAACAGAAATAAATCATTCTTTATCCTCCCATTGCCTGATAAGAAAGTGAATTTACCAAGAAAACATAAAATCCTAATAACAAATACACATAACATTAGAACTAAAAAATACATGTAGCAAAAACGGCCAGATAGAGAAGGAAAAATAAACAAACTCTCAGTTATAGTTAGACTTCAACATGTCCCCCTAAGTAAATGTTTCACCATTATGTAGCAGCAAGGATACAGAAGACCTGAATACCATCATCAAATGACAGGATCCAACCATCGTTTATAGAACACCCCAACCAACAATAACAGAAAATGTATTATTCACAACTTCACACAGAACATTCATCATTAAGCAAAAACAAAGTTAATAAATATGGTCTCTTATTATAATAGAGTTAAACTACAAATCAAAACAGCTAACTGAAAAACCTTGAAGTACTTGGAAATTAAACTATATTCGAAATAATCCATGGATGAAAGAGGAAATGTGGGAAATCTGTAAATATAAGAGATGAATAAAAATACCTCCCTGATGGAGCAACTAGTTAAAGTGCAGTCCCATGAAGCTATCCACAGCCACGACAGCACAAGTTTGATCCCCGGCCAGGCAGGTGACCCACAAGAGGCATCATATCTCTCCTGTCCTGCCTACTGCTCACCTCAGTGGTGTATTTCACTGGATCTGCCTGTTCTGCTCCCTACTTTGTCTCTCGTGAATCCTCTCACCCGTGTACCTCTGGCCTGTACCCCAGTTTTTGTATGCATAGATATTTGATTAGGCAGTATTTATTAATAACTGAATGCACATCACAACTGGACTTCCATATGATCCCTGCCCCCCCCAAAAGAACCTCAATCTAAGTTTCATCCCTTGTACAAATATTAACTCAAAGTGGATCATCGATCTAAATGTAAAGTTTACAACTATAAAACTATTAGACTAATATGAGAAAACCTTCATGATCTGATATTAAGCCAAGAGTTCTTGGACATTACACTGAAGATATAACCCATAAAAAAATGATAAATAATAATAATAATGAACAACTATATACCAGAGACATTTTATGGAGGTGGAATGGGGAATGGGATCAAAGACAGTGGGGGAATGGAAGTGCACTGGACTATGGTGATGGCACACAGGCGATCTGGTGATGGGAAGCCCACAGGGATTACAACTGAGATAGAAAAAGGCACAAAATGATGTAAAAATAAACTACTATCTTATTTTAAAAAATGATAAAGCTGAACTTCATAAATGTTATAAGCTTCTGCAATATGAAAAACACTATAAAAGAAACGGAAAAGATGAGTCCAGCCTGTAATATTTGCAAAGCCTATATAGCGATAATGGCACAAAAATGTGCAAGAGATTAAAACTGACCCAGAATGTAAAAGGAACTTTTAAAATATAAAGACAAACGCAGTTTTCCAACTGGTAACAACAAATGTTAGTAAGGATGTGGAAAAAAAGGAACATTCCCACACTGCTGGTGGGAATACAAACTGGTACAACCATTATGGAAAACTGTTTGGAGGTTTCTCAAATTGCTAAAAATTGAGCTTCCATATGACCCAGTAATCCCACTCCTACGTATCTACCCAAAGGACATAAAAACACTGTTTCAAAAGGACACCTGCACCCCATTTTATTGCAGCTCTAATTATAATAGGGAAGACTTGGAATCAACCCAAATGCCCAAAAATAGATGACTAAATTAAGAAGATGTGGTACATACATGCAATGGAATATTACTCAGCAATCAAAAAAGATAAACCATGCCTTTTGCAGCAACATGGATGGAGCTAGAAGAGATCATGCTTAGTGAAGAAAGAAAAAGAAAAATATGATGGTTTCACTTACAGCAGGAGCATAAGGAATCAGGAAAAGGGAGTGGGGGACAGTGACAGCAATTATAATAAAGTTAAAAATGAAAAACAATTAACTATAAACCAGAAACATTTTACCAGGGTAGAGAGGGAAACAGGGTCAAAACTGGTGTGAGAAGAGTGCACAGGACTATGGGGATGGCACAGTGGTGAACTGGTGGTGGGAAGTCCACGGGGATGACAGCTGAAATGAAGAAATGCACAAAATGAAGAATGATGTAAAAAAATTTTTTTAATTAAAAAATAAAAAACCCAGGTTTTAAAAATGTGCAAGAGACTAAAACTGACATTTCACCAGAGTGTGTACAGGATAATAATCACATATTAAAGATGCGCAACTACATTAAACATTACAGAATGCAAAATAAAACCAAAGTTTTAGAAATTTATCCTAGAATAAATTGTTTAGGAATCCCTAGGCAGTAGGCTGAAAGATGGTATCTTCCAAACAGGAAGGACAGTTTTTTTTGGACTTCTAAACACATAAAACAAGAATGAAAAAAGATAATACTTTAAATAATGTGAAGACAAATCTTCAAGAACTTGCATTTCTATTTATATCACAGTTATATAAGAAAGCCTATTCTAGAAATTCCACTTAAATGTTGGAAAAGAAAACAATAAAACTGTGTCTATATTTTGGCCAAAGCTCTTTCTTAAAAAGAGGGAGCCACACCACAGGTATTAGCATTGGAAGTAGCAGCAGATAAAGCAAAATAATCACCAAAGGGAGAAAAAAATTATTGGGGTAAAAATTTGAACTGAGCCAACTAGTCTTTCCCCCGTCTCCTTCCCTAATCTTCTCATTAATAAGCCTTGAGATTATGATTTTATATTTTGAATAAAGACTTCAAATGGCAACTCAACATTCTTAAATCTTTCAAATACTTTAAAGAAACATTAAATATTACTGATAACCACCTGTAAATCACAGAAATATAAAAATTCCATTTAAAAAGTAACATTTAAAATACTGAAGCCAAAATAATAAAAGTCATAATAATCAACTAGCAGTCATCAAACAAGCTAAAGACTTCTCCACAGCCATTTTATGAACTGAAAAATAAGAGCCAGAATTAGCTCTAAAAACCTATGAGATCAACTAGCTGATGATCATATTACATATCATTCTATTTTAATTTGAAAAATACATTCTTTGTAAATCAAATACAGTCCCTCTGTACTGTCAAGTGGATCTATATAAGGAAAATATATATAAACTGAACTTTAAAAAGGAGCAAATATATTATACATTAAGCTGAAATACTGGCTATGAAATTTAAGAATCTTTAATTCAGAAAACAGCAATGTCTTTAATCAAGAAAATGAAGGATATATTAAGTGAAATAAGTCAGAAGAAGAAAGAAAAATACTGGCTTATATCACTTATATGTGGAATACAGAAACACAAAACAAGGGGTCAGATAAAACCAAACTAGTAACAAAATCTAGAACTCTGCTACAAAACTGAGGTTACCAGAGAGGGAGTGGCAAACATGCCAAAAAAACCATGTAAACCATGTTATCTCAATTAAAAAAAAATGTAATAGTTCAGGGCCCATTAGATTATAATTATAAAACAAAGAATTAATATCATAAATAGCATCAAATAAGCATTATTAAATTCATTAAATGCAAATTAAAGCAGAAGGGAAAATTTGCAATGAGAAGTCAGCTTCACACATCTGTTCATTTTCCTTCTTGTTCATTTAGTTATACCACCCTACCCATGGCTTTAGGGAAACATGCTATATCAAAAAGTTCCAACCATTCATTCAGCAAAATGGTCAGCCTTCTTTATGCCAGACATTACAATGGGTTACTAGGAACTGGAAAAGACATGTCAATATCTTTAAGAATTAAAAAGTGGGCCTCCCTGAGCATAAAGGACTGGGGGAGGAGAGGGGATAATAATAATGAATAATGAACAACTATATACCAGAGACATTTTATGGGGTGGAGTGGGGAATGGGATCAAAAATGGGGGAGGAGGACTGAACGGGACTATGATGACAGCACAGGGGTGAATTGGTGATGGGAAGTCCACAGGGGATTACAACTGAGATGGAAAAAGGCACAAAATGATGTAAAAATAAACATATTATTTTAAAAAACACTATAAAATTTCAAATTATTTCATTGTTTACTGTAAAAAAAAAATGCATTAGTAGGAGTGTCTGGGACTATGGGTCAGAGTAGAATGAAACCCAATGGGGACCAGACCCCCCACAGGTGCCAAGAAGCCCCTGAAGCAACCCAAGAAAATAGAAGAGAAACATAAAGCATTCAAGCAGAAACAAAGGAGCAGAAGAAACTAAAATTGAAAGTAGCAGGGAAAGGCCCCTGGCCAAGGTGAATTCAGAAATGTGGCAAAAAGAAAGATGTCCCTGTGCCTGAGGCAATGTTGATTCTCAATTCCATTCCTGTTTCAACATCTGCACTCAATGCCATGCAGTACTTTCCTTCATGAAGTGCTTTGAAGTCTGCTGTACATTTAAGAATAAACTTTTGTCCAAAAAAAAGCATGATATACTGGTTCATCTTCAGTTCTTCTTACTCAGCCATTTCTACTTTAGCTGCAAGGTCAGAGTAAACCCAGTCAGAATACTGCCCAAGTATTCTCATCTTCTGTCTTTGTTCTATCCTGAATTCTGTATTACCTGGAAGTAAACCAACTCATTTGATATTAAAAAAAAAGCATAGTAGCAAGATGAATAAATTCTAGAGATCTGTTACACAACACTGTCCTATAATTAATTAAAGTATACTGTGCAACTAAAAATTTATCAAGAAAGGTAGATCTCATGTGTTTTACCACAACTTTAAAAACACATATGTAAAAATTAAGTACTTACATTATAGATTTCCAACCTATATAAAATTTCTTATATGGGCCCTCACTGGTGGCGCAGCGGGTTGGAGCACAACACTAAGAAGCGAAAGCCACTTCAACATGAGTTTGATCCCCACGTTGGAGGTGACAACATGGCATGGCAGACCTCTCCTGACCCACCTGCTGCTCCCCTCAGCAGTGTACTTCGTCAATCTGCCTGTTTTGCTCCCCACTCTGTCTCTGGTGAATCCTCTCACTGCCCCTGCACCTCTGGCCTGTACCCCAGTTTGTATGCATAATAAATAAATCTTTAAAAAAATTTTCTTATATGATTAATCAAGTCACTGATAAATCTCCACTTCTGACTTTCATAACTGTCTTATTTAAAATTTTTAAATCCAAAAGTCAAGTATTTATTACAAACTAATACACATAGTAATCTGAGACTATGTAGTGTGTTAGCAAAAAATACGCATCTTCCTCTAAGGTGCTAAGAATATTAATAACTGACAAAAAGTACCATAACTAGTTTCATATTAATCATCAAGAAACAGTTCAATAAAAATCACTAAACCATTTAACATTTAAGGAAAAGAAAAACGAATATAAAGTTTTATCCTAACTTACCAAATTATAAATATAATATGTATTATTTCTTGTGTACTGTAACAATGATGTTCTTTAAAAAAAAGAAAAAGATGACAATTACGTAGAAAAAATTAAATTTTATTGGTGGAATAGTCATTTTCTAAAAATTGTACAGCTAGATACATTCTGCTCTTATTAACATCAATGACCCAACACATTCTGAGAAAAGCATATATTAAAGTCTATTACAATGATTGTGTTTCTGTTTCTTTTTATATCTAACCATTTACATTCAGTATTACAAAGGTTTTATTAGCTCCCTAAATGTTTGTTTTATATTCCCATCACTTGTATACTTTATCAAAATAAAATGGCTATCTTTTTGTCCTCTTCCTAAAAATAGTAAGAAACATCCACTTCTACTAGATGTACTTGAAGAATACAAAAACATGAATTCAAAGGGATATAGATACTCCTAAATTCACTGCAAGCCTATTCCAATAGCCAAGTTATGGAAACAACCTAAATGCCCAAGGTCAGAGGAGTGGATTAAGAAATTGTTGCATTTATTATACACAATGGAATACTACTAAAGTACAAAAAACAAAAGATAAAAACTCTTGCCATTTGTGACAACATGGATAGAACAAGAGGGAGGTAATGTTATGAGAAGTAAGTCAGAAGGAGAAAGAGAAATACCAGATTCACTGATATATAGAAAAGAGAAACATAACAAAGAATTAGACAAAACCAAACCAATAATGAACCCTAGAAAACCTAACTGGAATTGAGACTACAAAACAGGGAAGAGAAGGGGAAACAAAGAAAAGGATACTCAAAAGATAGTGGAGCTCAGGGTACCTATGTGTTGGCTAAGGTGTGGTGAAACTTAGCCAACTTCTGAGGAAGTATGATCCTATGTCTCTGGATCACATATAGTGTTATAAACCAACGACTATCACACACACACATTAGAACAAGAATGAAAAAGGAACACAGAAAATTAAAGTCTGATTTGTTGTACAGGGCTGTAAATTTATTTCTAGTTCATTTAACAAATGATGACAATTATAGAGAAAAAAGTATGAAATATATGTCTTAAGCATATCTGATATAGTTAAATGAAATTAGGTTTTAGAGCCTAAAATAAATTAGGTTACTTTATATACAAAATGGGAGAAATGGTTATTTTCTAAAACCTCCACAAATCCATTGTGGGATAAAGATTATCCTCATTTTCGTTGAAATGTCTATTTTCCGGCCCTTCTTTGTAGCACAATGGGTCAGGATGCAGTACTGCAAGCTAGCAGCAGCTCCTTCAGTGCGAGTTTGATCCCCACCACAGAGGTGATCCACATAGTGCAGCAGACCTCTCCTCACCTCCCCATTCTGCTCCCCACTTTTGTCTCTGGTGAATTCTCTCACTGCCCTGCACCTCTGGCCTGTAGCCCAGTTCTGTATGCATAAATAAATCTTTTTTAAAAAAAGTATTTTCCCACTCAAACATAAACTTCCTATGTATGAATAGTTCATTTGTCATATTTGGGCCTTGTATTCTCTTTTGCCCTATACCAGAGGAAATTGATAAAATTATTGAATTGAAATGCTAAAAAAAAAAAAATTCTCTAAAACGTACTTGTCCTTTCCAAAGCATACAAAATAAAGGTGCACTGGCTGCTCACCAATAGCTAGGGGAAAGGCAAATGGCATCAAATCTGTCTTCCACCCTATCATTAACTTTCTTCCTAGTTCTGAGCTCACACTACCTGAATACTAAGAGCCAACAGTCAAGAACAAAAAGCTAAAAGCTGGGGCTCCTCCTTTATAGATCATTTTTCCCTAAACCTAAAGATACCTGAACTGGGCCTCCCTGGTGGTGCAAGGGGTTAAGTCTCAGCACTATAAAGCAATCTCCAACCATGGAGGCAGGAATCTGATCCCCATCCAGAAGGTGACCCACATGGCGCAGCAGACCTCCCGTCTCATCAGCTGCTTAGCAGTGTATTTCAGTAGACCTGCCTGCTCTGCTCCCCATTCTGTCTCTGGTGAATCCTCTTGCCACACCTGCACTTCTGGTCTGCACCCCATTATGCATAAATAAATAAATGTTTTAAAAAGTAAAAATAAAAAATAAAAATATGTCCCAAAAAATATAGCAAATGTTAAGGGAAATTATCTGTTCCTAGTGTAAAAACAAATGTCTTTCTAACTACTATATATTTTCCAATCTCTTTCAAACAATGAGTATGTATAACTTGAGTAATAAATATTGCCTGAAAATTCAAACAAATTAAGAAAGAATAGGGCCCTCCCTGGTGGCTCAGCAGGCTAGGGCACAGCACTGCAAGCTAGCTGCAGCCACTTCAGTGTGAGTACAATCCTCAGCCCTGAGGTAAACCTCAAGCCTGGCAGGCCTCTCCTGACCCACCCACTGCTCCCTTCAAACAAATCAAAAAAGAATAAAGCAAACTACAAACTTTAAATACTAAGATTGCATTCATCCTAAAAGAGTCACAATTACCTAAGGCCATTTTTCTACAGAGCAATAAAAACTTTATTAAAAAGTGATTTAATACTAAGGTAACATTTTCTCTAGATTCAAGTACCCTAACTATGGATACCAAAAAAAGGGGAGGAAAAGATTCATCTTTAACCCATGTTTCTGACATTAGTTTAGAGGGAGAAGCCCCAATGAGAGCAGTTTTAAAAACTATAAAATACCTAGGAATACATTTAACAAAAAAAGTTATAGGAACTAAAAGAAGAAACCATTAAGCCTAAGAAATATTTACTGATGGACCTTAAAATCTAAAACAAGATCTAAACAAACAGAAACTCAACATAAGAAAAACTACCATCATTAACAAATGTCAGGTCTCAATACATGGTTACATTATTAGTTATATCAACATTATTATATCAACATTATAATGTTGGGGAGATGGAGTTAAACAGGAGCATCAACTGGTTGGTGGCAGATGGTGAGCAGACCTTTGGCGGTGGGCTAGGTATGATAGATAACTATGCACCTGAGACCTATACAAAGTTACCAACTAATACTGGGCTGCTGGAAAAATCATGACATATTTTTTCTGTTTTTCAAGCAAAAAATGTGTCATGACTTCCAACAACCTAATATATAATTATATATAGTTACAAACTTAATAAAAAAAACAAATGAACAAAAATGATCAGGACTCCCAAAATCAATACCTGAATACATTGTAATTCCAAGCAATGGCCTTCTTTGAGGTTTTCTAAACTCGACAGATTTATTTTCAATTAACACAGATCAAAGAATAAATGCTTAAAAAGTTAAAAATAAAGAGGTACTAGAGAAGCTTTCCTTAACAGGAGAGGTTTCTATAAAGTTATTATACTAAAAACTATAAAGTAACAGTACAGAAAAAGAAAACCAAAATTTCTAGAAATATAGCAAACATATGGAAACTTAACACATAAGATAGAGATTAATTCATTATAAGAATGGGTGGTTTACTTAGTCCTGGTATGGTTATCTCCCCTGTACAAAGGAAAACCACATAAGACTTCTCTACTTCACACCATGTAAAAGACACTTCACACCATGTAAAAGATAATTCCAGATGACTCAATACATGTGTCATCTGACAAAGCATTAATATACAGTAAGCGTTCCTATAAGATAAGAGGAAAAATAAACTTAGAAAAATGAACAAAGGACATGGCTAATTTTCCATAAAGGAAAACCAATTTGTCAGAAAGCATATCAAAAGAGGCTAGTTTCAGCAAGTGAAGGAATTAAAATAAAACAAAATTAAGAGACCATTTATCATTTAGCATACCAGTAAAATATAGTAGTTATGTCTAATACAGTGATTATATGAAGAAACCACTGCTAATGGAGTTGGATATTATGACAATCTATTTAAACAATAATCAAGCAACAAAAACATTTAAAAGATATTTCCTTTAACCTAGAAATCCCACCTTTTAGATACTAGTCTACAGAAATAGAAGCAACAACAAACAAATTGATGTGTCCAAGGATGTTTATTGAATCATGTTGTAGTGGCAAATTTTAGAAAGAACATTAAAATGTCCACAGGAAAACAACTGAATAAATTATGTATGGCATATATATACTGTTTAAAAGAACAGGATGGGATTATACTTAGTGACCAGGATGTTGAGAAGTTTGTTACAAAGTAATATAAAAAGTATGATCTCCCTTTTGTGAAGACAAATATTCATCATATATGCACAATTAGGTTAACTGGCCAAGCATGGAAAGAAATCCATAATCTGGTAAAATGATGATGGTGTTAAGGGAAATGAATAGCTTTTTTTTTTTAAAGACTTATTTATGCTAAAAATAAACTTTTGTAATTAAAAAAAAGACTTATTTATGCATACAAAACTTGGGGTACAGGCCAGAGGTGCAGGGGCAGTGGAGGGATTCACCAGAGACAGAGTGGGGAGCAGAACAGGCAGACCTACGAAGTACACTGCTGAGGGGAGCATTGGACAGATCAGGAGAGATCTGCTGTGCCAAATGGATCACCTCCGTCAGGTGGATCACCTCCGGGGCTGGGATAGAACTCTCACTGAAGCAGTTGCAGTTAGCTTGCAATGCTGTGCCCTAACCCACTGTGCCACCCATTGCACCACAGGGGAGGGCCTGAATAGCTTTTTTTTAAGAATGTCTTCAATGTTTTTCATTTATCACAATGGTCACTTGTATATTAAAAAGATTAAAACCCCAAAAGTAGATGACGGGATTAAAAAGATGTGGTACATATATACAATGGAATATTACTCAGCAACCAAAAAAGAGAAACACGTGTCTTTTGCAGCAACTTGGATGGAGCTGGAAAAGATCATGCTTAGTGAGATAAGCCAGAAAGAGAAAGTCTCTCATAGCAGGAGTATAATGGACCAGTATAATGAACAACCATATAACCATATACCAGAGACATTTTGCAGGGGTGGAGTGGAGAATGGGATCAAAAATGGGGAGGAGGGGGCACAGGATTTTGATGATGGCACACGGGTGACATGGTGATGGGAAACCTGCGGGGATTACAATTGAGATAGAAAAAAAAATGTACAAAATGATGTAAAAATAAACTGTTATAAAATAAAGAAAAAAGAAAAAAAGATTAAAACACTGAAGAAAACTAGCACTACTGAGACAGAAAAAATGCACAAAATGAAGAATGACATCAAAAATAAATAATAAAATTTTTTTAAAAAGAAAGAAAACTAGCACTACATATATGGGCCCTCTCTGATGATGCAAAGAGTTGAAGCACAGCACTTCAAAGCTAGCCACAACTGCCTCAACAAGAGTTTGATACCCACCCAGGGAAGTGACCTACATGGCACAGCGGACCTTTGTTGCGCCCACTGCTCCCCTCAGCAGTGCACTTGGTCAATCTGCCTGTTCTGGTCCCCACTCTGTCCACTGTGAGTCCTCTCACCACCCTTGCACCTCTGGCCTGTACCCCAGTTCTATATGCATAAATAAATCTTTTTTTTTTTTAATTTTTTAAAATAAAAATAGAAAATTCTCCACGGGGAGTGGAGAAGATAGAAGTTATCAACTTAATATCAGTCTCCTTAGCAGAATGAGTTACACAATTGGTATTCCAAAAAAGAAAGAAAGAAAATTAGTTTTCTTTGCTGTCACTTGAAACTTTTGCATTACAAAAAGTTTGAGTTGGGCCCTCCCAGATGGAGCAGTGGATTAGAACACAGCACTAAGATGCAAAAGCCACTTCAGCATGAGTCCAATCCAGCCTGCCCTGGAGGTGACCACATGGTGTGGCAGACCTCTCCTGACCCACCCAATGCTCCCCTCAGCAGTGTACTCCATCCATCTGCCTGTTCTGCTCCCCGCTCTGTCTCTGGTGAATCCTCTCACTGCCCCTGCACCTATTTCAGGATTAACATCTAAATAATACTCTCAAACACATGGAGACAAGGTTTTGTACATGTTTTCTAAATCTGAAAATAAACTTCACTGACATCAAGTCTACCGTCACCAAGTAAATGACCTACAGTTGAGTCTTGAAACTCAGGATTGTTTTTGCCTCTAGCATCAACCAATTATTATGTCTGAAAACATGAAAAATGTTTCCATGTTATTTTCATTCATATACTCCATTCTGCACACAGGCACTGTGTACTGAATATAGCAGTACACTATATATACTAGGATGCCATCAAGTAGATAGTTCCAGTTTTCCAGAAGCTTAAGGAAAAGTAGACTGTTCAACAAAGACTAAAGAAAAATGCTACACTATTTTGCCTGGGGTTAGAGAGAAAGGAAGAATAGGTTTACTAGTGGGAGGAGGAAAACTAGCATTCCAGGTATAGGCAGAACAGGTGCACTGAGAATGAAAGAACAGAGTATTCAGGGAAGAGCAAAAAGTTCAACATGTGATAAATAAAAATAAGAACTAAATGCTAATAAAATTATAAGCTAGTTCCTTATTCTACCTTCTTAAATATTCAACACCACTTATAAATTTTCATGATCTAAAGTTTCTAAAGAAAATGGAGGCCATGCATTCAATGAAGGAAAGAGACAGCCATCTGAAAAAACATTACACATATTGGTGAAAATAGAAAGAGGCTCTTTCTTCTTAAAAGTTTTCCTTCAATAATCATACCAAAAACCTAATATAAACAAAGAATCAACTCTGTATGGGGGCCTAATTATTTTTCATTAATTTCCCCATTCATTTCAATCCAGTATTTTTAGCATGTTTTAAAAGTATCATGCTTCCAAATTTTTCAAAAAGTGAAAGGCAACCAAATATTTTGTACAGATTATAAAATAAGGACTTAAAAAAAATTACCTTCTTACTTTCTTCACCTTGAAACTTGGATTTCCCAACAGTGAAAATTAATAAACAACTTCACTAAATTGAGCCATAAAAACATTAATGAAACTCCTTTCATTGGGTTATACAACTATGTGACTATTTACAAAAATAAGATCTTATAATCAAATGATGTATATTATCTTTCTATGAGTCTTCATTGTAACCCAAAAGCTTGTAAGGAGGGGAGTGCAAGTATTTTATAGTTCCAAGAATCTAAATTCAAGTCCTCGATTTTTGCTATCCCCCAAAAATCTGTAACATTAACTGCAAAGCCAGACAAGTTGAGAAGTCTGGAAGTCCAGATACAATCACATGCAACTAGTGCGGGTGAGCAAACCAAATGCCTATCAGGTTAGCATGAGAGTGGACTGTAACAACTAAAGTGGGGAAGGGGGTTGTCAAAATTAACTAGCTGCCTTTAATATGGCTTTAATTATTCATAAAGTACACAGTCTCATATATTTTCTCCACCTTTTAAAAAACTACCATAACGTCCTCCCAACCCTCTTTTTCTCTGACATTTATAACTAACTTTCCAGTGTTCTGAGTAGCCACCCCCCAAGGAAAGAGCAAAACTTTCTCAAGTACCTAATGAAATAAGCATTCCTAATTTCAATCATACTGTTCTAAATCTTGCTCTTTCATACTAAAGTGTTAATGTCAACTAAGAAATTTGAAAAGTATGAGTGTTTTTTTCACTTCTTTTTCCTTCAAACTGATAAGAAACTGTTCTAGCAATCAAAATTGTTTGATATTACTCCAGTAAAGAAAAAAACTTTACACATATGTTCAAGACAGAAAAACTGTCTTTATTGAAATAAAATTTTCTACACACAAAGGTAAATGGAAAAAATCCTAATAATTTAGCCAAGAAATAAAAGCACTTTGACAAACCTTTTTGTTCTCTTAACTTTGAAACTGCTTGCTATTTTAACTATCATCCAGCAAGAAAGAAATTTAATAAAAATAACACACAGGATGAAAGCCAAAATCAAGAACTGAAAACCATTCATAAAGCAAAGACAGATTGAATCACAAGCACTAAAAATAACTAAACATGTAGCTGCGGTTTGCAGATAATAGTTTTAGGTTTTCTAAAGCTAAAACTAACTTTTTTAGTTTTGATATTATTAAGCTCTGCTATATACACAAAAATTTTTAATCCTCATCAAATGAACATAAGGGGATTAAGTGGTTCAAGAATCTGTTTTGGTATGAATTTGGTTTCCCAATTCAACTTTTTAATTAAAAATAATCTTTTGGAAAATACTCAACTTTTGACATTTGTAGTGTTCCTATACTTAAGAAAAAAATGTGGTTTTGGACTTTTGCATACCACTGATTTCAAGACTAATTTTTAACAGAAATAGTGGGACAGGGATATCACGAAGGTACTGCTACAATTTTTGTATTTTATAGTTTGATTTTAAAATTTACTCTCAAATCAAGACTTGCCATCAGTGAAACAAATCAAAAGAAAATTAAACAATAATGTCAAGTATAATTTCAACAATTTTAGACAAAGTAGACATTTAAGTATGTACTGATCAAAGGTGCACTAAATAGCACTTTGCTTGTAATCTGAAAGGCAGAAGGACACTTTAACCAATTAAATGCAAACCATCTAAGAATGAAAGGCCGTAAAATATCAAGACATCACACCATGAAGTGAAATGAGTTAAATATTCCTGCTGGTAATTCTTCCAATGCCTTGTTTAAAAGTGTAACTCAGAAATGGAACTTTCCAATACCAAACACAAGGGGAATCTTAGACCATAAATGAGCATTCCTTAAATGCTCAGTGTTTTAACAGTTTCTTTAAACCAAAAGAGAAACTCCATACCTCGAGTAAATACACTAATAGTAACTAATAATTTTCAAAAAGATTCCTTGAAACAAGTAATAAGAACACTATTTACAATTAAAATAATCTATCTGGCTCCTGAGACATCACATGACCAGTTCTGGGAATGTGTTTACCTGATGATAACCTGATGATAAGAATAATGTCCTTACACATTAATAATAAGTACTGAAGGATTTGATGCAGCTCAAGTTAAAAATTTTAAATTTCAGCAGTCACTCGACTATAATATCAATTATTTCTTTTTCAAATATAAAAACCCAGGCCATGATGAAACAGAAATGATTAATCACACTCACCTAACTTGAATTGTAAGAAATACTCAGGGAATTACTGTGAAATGCTTTTTATTCAAGCATGTTATAATGCAAATTTACTTTAAGAGTGGAAATAAGACGGCGATATTATGGGAACCTGAAGAGTCTTTTTATTCCAAAAGTTATGGCATACATAGTATGACCAGCATCATTAGGAACGGTGAAAGCGAATATTTAAAATCCACCTATTTCCACAAAAACCTAATGCACGAAGTCAATCCAGTGTTTTTAGAATCAAAGATGGTTAGTGTACAACACCTGAAAGTAAGATCACTAAGAAATCATTCACTCCTCTCTTCTGTTGACTAATCCCTTAAGCAGCCAAAAAATTAAAAAGTTACTTTCCTTTCCACCTACATCAGACTAATGCTCATCTCCACAAGCAGAATTCAATGCCCAGTGATATAAAACACCAACAGAAATACGTGTCAATAAATAACAAGAAAGTGTACCGCACATGAAGGGAATCCACAAATGAGAACACATTTGATGGGTTTCTTCCTACCCATCCACCCACCCTACCCCGTCAAAAATGCCATTTAATCAGCTTTATAAACATTTACTGATGAAGGAGACTACGGTTCGACCGCTCTCCTACATCAAACCCTAACAGGGAAACAACTAACCGTCCCGACTTTCAGGCAATCAGGAAGAGCTCGAGAGAAATTATTACAAACTGACGTGCGCAAGACCAGGAGTGTGAAAACAGGGTAAGCTGTGTATCTGCAGGTGAGGTTTTTAAAAAATAAACGGAAATTTGGGAAAGAAGTTGATCGGAAGGTTAGAGGGAGGCGAGGTCGATGTCCAATTCTGAGAGACGGCATTGCAGGGACAGACAGTGATTAACTTAATGTTTGGAAACGCTGAAGAGAGTTCTGCGAGAGACCTGACCCGGGTACAAGATACAAGAACGCTGATACGTGGCTGGAAGAGGACACGCGGGGGTGGGACCCGCCCCGCTAACCCCGGCTCCCTGAATGAGTCCTCAAAGGAGGTTCGCAGAGTGAGAAAGTCAATGGGTCCAAGTAGGCCCGCACCTGCCGGACAAACGCCACAGCACGGAAGGCAGCGGCACGCGGAACCTCCCAGCCCGAGGCCTCGGGGTCGGCCCTCAAAAAGTCAGAACAGACCCTGAAGCTTAGGGCCCCTCCTGGCCCAGCCTCTGTCCTCTCTCCTCACCCCCCACAGCCTGGCACCGGACCTCTGGGATAGACAGAAAGCTTCCGGCCAGGCGCTCCCGTCAGGCGCAGGGCAAAAGAAGCAATATGCTCTTCGCGCCACGAGTGACACTCACCGGCCCGAAACCTCGAATGAAACCAGCAGCTCCGGGGGCGGCGGCAGCAGTGGCAGCAGGAACCGAACATCCAAAATGGCGGCTCCCTCGGCCTCACCACCGCTACTGCAGGCGGAGGGATTCTTAAGAAGGGAGGGAGTTTTTAACTAACTTCACACACAATCACAGAAACTTCGGTCGTATCTCCCTCTCCCTGTCGATTCCGCGTCTGCTCACTGCAATTCCTCGTCTCCCCCTTTTCCTGTTCTTCAAGAACTCGGACCCCGCCGAGGACTATTTGCCAAGGAGGATGTGACTGCTCCTGGCAGAGCGACGCAAAGCGTAGCAAGGTTTCGGGGCTGTCACTGATGACGCGAGACGCAGCTGCCGAGTCACCGCTGCGAAGAGTCTGAGTGAGAAAGATCCGGCCGACCCAGGGGCCGAAGGACATAGGTTCCGCTTGGGGAGTAGGGAGTGCCACCAGGAAGCGGCGGGGGCCACCTGAAGAGGGCGGGGCTAGCTAGGTTGCGTTGGCAATGGGAGAAACGAGGGAAGTGGGGCGAAGAACTCTGAGCCCCGGCGGAGCCAGTCTTAATCCGCGAGAATCCCTAAATCTCCTATCACCCTTGAGCCTTCAGCTTTCTCTTTAGATTAACTTCAGGAACATGCTCCAAGTGACTCGGGATTCTGTGGTTTCATGGCCCTTTGCAATGTATTTTATAAAAAGAGGATTTTGCAGGGTGGATTCTAAACCTAGTAGCATTGGTCAACCTTGTGCATTGGGCAAATCATTAAACTCTCAGGGCCTCCGTTTCCTAATATGTAAAAAGGAAGGATTTGGAATAGTGATAGCAAAAAGCCTTTCAAAGTGGGCCTTCTCCCTTTGACTCCATGAACTAATGACCTGAGCCAAAGAAAATCTAACCAGACAGTTGCTGGTTTGATAATTACTAGTCCCTGACACAAATATTTTCCATGTGAACTTGACCCACTTAAAGGAAAAATGGACCACATAAACGGACATCCTTTAGGTATATTTTTGGGAATAAAATATTCCCAAAAGTGAATAAAGCACCACACCATCCTGGTTAGCAAAGGAAATGAAACTGATCACAAATCATGAGTGTAGCACTTGATTGTCATAGACAGGATATTGTACTTTCCTTAGTCACTTATGCACAAATTTTTAAATTTTTTACAAAAAGTCGAACTGAGGCCCTCCCTGGTGGCGCAGCGGGTTAAAGCACAGCACTGAGAATCTGAAGCCACTTCCGCATGAGTTCAATTCCCGCCTGCCCCGGAGGAGACCACATGGCGAGCCAGACCTCTCCTGGCCCGCCCGCTGCTTCCCTCAGCAGTGTACTTCGTCGATCTGCCTGTTCTGCTCCCCACTCTGTCTCTGGTGAAGCCTCTCACCGCCCCTGAGCCTCTGGCCTGTACTCCAGTTCTGTATGAATAAATAAATAAATCTTTAAAAAAAAAAAAAAAAAAAAAAGTCGAACTGAGTAGGCTTACCTATACAATTTGTTCTTTTACTGCTGAACATGCCAAGTGATGGGAAAGAAAGGAAACCAAGGATGTAATAATATTATCCTTTTTATTTTCAAATGTTGATGTCATATTATTTTTAAATATACTTATGCATATTTAAATATACTTAAATATGCTTATGTATATAAGTAAATATACTTATGTATACTTAAATATACTTATCTGATTCTCCTCAATCACAGTAAGTAAGCATGTCACTTCTTTTACAAAAAAGACTGTGGCACAGAGAAACAAGTTTCTTGAAGGATACCCTTTCTACTCCCCCCATTGAGGTTCTACTATATGATGTCATCATTTACATTCTTTTAAAATATTTATTATTTATTTATTTATTTATTTATGTGTAAAAGACCTGGGGTTTAGACCAGAGGTGCTGGGGCAAGAGGATTCATGAGAGACAGAGAGGGGAGCAGAACAGGAAGGATTTACTGCAATACATTGCTGAGGGGAGCAGCAGGCAGAACAGGAGAAGTCTGCTGCAAAATATGGGATTGAACTCAGGCCCCAGTGGCTGGTGACAGCTCTATAGTGCTAAGAGTTTAACCCCCTGCACCACCAGAGAGGACCTGTTATTTTCAATTGCATTAAAAATGGTAGTGGGAAGTTTACAGCAACTACACCTGAAGAGAAATCAAACATTGTACAAAAATGAACAATGATGTAAAACGTATATACATAAATATATATATATATTAAAAAATTGCACACCCACACCCACCCCCACACTCAGGGTAGAATCAACCCAGAGCAGATGGTTTAGGGAATTATAGCAGTCCTCTCTTACATCTCCATGTTCTACTGTGGATCCCTAAGCTAGTATATAGCATTGTGAAACTAGAATGTCATCATAATGCCATAAGGTGCATTCCTCTGAACTATGGCTATGCATGAACATGTACTAAAGTACAATTTCCATTTTAAAAAATGCAGGTTGCACCAAAAAAGAGAAACACATGTCTTTTGCAGCAACCTGGATGGAGCTGGAAAAGATCATGCTTAGTGAGATAAGCCAGAAAGAGAAAGAAAAATACCGGATGGTTTCACTCATAGCAGGACCAGGCGAGAAAATAACAAAAATAGTGGACCAGGCGAGAAAATAACAAAAATAATGAACAACCATATACCAGAGACATTTTGTGGGGGTGGGGGGGGAGGGAAATTCATGGGATTATGGTGATGGCACACGGGTGACTTGATGATGGGAAACCCGCAGGGATTACAATTGAGATGGAAAAAAAATGTACAAAATGATGTAAAAATAAACTTTTGTAATAAAAAAAATGCAGGTTGCAAAGCAATAAGCTAAAGTATTCCATTTGGAACATTACAAAAATTTGTTTAGAGTTCAAAGTTAAAAGTTTTACCATTGCATACCACAAAAGAAAAGTTATACCATTATTTAGAGGAATGAGATTTTTTTCCTACCAAAGCAAATGGCAAAACTTGAGAAAGAAAATAGCAGAAATTATAAAATTTAAACTCCCTCCATATATTTTTGTAGTTATATTTATCTCTGTAATTAACAAACCTCTTCCCCAGTGCAATTGAAAATTAAAAGTAATTGACCCAACATGTAAACATCTCTGGTTTCCATGGCTAGCGATTAACATTTGGAAAGCTTTCCTCCCTATCTACTCAAATATAATCCCTAATTCCAGATAAATAAACAGTACATTTACAAATGGAAAACTATGTAACCAATAAATAAATAATAACTTTATTATTTAGGTTGGCATTTTAAAACATTATGAAACAATATTATACAATTAATTTATAAAAAATGTATACATACCTAGAACAAAACTGAAGGATAAAACTAAAACAAAAGGTTTAACTTTGTGTGGTAGGATTATAGAGGATTTTTACTTTATTATGTTTTACTTTTGAAATAAACATTGTACATTGTACTATGTTTTTATTTAAAAAGAGAGTTTTTACATTTTGAACAGAAAGAATTTTAAAGATAATGCAGTTTTATGGATCCAAACACTAAAGGAGATTTTTGTTTGTAAAACTGCAATAATATGAAAGGATAAAAAAAAATTATACCGAGAGATAATGACTGGGAGAAAAGGTCTTAATTTTTATGATTTTACTTATTACTGATAACTTTTGTGTTTCCATTTAACAATTAGAAACATTAACAAAAATAAATAAACAAAAGCAGCACTGGTCCATGCGGAGCACCATATCCCAGGCTTACGAGAATGTTACTCTTTGTGAGCTGAGAAAGGTTTTCAACATCTCTGGACCTGTTCCTTAGCTGGCCAATATTTATGACTTGAGTGCTTCCAAAATGGATTTAAAGTGGCACAGGGCCCTCCCTGGTAGTGCAAGGGTTAACATGCAGCACTGTGAAGCTCCCAGCAGCCACTTCTGTGTGAGTTAGATCCCTAGCCAGGGAGGTGACCCAGGTGGCCTGGCAGACCTCTCCTGACCTACCTGCTGCCTGCCCACTTCATCCATCTGCCTGTTCTGTTCACTGTTTTGCCTCTGGTGAATCCTCTCACCACCCCTGCTCCTCTGGCCTGTGCCCCAGTACTGTATGCATGAATAAATAAGTCTTAAAATAAAGTGGCTCATTACTCAGAGGGAGAAAGAAATGAAAGCATTTTGAAAAGTATCAAACACCAAAAGAGTATAATACAATTGTGTACCAGCTCACAATTCAACTCAAGCATTTATTGATGGCTCTCTACATGTAACAGTAGCACATTGTTTCTTAAAATTTACAAAGTAGTTATATATATATTGATTCAGTGCTTCTCATCCACTATTAGCTTATCAACTGTGTGGACATTAAAGAAGTGTAGTTAAGTAGGTGGGTCTGGTGCTAGACTGCCTATACTTAAAACTCTTACTTGAATAAAATTATTTTTTAAGATTTATTGTTATTTATTTATGCATCAAAGAACTGGGGTACAGAATAGAGGTGTGGAGGTGAGAGGATTCACCAGAGACAGAATGCGCAGCAGAACAGGTAGATCTACTGAAATACACTGCTGAGGGGATCAGCGGGCAGGACAGGAGGGGTCTCCTGCACTATGTGGGTCAGCAGCCTGGCCAGACATTGAACTCTTCCTACTGTGACTGTAGATAGCTTCATAGAGCTGCATTTTAACCCCTTGTGCCACCAGGGAAGGTCCAAGTAAAGGTATTTTTTAATAATAAAATTATGTTCTTCCTCTCTTTATTGTACAACTTGCAGTATGTTACACAGCATTTGTGAACATTTCTGAATCAGTTTCCCTATCTGTAAAATGGTGTAATATTAGCATCAACTTCTGAAGGCTTTATAATTAAATGAGCTGATACACTTAAATCACTTTACAATGGCTGAGGCATAGTAAGGGTCCAAAAAAAGATCAGTTTTCTTTTTTTGTTTTCTTCTGTGCTGGGGTGAAAGAATTCACCAGAAACAGAATGGAGAACAGAAAGGTGGATTTTTTGAAATACACTACTAAGACAACCAGCAGGCAAAACAAGAGAGGTCTGCTGCCAATTAATCAGTTTTCTTCAGGATAAATATGGTAACCCCATGTCAGAGATGAAGAAACAGAAGCTCAGTGAAATTAAATGATTTGTCATACCCTCATCAGTAGAACCCAGATTCAAAGCTAGTCCTTCAAACTTTAGATAGATCTTTTAGCCCATTTAACAATCACCTCATGAACACATTTTCTGACCCTTTATGACATGGTCCTGAATGTACAGAATCTATAATGCATGCTTCAAAAAAGACTGTCCCTACTTTCCAGATCATTACCACATTGAGGAAAACTAGATATTTTTAAGCCTTAAATTTAAAGAAAAAACATAATCAGTAATGTTATTACTTAGCATGTAAGTCCCAGTTCCCACCAACACCCCCCACACACACACACACACAAAGGCAGGAAAATGAAAGGTCAGAGCAGTGAAAGAGCTCTGGAAGCTCATATCAGTTGAAATCTGTGGAACCTTCCCTCATGGGTTAGATGAAGAAGGATTGTTAAATGACTCATCAGCAGCCAAAGACATATGACCTTATAACAGTTGGGTAGACCATCTCTACAAAAATGTGGTCAGCATCTTGCACAAAAACACTTCCTACTTCTCCATGTGCCAGAGACCTCTGCTGGAAAGGGAGAGTGAAAGGGGACACACCCCTGTTGGACATATAGTGATGTGAATCAAAGAGGCAGCCCCCACTGGCCTGTTTTGTAATTGTTTGAGTCACTGGAATCTATAAATAAGCCTGCAAGTCAGAAAGAAATTAGTTCCTTGGCTGTTTATATAATGTCTTTGCAAAAAAAAAAAAAAAAAAGCATTTTTATAGTTCTTTTTTAGCATAGTCCCTAATCAAAGTATATCCTGGACTAAGAAAAGAATTTAGGAATCCTTCAGTTAAGACAAAAGTGGGGAATGATGTAAAAAAATCCAAATTTCAGGCCCTCCCTGGTGGCGCAGCGGGTTAAGGCACTGCACTGAGAAACTAAAGCCACTTCCGCATGAGTTCGATTCCCGCCTGCCGCCTGCCCGACCACATGGCGTGGCAGACCTCTGCTGACCCGCCCGCTGCTCCCCTCAGCAGTGTACTTCGTCGATCTGCCTGTTCTGCTCCCTGCTCTGTCTCTGGTGAATCCTCTCGCCCTCCGCATCTCTGGCCTGTACCCCAGCTCTGTACAAATAAATAAATAAATCTTTAAAAAAAAAAAAAAAATCCAAATTTCAACAGCCAAGTCCACTCAGCCTTTGACCTACTACCAAGAGCTTTAGGAAATCTCTGTTCCTTCAAGGAAATGCTGAGGCCCAGAGGATATAAGCCTCAGACACGCTTCCTCTTGTTTTAGAGATTTTTTTTTTTAAAGAAGCAGCCCGATGTGCCATCTGAAATGTTTTATTGTCAACAATTTTCTTTTTGTATTGTGTTGCTATATTTGGTATATCAACGATTTTGAATTAGGTTGACACTTTGGAGATGGAAAATGTCACTCAATGTGAAACTATGACCAGCTCACACTGCAATCTGAAGAGATGATGCCATTATCCCACGTAAGAAAGACAAAACGGAAGGTCAATTAAAAAACAAAGTTTTAAGATAAAAAAAACCTGAAATTGAAAAATAACAGACTTCTAGAAGAAGATGCAACATCCAGATACAGAGCAGGGCTTCTGACTCACTGTACCCTACTCAAGTCATTTTATTTCCTTAACTTGGGCACAATCATTTCCCAAGAAGGGTCCAGGGTAAACTGGTTTTGGCTTCCTTTAGGTGCATAGTCCCTTCCTTGTTCCTCTAAAATCAGCTGTCTAAGTTGCTTTAAAATTGACCTGGGGCCCCTCCCTGGTGGTGCAACAGGTTAAATCACCACACTATAAGGTGTCCGCAGCCACTGCTATGTAATTTTGATTCCCAGCCCAAGAGGTGACCCAGATGGTGTGGCAGACCTCTCCTGACAGAAGTGTACTTTGTCAATCTGCCTGTTCTGCTTCCTACTTTGGTGAATCCTCTCAACCCCTGCACCTCTGGCCTGTCCCCCAGTTCTTTTATGCATAAATAAATATTTTTTTAAAACAATAAAATTGGCCTGGAAGGATCTCCTGGTGGCACAGGGGTTAAAGTCTCAGTGCTATCAGGTTATTGCCAGCCACTGCAGCAGGAATTCAATCCCTAAACAGAGCAGCAGATCTCGCCTGTCTCACTCGCTGCTCCTCAGCAAGGTATTTCAGTAGATCTCCCTGTTCTACTCCCCTCTCATTCTCTGGTGAGTCCTTTCACACCACCCCCACCTCTGGCTTATCCCTGGTTCTTATAATCCTAAATAAACAAAAATAAATCTTTTCTAAAAATTGGCTTCAGAAATCCAGATGTGTTGGGACTTCCACAGACACCGGGGTAGCCACTTCGAGGTACCAACTTCAGAGGACACTAGTTTCCTCAGCCAATCTGCTCACATATGCCAGAGGGTAACCAAGGCCTTGAACAGATGCCACAGGTAGGTGCCTTCTCCCAAGGAGAGGTAGCCAGCTTGCAAAGCAAGTGGGTTCCTGACTGTGGCTTTAGAAGATCCTCCTCTAATCCCATATTATTTGAATGAACTTTCTCTTTGTGAGGAAGGATAAAATATTCATGATCAAACATCTTTTTAAAGAGAGAAACTAGTTTACACATGTCACTCTCTTACATGCAGATGAGGCAAAGGAAACTCTTGGCCTCATAAAATAGAATTCTGAAATAAAGATTTTACATAACCAATAATTGCATTTACAAATTAACTTGATATTTTTCTTCAAATAACTTATTAAAAAGAAAAGCAGACAAGCCAAAAATCAGTTACACACACAAAAAAATTTCCATCTTGTTTTCTCAGCTTCTCCTTTTTCCAGTCTCAGAGAATCACCAATAATTATCCCACCAGAATACACTTGATAATGAAAACTAAACGGGAAGCTATTATTTATTAGATACCTACAAAGTATTAAAGAGTTTTACATATATCATTTATTTTAATACTCATTATTGTCCCCAATTGACAGGTGAGGAAAAGGAGGCTCATAGCCAGTAAATAGCAGGAGACTTAAGATCAGACATATGATTCCACTAATTCCCTAAAAACACTTCTCATATTTACTATTTCTTCCTTTCTCATATTTACTATTTCTTACTTTCAGATATTTACTTTTAAATAAGCTACAAGCTCCTCCAGCCTCCTGACTCCTGACTCCCTCACACACATATGATAGTAGGGACCATTTGCCTGGACTGTGAGCCCTGGAGCTGTTCATTTTAAAAGATGGAATTGGAAGTCACAGTAAGGCAATCCTCCAGAAAGAAGTCCCAGCCTCCAAAACAACAGGCTATGAATGCTTTGCAGAGTACAGCATGATGGGAAAAGTAGACATTTTCTCCATCATTCAAGTGGTGGTAGTGGGTACTTATTGTTGGCAGTCTTCTTCAAGGGCAGTGTGGGCTTTGTAAAAAAGCAAAAATTTTAAAAACATGTGCCAGGATGATCTACCATAGCGTGCTCTGAACACTTTTCCTGTGTCAATTTCTTTGATATACTTAGCATTATATACCAATGATAAATCAATAAACACTGAATTTTTAAAAAGTAAGATTTCCTATATAACTTATATTGGCTATGAATAAAGACAATTTTAAATCTAGAAATATTATCTCTTTGAAAGCAATAGTTCATCTCCCTATTACTTCATGGCTCCTCTGTGAACTCTAGACAAAGAACCCTTGGTCTAATACAAACAAAATTAATCACCAAAGAGACTTCCCCCCAGGAATTGGATGTGTTTGCATTAAACAGCGTTCCCAGCTGTGGAGTACCCAGCCCCCACTGTTCTTGGGGCTACTGTCTTGCTTCCCAAAGTTCCTCTTCTCAGCTTTTGCAGGATCATGCAGGGGCCTCTCACCGGGGCAAAGTCCTGGTATGAGGAACATACTGGAAAGCAGTATCTGCTGAAGAGAGCAGGCAGATAGAGGAATCAAGATCGCATGCGTCGACTAGTGGGAGCAACGGAGCCCCAGGCCACAGCCCGTGGTCTCCCACCCTAGTTCACATCCTGGATAACACACACCCCCACGCATGTGCACCTGCACTCCCTGTGTGCGTGGCCCACCTTGTACTCAATGCTAATAAGCAGGAGACCGCTTTGGATTGGAGCTGCATGTGACAGCCTGTGTAGCCCCTCTCGGCTTCTCATGGCTTCACATGGACTCTGACTAATCTTTCCTTCGTCCCAGCTGCTTCCAACACTGCCACCCCTCAAGGTGACATTGAGCCATGATGACTCTAGTGGAGGAAGCAGCTTTTTTTCTTCTTCTTCTTTTTTAAAGATTTTTGCATTTAGAACTGGGGTACAGGCCAGGTGAGAGGCTTCACCAGAGACAGAGTGGGGAGCAGAACAGGCAGACTGACTGAAATACACTGCTGAGGGGACCAGCAGGCAGGTCAGGAGAGGTCTGCCATGCCATGTACGTCACCCCCCTGGCCAGGGGTTGAACTTGCGATGCAATGGCTGTGGTGCTGTCCTTTAACTAGTTGTGCGACCAGAGAGGGCCCAGTAGTGGGATAATCTTATAACAACTGAAATATCTTCAACATATATCAAGCAATTCTAACTTCTCCCAGCATTTCCCCCATACTTACTAGGAACCAATGAAGGAAGCAAACCATTCTCAGACTCCATTCTGAAAGAAAAAAGATAACTGGTGATTGGTTTGAGTCCAAACACACATTTTGTTCTATTAAACTGTCAATAAATACTTCTTAAAGTTAAATCAACTTTATTGTAGCTAAGCTTCCTTCTTGTTTGAAGTGTAGTTTCTGGTGTGTTCTGGAAATTACATCTATAGATTTTGCTTTGTCACCTGTGGCCTCATAAAAGAATGAGGAAATTACTTACCTTTAAACCAGGAGATGCCACTTGTGGAGGATGATTCCGATTCTTTTTTTTTTTGAATCATCTTTTTTTTTATATACCATAAACATAATTCTTTTATATCATTCTTCATTTTGTGCATTTTTCCAGCTCAGTTGTAATCCCCATTGGCCTCCCATCACCAATTCACCCATGTGCTATCACCACAGTCCAGTGCACACTTCCCAGATGATTCCATTTCAATAAATTAAAAGACATCTCCAAGGAAGTGTGAGAGGTTCAGAGGTTCAGAGGCTTAAGAGACATAATCGAATACATGCATATAATCTTAGAACTTGTTATCAACAAATAACTAAAAATGAATTTTTGAGCTATCAAGGAAATTGAATGGATTGAATTAAAAAATTATTTTCCTTTGCATTGGGCATCATGATGACATTATTTCATATTATAGAAACAAAGGGTATGTATTAGAAATATACACTGACTGATCAAAAACGGGGGGGGAGGGAAATGCACGGGACTATTATGGTGATGGCACACGGGTGACTTGGTGATGGGAAACCCACAGGGATTACAATCGAGATGGAAAAAAAAATGTACAAAATGATGTAAAAATAAACTTTTGTAAAAAGTAAAAAAAAAATAGACAGACATAAAAACCTGGGGTAAAGATCAGACTTTGTAATAATAATAATAATAATAAATCCTTTCAGTAGAAAAAAAAGAAATATACGGGCCCTCCCTGGTGGCGCAGCGGGTTAAAGCACAGCACTGAGAATCTAAAGCCGCTTCCGCATGAGTTCGATTCCCGCCTG
>NW_004567129.1:13707428-13731034 GCF_000260355.1 Condylura cristata
AAATATACACTGAAATATTTACAGGTGAAATTATGTAAAGACTGAGATTTGCTTCAAATTTCTTCTCTCAAAAAGAAAGCAACAAATGAAAAAAGGAGAGCAGAATGTTGATAAATGGTGAAAATGAGTGGTGAATACACAGAAGTTCATTATATTCTATTTCTTTGTATGATTAAATTTCCCATAATAAAATCTTCTTTATTTTTAAATCAGAGGACTTGCATTCTAAGAAGCTGAGCAATACACAGGTGTGGTTCAAACAAATAATTTCAACAAGGAAAATCAGCATTAACTATAAAATATAAAATCTTAACAAAAGGATTCATAGAGTCAGAAATACCTAGAAAGTTAGAAAGAATGGAACAATTTCCTCTATACCTAATACTAAAAGCACAAAGTAAAGTAACGCCTATAACTCTGTAGTTCTTACTTATTTGACTTCCTTAGGCTTATGTATTCAAAGTTATGAGATTTTTATACTATTCTAACACAGGAGTAATTGTTTTTGCTATATATAATGTGGAGACACCTACTTTGAAACATGGCTGTAAATCACTGCATCTTACTTCCAGATCTGTCCAGCTCCTAAGAAAAAAATGTTCTTTCCAGTCTATATTATTTTATTGGCAAGTACCCAATAGAAAACTTTAACTTCGTTTTCTCATGAATTTAGCGTATAAATGCACCCATCGTCAGCTAAAGGATAGCAAACATACCACCAGACTTAAAAAATTCCACAAGAAAAAACAATGTCACAAGATTATTTTACCATTCAAAAGGCTCATTTAGGCAGGCACTCCTCTGCCCACCTTGGCCTACTTCTCTGCCCACCTTGGCCTACGCAGGTGCTTCTTTCCACCAGCTCACCTCCTCCACAGGCAGCAGCCTCCTGTGACCTGCACCTGCTGGGACCTCTCTTCTCTGACCTCCTTCAGCGGAGGCGGCTCCCCTCAAGGCTGCCCGCCTGCAGCCATGCAGGCCTCCCTCAGCAAAGCTGTCCTCTCAAAGCAGCTCTTCCTGCCTGCTTGTGCCTACGTGAGCGTCTTTTACTACTCTGTCCCTTTTCTAATAGGATGTCGCCAACAAACTGGGGTCATACAAACTGACTCCAGCTGGCTAATTCTAAATACAATTTTGTCACCGTATTAAAAAAACAAAAAAGGACCGTTCAGAGATAAATAAGAGCACTACTTACTATCCCATTCCAGATTCAGTTTCCCTGTCTACAGTGACCTGTTTTTCTTTTAGGAGTGTATGAAAAACTGGGGCAAGCGTGGTGCAGATGAGGGTCCTGGGGCAGGTGTTGGTGATGCCCCCAGTGGGTCACCAGTTCCTACTGCGGTTCCACATCCTGGGCTGAGGGCATCTTGGCATCCTCAAAAAAAATCCAACATTGACTAGATCTTCTGGGAGTTCAGCCTGAGGTAAGAGGGTAAGAATCACACTGGGTTCTCAGCTTATTACATATCTGTTCTTTGCATGTCTACTACATGCTCTTGCAAGCACGGGGGAAGAAATGTTGAACAAGAGACATGGCTCCTGCCCTCATGGAATTTTGAGTCGTGTCACTGACACTCTGCAGGCTTTCTAGCCCACATGCTGCTGCTTTTTCTTTCAGGGACTATATTTTAAGTAACTATGAAATCAGACACTGTACTTAATATGCACAGATGTGTCTACTAGAAGTCTACCAAACTTTAGCAGTCCCGATCTCTGGATTTATTCACTCATTCAACAAAATCCATTGATCATGCAGCTAAACCAGGCACAATACTGGGTATGCAAATTACACAAAACAGACTTAGTCTCTTTCCTCATGGAGCTGCTATTCTAGTGGGAATGAAAGAAAATAAGAAAGACCACTATGTGAACTATACAGTACCTGAGATAGAGATAAGATTAAAAAAAAAAACCCAAAACTACTTAGAGAAGAGGGGAGAAATTCACCTTTCAGAGAAGATAGCCAGTCTACAGCTATATGACCCTGAGTATACCTGATCTTGGACGCTCAGCAGGGTCGGGCCTGATAGCCAGGAAGGACTTGACAGAGAACAGCACACTAAGTACAGACCTGAAGAAAGGGAGGATGGGGCCAGGCAGGTAGCTAGACAACACAGTGACTGGAAGCATAAGGGTCCTAAGGTGGGAGCCAGCCTGTGCTTGAAGAAGCCCTTGGAAACCAGTGCAGCTGAGGCCAAGCTAACAGTGAGGGGAACTGGGGAGAACTAGGGGGATTGAGGCCACCAAGAACAGTAGGTGTGGGAGCCTCCTCAGATATAGAAACATCATTTCCTACTATTTTAAATGAAAGACAAAACCCGGGGGGGTATATGTTAGTTATTTATGCATACAGAACTGGGGTACAAGCCAGAGGTACAGGGGTGGTGAGAGACTTCACCAGAGACAGTGGGGAGCAGAACAGCCAGATCAACAAAGTATACTGCTGAGGGGAGCAACTGGTGGGACAGAAGAGGTCTGCTGCACCATGTGGGTGAGCATCCTGGCCTGGGGTCGAACTTGTGCTACAGGGCTGCAGATACCTTGATACCGCTGACTTAACCCCTTGTACCACCAGGGAGGCCCCATGGGGGGGACTTTGAAACAAGAAGAGTTTAGCCCTAACAGGGTCTCTGACTGCTGTGCTGGACGCATCAGTAATGGGAAGGAAGAACACAGCAGCAAAACCAGTTAAGAAGCCACTATAATCTAAGAGATGACTGTGGCTTAGACCGGGGCATTGGCCATGGAAAGAGTGCGAAGTGGCAGTATTTCTGGGTATGTGTAGTATGGACAATAGCCAGTATTTGCTGAGGAGGGGTGGGGGGCAGAAGTTGTGAGAAAGTTATGAGTCAAGGAAAGTCTCAAGATTTGGAGTTGCCACTGACAGTAGGTGGATGTTCCGGTGTCGGGGTGGGGTGTGTGTGAGAGGGTTATGTTTGAGTTGCCTTTGAAATAAACAAGTAAATGTCAAGAAGGGGGCCTCCCTGGCGGCACAGAGGTTAAAGTTTATGTGCTATCAAGCAATCACCAGTCAGCTATTGAGGCCTGAGTTCTATTCCGAGACAGGACTGACTCACATGGCACGGCAGACCTCTCCTGTGTCACCTGCTGCTCCTCTCAGCAGTGTTTCAGTCAGTCTGACTGTTCTGCTCCCCACTCTGCCTCTGCAAAATCCTCCCACCCCTCACACCTCTGACCTACACCTCATGTCTACTATGCCTAAAAAAAAGAAAGATGTATCCATTTTAACTGAGGTGTGACTATTAGCACAGAGGGGCGCTGCTGTATTCACAAGATAACCCTCTCCTGGGGAAAAGGAAACACACAAATTAAGCAGAGGAAGGGGAAAAAAACAACCTGGGGAAAATGTTTTGAATCAGGACTCTGATTTGAATTATGTCCAGGAGCAATTAATAGTCAACAATCAGTACAGCGGGGCACTGACCAATCAGAATGGGAATGAGGAGAAGGTCCACCAGCCCGGAACACCACTGCTGCCAGAGTGCTGTGCCCCAAGCACGCAGTCCTGAATTGTGTATGTCTGCACATGATGTAAGATATGCAACAATGGAAACTTCAAAATTTCCTTAACTTTCTTCATATGACTAGTCCAATGACATCTAAGTACATGTGTGATTTCTTAGTAATCAGCTTCCTTTCCTTGACTTTAGCTTTCTTATAACAACCTGAGTTCTTAAGGACAGCATCTTGATGCAAGTTGTTCTGCTTTCAATTCAGAACGTAGTTCCTAAACATTGTTCAGTCTGCACAAATTTTATATTCTGAGATTGCCGGCTTTTCCTGGACTTCTTTGTTTAGAACAGTATGTGTCTCTGGAAATGGTGCTACCCGGAAGCTGACAGTGCCAACCTCGATGGCTGAACACAGTTGGCCACAGTCCTGCCTGTCCTTGGCACACGTCTTACTAGACACCTGCAGCAAAGCATCACCAAGAAAGAAAGAAAAGCAAAATCCATCAAGCTATGATGAATTTGCTTTAGATGAGGAACCAGCAAAACAACAAAATTCACTTTGATTACTTCCTTGGATTTATGTTTTTTTAACATCAAAAATAAACACTACTCTGCCTGGTTTTGAAGTGTCTGGTAAATATGAAGCTTAAGACCTCTAATTCTAAACACCTTTTAAATTAACACCACTACTCCCCTCAGAACAGACCTCATTTCAAGCTCTGCTTTTAAAATTCTGGGGCTATAAAGGCCCTCCCCAGAGGCCCAGTGGGTTAAAGCACAGTACTATGACACAATCTGCAGCTACAACAGCATGAGTTCAACCTGGCCAGGGAGGTGTCCCACATGGCACAGCAGACTGCCCCTGTCTCACCTGCTGTTCCCCTCAGCAGTGAATTTCAGTCAATCTGCCTGTTCTGCTCCCCACTCTGTCTCTGGTGAACCCTCTCACCCCCTGCACCTCTGGCCTGTACCCCAGTTCTTGTATGCATAAATAATTATTTTAAAATAAATAAATAGGGCCCTCCCTGGTGGCGCAGCAGGTTAAAACACAGCACTGCGAAGCTGGCTGCAGCCACTTCGGTGTGAGTTTGATCCCCAGAGGTGACCCACATGGTGCAACAGACCTCTCCTGTCTCACCCACTGCTCCCCTCAGCAATATACTTCATCAATCTGCCTGTTCTGCTCCCCACTCTAACTATGGTGAATCCTCTTATTGTCCCAGCACCTCTGGCCTATACCCCAGTTCTGTATGCATAAATAAATAAATCTTTAAATAAAATTTTGGGAAGTAAGGTTTATATTTTTTACCACTGCCATGAAGAACACATTTATTTTCACTTAAAGGTGAACAGAAGGAAATACTTTCTTGGTTACTAGAGTTGTATTCACACAATTCTTTTATTTTCAAAGACTTATTTTATTAATGCATACAAGAGCTGGGGAGTAGGCCAGAGATAGTATGGGGATTCACCAGAGACAGAGTGGGGAGCAGAATGGGTGGATCTGCTGAAATCCACTGCAGCAGGCAAGAAAGGAGTGGTCTACTGTGTGTCACGTGGGTCAGCTCCCTGGCGGGGGATCGAACTTCTGCTGCAGTGGCTGGTGATAGCTTCACAGGACTGACACTTAACCCTTGCACTAGGGAGGCCTGTCATCCTACAATTCTAAACAAGTAACATAAGAGAAACTCTCACCTATAATTACAGCTCAAGCCATTAACTTGGCCAAACTAAATATTTTCAAAACATGTACCTCTGGCAGGAGCCAGGGAGCTGCTTAGATTAGTGGAGATCCAGGTTCAACCAGAGCAGAATCCAGTTCTCTAAGAAAGCACAAAATTATGAAACTCAAAGGTAGCCCCCAGGCAATGTTCAAGAAACATTGTTATATAAATATGTGTGTGTTTATACACATAGATACATACAGATACACATGTATACACAAAGGAGATATACCAAAAATTTTATCTCCAGGTTTGGTGGTTATGGATTCTTCTATGTTTGTAATTTACAACTTTTCTCCTATACAGTTATACTATCTTTTTACATGGAGGGAGGGGGGAAGAGGACAACAATTTGGTTTTTAAAATGGTTCATTGGAAGAACACATTCTCTTCAAGCAGGGCTAGTTCTCTCTATGTAAATTAGACTTACTTCTTCGACAGAATTGCCACAAACTGGGGCCCAACCCTTCCCTCACAAACTGGCAGGGATCCCTTGTCACTCTTCGGAGCCTGGGGAATGATGCAAATTCAAACAGTCTCACTTTGAGACCTGGATCAAGAAAGACTGAACCAGCAGAACGTCACAGGAGCGCACCAGGACCGGCATGGCCTCTGAGAGGCCCCCTTCTCAGAGAATGTGCTCCACCAGGAAACAGGCTCCTTTGTGTTTCCCTGCAGTCAGTCAGCATCAGCCGCCTCCTTCCTTGCTTTCTGGGCCTACTCAAGTGCAGAACAAAGCACAGGTAAAATTAAATGTGCAAAGGGGAGTTTGTTGAGGGAAAGGGCAGGCGGAGTGCTAATGTAAAAAATGTTTTTTTTTTTTTTTCTTGAAAAGAAGAACTGGGGTGTGGGCCAAAGGTGTGTGGAGAAGGGGTGAGAGGATTCATCAGCAACAGAGTGGGGAGCAGAATAGGTGGTTTTACTGAAACACACCACTGAGGGAAGGAGCAAGCAAAACAGGAGAAGTCTGCTACCCATATGTGGGTCAGCTCCCTGGCTAGGAAGAAAACTCAGGCCATAGCAATGATAGTGCTGAGACTTAACTCCTAGCCCGCCAGAAAGGACCCAGAACAGTGGTTTCATAAAAGCGAGTAAACAAAAATAAACACAAAAATAATCAGCTATGCATGACATAATGGGCATTTTGCTCCAAGGCAGCAGGTCTCAGTGTCATCCCTAGGTAGACACCATCAGCAACAAAGGCAGGAACTGGGAGGTTGTTAGAAATGTGCATTCTCTGGGCCCACCCCGGAAGTTGTTAGAAATGTGCATATATTAAACTGGAAGCTCTGGAAGTGGATGAACAGCAGCAACCTGTGTTTGTTAAGCCCTCTTACCTGTTATTAAGAACTACTGTGGGGCGTCCCTAGTAGCATAAGGAGTTAAAACACAGCACTATGAAGCTATCCCCTGCCAGGAAGGTGACCCACAGAGCACAGCAGACCTCTCCTTTCTCACCCACTGCACTCCTCAGCAGTGTATTTCAGTAGTTTCAAAAGTGATACATTTAGGTAAGACAGGGATAATTGTTTCCTTTGCCCGTCACTCAGATACTCCATTCAGGTTTTTTCATTTGTAAAAGAGATGATAAAATGCATCTGGTTAGTAATATGCATGGTGGGTGGTCAGGTGGCACGCAGCTTCAAATCCACAAGTTCTGTGTGTATCATCAAAGTCATCCTCATCCTTCAGGTACCAGTAACAGGTACCACCAGGTTTCTTTAAATTTCATTGGCTTTGGGCCCATCCTTTAGGTCTCTATTATCCAAGTAATACCCAAATATCCTCTACAAGAACTGGCTAACAGATGTCCCAAACCAGTTTGAAAGTTTGAGTAACAGCTGCCTAACAGCAGGTCGTAGTGATTCGTTGGTAAATAGTGCTATTTTTTGAGCTTTCAGAAAATTGCATTTATGTGCAATATATTTATTGCACCTGCACACTTATAGTCAGCTAACATTGGTTTTGCAGTTTATTGGGAGGTTAATGGCTCATGTGACTAATGGGATGAGGAAAGTAAAAAGCAATGGAAAATAAAATCAACTTAAAGAAAGAAGGCAACATTTGTCAGCTCCTACTCCCAGTCAGGGTTGTGATACTTACTACTTAGCTATCACCACAAAGAAAAAACAATTTTTTTTGGTGTATTTGACAATAGGTGAGGAAGCACTTCTAGCAAAATTTGCCTGGAAACTCAAAGTTCCTATGTACTGACATTTGAAAAGTCTTGACAAGATAAAGTTTTCTGCCTGGGTCTAGAGAAGTACCTGGACTAAAATCTATGGGAACTATTTTTACTTAAACTGTTTGAGAGAAATATAGATGCACCTGTCATTTGTAAGCTCTGGCTTCAGAGTTCCCTTTGCTCAGATATTATTCCCCACAGTAATATCTTGCAAAACTGTAGTACATATAGTTGATACCAACATTGATATAGCCAAAATACAGAACAGTCTGCATACTTTTAAATGATTTGATCACTGTAATGAGCATTTCTACATTCCTGCAAGTCAAGAACATTCCTTTAAATTCCAAAGTTGCTAAGTGCTAAGTTGCTAAGTGACATCCTCAGCATGGAGGTGAGGCAGAGTCCAGGAGAGGTTACACAGTGATCTGAGAGTTAGCTTCTAGTGTTGCTTGCCTGAAGTATTTACTCATTTTTCTCCAGGAATTTTTAGGAGATGGACAGAATGCTGCAGGTTGAACCAAAGGCATTTAGCCTTGAAGGCACAGCTGCTCAAAAATCGCGGTGCTAAAGAAGTTTCACAACAGAGTTCTCAGTGTCATGGGGGAGGGGAGTGTCTGATTTACACATCTACTTTACTCATTCAACAAGCCCTATGTAAGGCATTCCTGATTGTGCAGGAATGGCCTGATTGCACTTGCTGTTCTGTGGACCAATTCCATAGATAAAGACTTTTGCTATCCAAATAAGGACTGGGTTCTCTTCAATTTATGCCACAATGTTTTAGAGCAACTTTGAGAGTTCTGCAAAAAGTTTGATAAAAATGGAAAAGTCTGGGCTTTCCCTGGTGGCGCAACGGGTTAAAGCACAGCACTATGAAGCTATTGCAACCACTGCAGCTTGAGTTCCCCGGCCAGGGAGCTGACCCACATGGCACAGCAGACCTCTCCTGTCCTGCCCACTGCTCCCCTCAGCCACTAGTGTGCTTGGTCAGTCTGCCTCTTTTGCTCTCCACTCTGTCTCTGGTGAATCCTCTCTCTCTCTCTCACACACACACACACACACACCACACACCTCTGACCTTTATCCCAGCTCTGTATACATAAATAAATAAATCTTTAAAAAAAAAGGAAAGTCCTTGGCAAATGTCTGAGGAAGTAGACAAGCAAGTGCGATTCCTCTCTCTGAAGGACATATTAGTCACTTTTGGAGAAATTATACTACCTCTTTCTAAATAAAAATATTAATGATTTGAAAGGAAATCCCCAGTGGACTCTGGAGAAGTCACATAACATTAAAAACATGTGGAAATGAGGCAATTGTTCAGCAAGGTAGGTAAAACACAAACTTGAAAATGGCATATTTCTATGTTTGGACATTTAGAAAAGCTTTTGGAAAAAAAAATCTAATACCAGGCACCAAAGATAGCTCCTTTCCTAAAATGACAACTTCACATGCTGAGGCATAGTAACAGGAAGATGTGACAGTAGGAAAAATGCCACCAACTCCCTAGTGTTAGGACACTAGTAGCTTTTCAAGTTACCATCAGTTCTCTTTGGCTTGACCCTTTAATGTCCAAAAGATAACTGGGCTCCCCATGCCTCTGCTACAAGCCTACAAAAATCATCAATGATGAACTGGCCAGGAATGGAAACTTGCCTGCTTAGAGAGTTTAACCAGCACAATAGGACTTTGTTATCCTTGTTATTTCCTTTCCAACAGAGTAGCTCAAGCTCTCCCATAGCACACATTCACTCCACTCATCCAAGGAATTCCACAGGAATCTGTGGGAAGGGGCAAGGTGGTTAAAAAGCAGCTGAAGTTTAACTTTTTCTTCCCCAAATACCACTATCCATCTCTTTTCAGTTTTTACAGCTTTGTGGGAAAAAAACCTTGGCAAAATAAAGTGAAGGGCTGTCAGATGAAAGAGATTGAAAATAGCTAAGAAATAGGCAAGAAGAGAAATGAGATAAAAGGTGCAAAACCAATCAGTAAGGAGTGTTCCAGTTTGGGATATCCTTGTGAAATTCAGCGACTATTTGTTGAGCTAGTGTATAAGGGCTTTGGTTTGCTTAATATAAATTGACCTACATAGGGAATTATTCAGATTCCAGAGAACAACACAGATAGTTTGAGAAATACAATAACACTTGGTTATTTTAGTGCATCAAGGAAAAAAATACACTCACTTACCTACTACAAATATTCCTATGGGGATCTCTACTGTCAGTATGTACAACCAAAGAAATAAGGTTTGTTGGAAGTAAAGGTTCTAGAAGAGGATTCAGCAGAATATGACCCACCCACTAAGGATGGCAGCAGGAAATCATTTACTCTACCAATCAGAACATCCTGTTTTTCTATCAGACACTCCAGTGCATCAAGTCAAATGCTGGTAGTCAGAAAATGTTTTCCTTGCATCTGTCTTTGTCGGCTCTTTGACTTTCAATGAAAACCCAGATCTCCAAAGTATGCATCTTGATTTGGAAAAATTGTCTGTTTCAGGTGGTTCAACAATTTCTATCTTGGCAGTTTTAACACCAGTTTAGTGAGTTTAGCAATGAGCTCAGCTACGAACCAAAAGCCAGAATGACAACTAGTGCTGGCAATCACTGAATGACCACAGGACTTCCTTCTTAGCCAAATGAAGAAAATGTGAACAGGAATGTCATGAATAATATAGTAGTTTCTCTGTTTTACCAGCTGTTGCAGGATATGGGTAAAGGGAGGGCAGGGAAGGATGTTCAATCATTCTAGTCATCCTTTGTGCCCATCCATGTGAAAAAAATGTCAAAACTGAGTCTAAGAATTCCCTAGAAACAATCTTAGTGTATCTGTATTTTAACTTACTTATTTTTATATTTCTAAGATAATCCTGTCACTCAAAACCCAAACAATACCAGAAGCCCCTTGTGTTCCTTTTAACCAGCACCTTGTTCCACTTTCCTTTCCAGAGATAACTACATAACTAGCTGCTATGCAGCCTTCTATCACTCCCCTGATGAAATGCTCCTTATATTTTAACAGTAAATACAGAGCAAAACAATGTGCATATTTACTTATCTTTTCACTTAAAATGTTTAGTGAGTTCTACTTACACTTTATGTCCACCCCTTCATCTAAACTTCCCATTTTGCAGAAGTAGAAACCCAAGTCTAAAGTAGTGAAAAAGACTTTCCTCAAGACTGACAGCTACAGATTCGGAAAAGAGTCCAGGAAGAAGTTTACAAACCAAACGAAAATCAGTTCTTCCTTATTGAACAGTGTTCACAGAAATTGCAAAGGACATTTCTCTCCGAACCCAATCTCTCCCACAACGACTTATTTTTTCTCAGTTGTTTTTCGTTTAAATGCAAATTTACTATTTTCCCCCATTTAGTTGTAATCAAAGCACAAATTCAACTTTTCATTTTTTCACTTAAATTAATGCGCTGTTCCTGTCCACTAATTTGAAATGAATGGTGACGTAGTGTTTCGTTGTCAGCCCCGTTCCCGTTAAAGCCAGTCGCTTCCTACGGTACCAAGGCGCTTCTCACAGACTTTCCCGTCTCCCTCGGTTTGCTTCACCTTCCCCAAGCTGCAGACTCAGGTTCACTCATTCCCCCCCCACCCCCTCAGGGCCATTACTCAACTCTTCCGTCTCCAATCTGGGTCTCCAGGGGCGTCGCCTTACTCTCCAGGGCCCAGGACGCCTACAGGTTCCCCGAGGGTCCCAAGCGGAGACTTCCCAAGTCAGGCCCGGGAAGTCCAGGAAAGAAAGGCCAGCTCCAGGCCTCTGGGACACCCCAGAATTTACTGGAGTAGCGAGACTGCGGGGTCCTTGTGGGGGGTCAGGTCGATGTTACCATAAGGATCAGCTCTGTTAATGCCACCCGACCCTAATGGAGGAGTTCGGGGCCCAAGGTGGGGGGCCCCGCGGCCCCTCCCGAACCTTCCTGGGCGTCGCTCGCGGCCCGGGCAGTGACGCGATCTCCCCGTGCCGGGGGCGGGGCTCGCGTGACGCCATCTCCGGGCGCCCGACTCGGGGGGGCGCTGGGTGTGGGGCGGCTCCGGGGCCGGGGATGGCGGCGGCCGCGGTGGCGGCGGCTCCGGGACGAGCGGGAGGAGCCGGAGGAGCGCAGTGAGATGGGCCGGTGAGTGTCGCAGGGAGTGGGTGTCGCCAGGCCGGCCTCACTAAGGCCAAGCAGGCCTGGGATCGGAGCTCTGCAGGAAGTGGCCCCCCAAGCCCTTTGCCCCGTCGAACCGGGCCCCAAGAACCGTGGACCAAGGGGGCGAAAAGAGGCCGCGCCCAAACCCCCGCGAGCTTCTCTCTCTGGTCAGCTCCGACAGGCGGCATCAGGCCCAGGCATCTCCGCAGCAGTGTCCCCGAGGGCCGAGATGTCCGAGTCCTCCTAGCGGGAAGGGGCCCCTGAACAAGGAAGCATCGCCCGCGGGGCCTCGCCCCTGCTCTTCTCCTTGAAGGGTCGATCCCCGCTCTCTGAACACACAATCCCCAGTTTCGGGCCCTCCCTTCGTTGGAGCAAGAATTGCGGCTTCACGGGGAGACATAACCCCCTATTCTCTTCCAAGTTCCCCTCTTTCTGGCCCGCGCACCTCTTGCCCTCCACGAATTCGGGTCTCGGGCTGGGTTCAGCCTCTTCATTTTGTACTCAGATGGCAGCGTAGGTGCTTTCCTGACCGGTCCCATTCCCCGTTAGCTCATTTGGGGTCACAAGTTGCATCTTCTCCTGAGAAATCGTCATTGAGCCTCTCAGAGGCCAAGGGTTCAGATTCCGAAATGTGTTTTGCTTATGGGAAACCCGTGCTCTGGTTTGACTCTTTGTTTGACTGTCATTCCCACAGACCTGCGGGAATGCCTTTTCAGCCCGTTTTTCTGCCGCTGGCTAAACCCTCAGTGACCTGGAGGCAGGTTTTCTTTAGTGTCTTAGTTTCAGGGAGTAACATCATTTTGGGATTGAGGATGGATACCCAACCCCCTTCCTAACTTCTGCTAGGATTGAAGGAGAAAGATTATTGCTTTTCAGTTACTAGAACTTCTGGCAAAGAAGGGATGCACAACCGGTGTAATTTGTGTTTATGAAACTAAGAATTTATCTTTACCCCTTGTTTTCCAATGGGGTCACCCTTTTCTGTACATTTGCACCTTGCTAATCTTGAGATAATCAAGATTATCAAGGTGTTTGGTGTTTGGTTTGAGGCCAGCAGTGCCTTATAGGACTAGGAGAACGTGTAGTTTGAACAGCCGGTAGTTTCTCAGAGTCCTGAGTACTGACCAGCACCACTTTCTGTTTTCAGAGATGAGGGTTCCATTCTTGAGTGCTTGAGGTTTTTGGCTTGTGTAGGTTCAGATTTTCATAATTTACTGTGTTTTGTTTCCCTAATTTACTGTGAGTTTTGTTTCCCTGATAGCTTCTTGAGGACCAACCTGGCTTATCCTGTTTCTGTTACACCTGATTAAGTACTTGTTACAGAACTGTCGCTCAGAAAATTTCATACACACACACACACAGAAGCCCATTTTTTTTAACCCTGAAAATTAGTTAATAAGCCTTCCCTCTGAGTGACTCCCCTTGTCCTCTTTTTCTGCCCCAGAAACATAAATAATTTTTCTCTAGTGCTGCTTTTCTCATTTAAATAACCTCTATACCTGTATCTTCATTATCTGAAATAAAGCAAAATCTGTAGTTATTTTTCCTGCTTCCTTCCTATTTTCACAGGGCATCAATGTTGAGTCTTCCATATTTTATGTTTGCATTTACCTGATATTGGGATTGAAAGTAAATTTAACCTTTTGGTTTAATAGGTAGAATTAAAGAAGGAAGACTGAATGAAGTTTGACACTTGGAACATTTTTTTCCAGGGGTTCTTCCCATAGATTAGAGCTTAAGCCATGGCTTTTCAACTGCTCATTTTCCTGGGCACTCTGGATAAATGTGCTGGACAAGAACAAGGCAGAGATTGGTGGACTTCAATGTCCTTGTGATTTTTGGAATGACCTGTTATGCTGACCCTCGGGAGTATCAGAGGTGAGGCTGGTGTTTACTTCATTCCCATTTCTGTCTTCTAGGCTCCCGAGCCAGCAGGGAGGACAGTGCTTCTTACTAGAGCTCCTCGGAAGCACCACTGGAAGCTCAGGTAATAGAGTCACTTTGGAAACCTGGTGGCAGGAAAACACCTAGGATGCAGCAGTGGCAAAACAACAGAGTGTAAATAGAGATTTCTTTGCAGATCCAAAGAACTGGAACCTGACTCAGAGAAATAAGTGACAAGCTCATATGCATACTGAAGTGTTCACCAAAAATACTTCTTGACAATAGATGAAAACATGTATAAAAGGTGACAGTAAGGAGGCGGAAAATGAAGTTTCTTAGGCTACTTGAGGTCCTAAAATAGGAATAAACAAGCATGTTGACAGGAAGGGAACCATAATTTTAGGAAGTGGTGTCTAGAGCAGATTTATGGTGGAAAAGATGCCTTTTGGCAAAGAAGAACAAAGGGGAAAAAAGGGAATGAATGAATCAGGTCACTTGAAAGTAGTCAATGAGAAGACGTCTGGCCAGATTAGGGACCAAGAAGTGTATGAGAGCAGAAGAGAGGAGGAGAAACAAGTTGTGGAACATGTTGGTATAAACACCTCCCTCCAGGGCCCAAGTTGGAATGTGGTATGGGACACACTGAGTGCCATGGGGAAGGAAGAGACTGATTTTCATGACATGTTTAGGGAACAAGGTGTCAAAGAAGATATCACAGGCAGACTTCAGGACTTACTGATACCTGGGTTCTTCAGGTAGTGGTGATAGGAGGCAAAGGAAGGTGAGAATTTAACTAGGCTTGGGGTGGGGGTGGCAGGATGGGCATATGTGAGGTCATAACCCAGATTAGACTGGGAAAGGATGTGGGGATGAAGTCATATGTTCAGGAACGAAGACAGCACAGTAATCTTTGGTGGCAGAAGAATCTTAGGACACAGAGCCAGCAGCTCTTGGTTTAAATCCCCTTTAGGAGAGAAGGCAGAGAACAGGCAAGGCCCCATCAGAGGCACAGCTAATCATGAAGCTCTTGTGTTGGTCTCTCTGGGGTTATTTGTGCATTGTTGGTTGAGGGCTTGCCCCCTAGTTCTTCCCGGCTTCCCGTTTCTGTTCTAGACTAGATGAGTCAGGAGGGCAGCATTCTTATCCCCATCTCATACCTCTTCTTACTCAGCAGTCCCCTTTGTTATATCTTCATCCACGGGCAAAGCTCCTGCTGTTTCCTTTGACTTGGTTTACCTGTAGGTTACTTTTCTTTGCCTCTGATTTGTTCCCTAGCAGATGTGGGCGCCCCAGCCAGCTGCAGAGCGGGGTGCAGGGGAGCCACAGCGAAGCCCCTTCTGATGCCCCAAGGAGCAAGCCGACCCTTTCCAGGCTCCAGGAACACCACAAAGCAATATGAAACCTGTTCATGAGAGGAGTCAGGAATGCCTTCCGCCAAAGAAACGAGACCTCCCCGTGACCAGCGAGGATATGGGGAGAACTACCAGCTGCTCAACTAACCACACACCCTCCAGTGATGCCTCTGAATGGTCTCGAGGTGTTGTGGTGGCTGGGCAGAGTCAGGCAGGAGCCAGAGTCAGCCTGGGGGGTGATGGAGCTGAGGCTGTCACTGGTCTGACGGTGGACCAGTATGGCATGCTGTATAAGGTGGCTGTGCCACCTGCCACCTTCTCCCCAACTGGCCTCCCATCCGTGGTGAACATGAGCCCCTTGGCCCCCACATTTAATGTAGCGTCTTCACTGATCCAACATCCAGGAATCCACTATCCCCCAATCCACTATGCGCAACTCCCATCTACTTCTCTGCAGTTTATCGGGTCTCCTTACAGCCTTCCCTATGCTGTACCACCTAATTTCCTACCAAGCCCCCTCCTTTCTCCGTCTGCCAACCTCGCCACCTCTCACCTTCCACACTTTGTGCCATATGCCTCACTCCTGGCAGAAGGAGCCACTCCTCCCCCTCAAGTGTCATCCCCAGCCCACTCATTCAACAAAGCCCCCTCCACCACCTCCCCACCTGGGCCACTGCCCCATCACCCAAGTACCCAGCCCTTGGACCTTGCTCCGGGCCGGATGCCCATTTACTATCAGATGTCCAGGCTACCTGCTGGGTACACCTTGCATGAAACCCCTCCAGCGGGTGCCAGCCCAGTTCTTACCCCTCAGGAGGGCCAGTCTGCTCTGGAGGTAGCTGCTGCCAATGGACAAAGACAGCGAGAGCGGAATTTAGTCAGACGGGAAAGCGAAGCCCTCGACTCCCCCAACGGCAAGGGCGAAAGCCAGGGACTGGTGCCAGTGGTAGAATGTGTGGTGGATGGACAACTGTTTTCAGGTTCTCAGACTGCACGGGTGGAAGTGGCGGTGCCGGCACACCGAGGGACCCCAGACACCGACCTTGAGGTCCAGCGGGTGGTTGGCACCTTAGCTTCTCAGGACTATCGTGTGGTGGCAGCTCAGAGAAAAGATGAGTCCAGCCCCCTCAACCTGTCCCATCATACCCCCGAACATCAGAGTGAGGGGCGAGGGTCAGCCAGGAACCCAGCAGAGATGGCGGAGAAAAATCAGGCCCGAGGTTTCTACCCTCAGTCCCATCAGGAGTCTGTGAAACATAGACCTCTACCCAAAGCAGTGGTTGTAGCCAATGGCAACCTGATGCCCACTGGAACTGACCCAGGCCTACTGCCCATGGGCTCGGAGATCCTGGTAGCATCAAGTTTGGACGTGCAGGCCAGAGCCACCTTCCCAGACAAGGAGCCAACGCCACCCCCCATTACCTCCTCCCACTTACCCTCCCATTTCATGAAAGGCGCCATCATCCAGCTGGCCACGGGGGAGCTGAAGCGGGTGGAGGACCTCCAGACCCAGGATTTTGTGCGCAGTGCCGAAGTGAGCGGGGGACTGAAGATTGACTCTAGCACGGTCGTGGACATTCAGGAGAGCCAGTGGCCCGGATTTGTCCTGCTACATTTTGTGGTTGGTGAACAGCAGAGCAAAGTGAGCATCGAGGTGCCCCCCGAGCACCCCTTCTTTGTTTATGGCCAGGGTTGGTCCTCCTGCAGCCCTGGGCGGACTGCACAGCTCTTCTCTCTGCCCTGCCATCGGCTCCAGGTGGGAGATGTCTGCATCTCTATCAGTTTACAGAGCTTGAATAGTAACTCAGTTTCTCAGGCCAGCTGTGCACCCCCGGGCCAGCTGGGTACCCCCCGAGAAAGACCTGAGAGGACAGTCTTGGGACCCAGAGAGCAATGTGACAGTGAAGGGAAGAGCCAGTCATCAGGTGAGGGCTCCCGAATGGTCGAGCCCTCCCAGCCGGAGCCTGGCGCTCAGGCCTGCTGGCCAGCCCCGAGCTTCCAAAGATACAGCGTGCAAGGGGAGGAGGCGCGGGCTGCACTGCTCCGCCCCTCCTTCATCCCACAGGAGGTAAAGCTGTCCATCGAAGGGCGTTCCAATGCGGGCAAATGAACCTCTCTCTCAGACCAGGGCTGGGACTTTACCCAGAGCTGGCCTAACGCGAGCAGGCAGAGGATTTGCACACGCCGAGCCGGGAATGGCTCTCTTGGCAGTGAGATTCGGGGAGCGAGGGGCGGCACCAAGGCGGCCTCCTGAAGCAGGGTCTGTGCTAATTACCCCATGGCATCCTTTCAGGATAGCCCAGGAGGGTGCTGTGATGGGGAGCAGCAGGCCTGGGCGGAGGAAGGAAGGGGGTGCACACAAGATAAGAAACATTCCAAATATCAGGGCCTCCCTGTTCTTTCCTCCCCGCCCCTGTCTTCTGCAAGGGGAAAGTCAGGCTTTGGAGCAGGTGGCAGTGGGAGGGAGCAAAGAAAGAGCCAAAAATGATGATCCACAGCTTATAGTAGCAGTTCAACTGTCTGAAGTTTTTTCCCTTTCTTTTTCTGTGGTGGGAGGACTGAAGGCCCCTTGGGTGGAAATAAGAGGGTTCCCACCCAGAAAGAACTCTTTTCTTTTGAGAGCTGTGCACTTTAAAGGGTAATTTTGTTACAGATATCTGTGGCTGGGTTTGTGGGGGAGGAGCACTCTTCCGTGGACTCCTCTTGATCCCCTTTCCCACCTCTCCTCACTGATCCTCCCACAAGGCTTCTAGAACCAGGAGAGAGAAGCCCTTCCGGCACTGAGAGAGAAGTACTGCCTTGGCAGAGACCCCGTCACGGGACTCTGGGAGACAGACGTGATGGCCAGGCTGCCGGGCTCTAGGCAGGGCTTCAGGAGAGGTAGCTGACCTGACACAGCCCCTACTCAGCATGCCAGACCTGCTTCAGAATTCCTGAATCTCTAGTCGGTAATGGTGACTTTTGAAAGAACCAGTGTACTGGTTCCCCCGGACCCCGTCCCCCTCCTGTCTCTATGTTGTGCCTAAGTGCCTGCGCTGCCCCCGCCCTTCCGCTGCCCTAACTCTGCATGGTGTTTGGACCTGGACCTAATTTGTAGCTGCACTGCCTTTCCCCTTCTGCAAAACTGGTTTTGTCCACTCTGCCCAAGACCTCTAGTTTTTGGTGTGTAGGGGTCTCCCTGGTTTCCCCCTCAGTTGTATTGCCTATTTTAAAACAAGAATCATGTCCCCTCCTCTTCTGCAGCTGACCAGCTTGGTGGAGAAGCCAGAAGGGAACTGCCCTGGGTCAGGGCAGACACCTGGCTGGGCAGGGCCTGCGCCGGCATAGTCACACCCCATCGGGCTTCTCCGAGCCGTGCCCTCCGTCAGCCCTGCGGTCCTGAGACAGTCTCGATAACCTTTCAGTACCTGAAGTCTCTTAGGTTTTGTTTCGTGGTGGAGTGTTCCTCTGCATTGAGTACTTTCAATCTTGGTTGCATTTGCCCCCTATGTCTTAAACCCATATTTTCTTCACTACTTTAGCATCAGCTTGGACTGTGGGATTCTACTGGGTATTGAGAATTTGACTCTCCCACCAGCTTTCAGGTGGGCGGGCGGGTTTTTGTTTGTTTCTCGGGGGTCTTTAGACTCTTGAAGCAACTCAGGGTATTGTCCACCCAGCTCTCTGGTGAGACTTCTCTAGGGTATGAACCCGGCATTTCCTTTAAAGATGGACCGGCTGGGGCTTCGCCTCTCGGCAGGAGTCCCAAACCTCCAAGGTCTGGTCTCTGCTCTGTGGAAGACTTTGGGCAAGTCTTGTGACCTCTCGCTTTTCACTTCCTCCCCAGCTGCCAAATGGGGAAAAATAATCTTACCTACCTCCTGGGGGGAGGGGGAGTTCTGAGAATGGACTCATTCTTAGTGTTCAGGTGCTAAAGGTTGTTCTCCTAAGGGAACAGTGACTGAGACTGGCTTGTTTGCTACAAGCCCCACACTCCACAGCTTCATTCTCTGAGAGCATTCACCTGGTCAGTGGGCATTGGAGGTCCATCCAAAGGCAACTGCTGACCTGACTGCGAGTATGTCAGTCTCCCATTCACCTCAGAACCAAACACTCAACCCTGTACGCATTTGGGATCATGTCTTTCCCTTCTCTGACCCCCTTCTCTCTGAATGCTGCTTTTGCTGGCTGGTTTCCTGCAGTGGGGGCTGGCGGGGCTGAGTCTGGAGGAATCCTTTCTGATGACTATCCCAGGAGAAGGCCCCCCATCTCTGGCAGTCCCACAAGCAACTCTTCACTAGGCTTTGTTATTCGCATGGGTCTCCCAGAAGCATCCACCACAGGAAGGCTCACCAACTGAATATAGTGACATCCACACAGTAGATATTTAAGAAGTGTTCATGGACACCAAACCAACTCTCTTCCTGGGAGCAGAGCTGTATCTACCCGGATACAGGCCAGGTAGTTGAAGTCAGTCACAGTCCACTTCCCAGCCTGGTAACATCCTCTTAATCTGGAAAGAGAAAACCTATTGCACCGGGTCAAGTCAGGCCCTGATCTTTCTGCTGCTGTTCCTCTTCTGTCTCTTGCTGGTGAGGCAATACCAGCGTCTCCCTTAATACCATGCTGTGCATGTGTGATATATAAGTACTTGGTTTTGCCGATTTGCTGAGCTGCAGAGGTGTCTTTTGTAAAGTATCGTCTCCCAAGAAAAGCAGCTCAGCTCTAAATCTTGGTCAGAGCTGTGGCATCCCCTCACCTTTTCCCTCTGATTCAGTCTTTTCTTCCAGGCATGAGACTAAGAATAATATATGGTGTGTCCATTCTTCCTTACAGGATTTTCACAAGTTTGCAGGAGATCTAAGCGTGGTTTTGAAAGAGTAGGAAGCTGTTAGCTTTCTGGGAATGGACAAGTGAAGGAGGCCAGATAATCCCTTGGCAGTAGGAGATCATTCGCAGAGCTTAGGGGTAGAAAGAAGGGCTGCAGACGCTACCCAGAGGCCTGTGCCTGTCAGGGATCAGGGGGACCATGCAGAGGATGGGCGACTTGTCTAGGTTTGAGTCATTCCTTCCAAAAGTAGTGGGAGTTGGGAGGGGGAAGAGGGCTTTGATCCAAGGCAAGTCGGGGTCGGAGCTGTGTACTCAAGACCATGGGGAGCCGCCCTGGCAGACTGGGCTGACCCCTCTGCTCTCGTGGTCCCAGATGTTTGTCACACCAAGGGCTTTGGTCTGTGCTGCTTTGCCACTGCTGCTGTCTGCTCCCTGTCCTGCCTGCTGCCCGTATAGATCCCTGTCCTCCTGTGTCTTTGGCCACATAGGTGAAATCCAGGTATCCTGTCCATTCTTACCTGTGCAGGTGTTACTTCATAGCAAAGTTCTGTTGAGTAGAGAGTATGAAATGCTGCTGGGCTGGTGAATCCAAAGGGACGTGGCCTCAGTGCTTGTTGGGAGCCCTTTGGCTCCAAACAGCTCTCTGTCTTGAGGGACTATTAGTGGGTGATTTCTGTGAATTAACTTCTTTCCTTTGTGGTAACTTACATCCTGTTTTTAAAAACAAACGACAGGAACCAGGTTAGGGCCTGTGTCAGCATTCCAGGGAGAGTCAACTAGCTCCAGTTACATGGATTCTGGGGTCTGAAGTTTGGTTGAAATAGTCCCTCAAATGGGGTTTAGTTTTATTTTTACCAACAGGCACCATAGGAGATGTAGAGGGTGGAAGTATGATTTTCAATCTGCAATAAGCAGACCTGTTGAAGAGTTGAGTAATCACACAGGAGATGAACGATGGACATGAGTTGCCTGAGAAAGCACCTGGGCCCATTGGAGTAAAGAGAATCTGAGTAATTGAATTGGCCGTGGGAGATTAGGCCACAACTTTGTAAGCAAAGTAAACAGGGCAGAGGCAAGTTTTAGTGAGGCTTCTTGGCCTCCTAGGGTGAAGTTTACTAGACCGCAGTGAAGCTACAATACTTTCCAGATGGGAAAAAGTGTACACTACAGTTGAGGAGCTAAACCATGCTAGGTTGGATGTTGACCAGGAATCTATTAGCCCTTTGCTGGGAAGCCTTCGCCCTCCAGCTTGCCTGGTAGGGCAGGCTTCCCACGTTATGCAATAATAAAATAAGCATCTGGGTCTTTGCAGCTGTCAGTTGCTCTTTCAACTCTAGGATCCATCTTTGGGCCAGAAACCTGGTCTGGGCCTGGGATGACACTGGCCCTGGAGATGCTAGAGCCAACTGCACTCTCCTTACCTGCAGACTATGCACAGTGCCTGGGATGGAAGGAGAGCTGGTGCCGTTTGCCCCGCTGAGCCTCCCCAGCAGAGCAGTAGTAATAAATGCACTTTTCACACTAAAGGTTTCTTATTAGTTCTTCTCTTACGCCTAGATTTCCCCCTGTAGGTTGCAAATTCAAAGTCTGTGTGATCCCAAAGCCACTCTACTGCAAATGCCCAGCAGTGAAGGTGGCCTCGAGTTGGGTTCCTGTCTGCGGTGTGTGGCAGCAGCCCTTGTGCCTTTACCTATTGTCAGACTTGCATTTATTTCTGTCTTTGACTGTCACGGGGACTGAGGCTCTTCAGAGAGAGAAAGCTGATGACAGTGGTTTTTACACCCACTCCCTGGACAGGGAGTTTGCACGAAGTTGTGAGTGGTTAGTGCATTGCTGGTATTGCTGAACGCAGGGTTCATCCCTCACTGTCTTGATACTCACGTTTGAAAGAATCTAGATTGTGTTGGGGAAGAGACTGACAGTGCACGTGGCAAACTTGAAGTATTAAAATACGGCTGTCCCCTGCAACCTTCCTAGTCACACACAGGATCCCTGTAGCCAAAACAGTGTATGTTCCAGCTGCAGAGAGCAGACTGCTCTCAGCTTGCACAGCACCTTAGGGGAGGGAAGAATACATGGATAGGGAATGGGGTGGAGAAAGGAGGACGGGAATGTTGTCATCCAGGTGGCTTTAGGGTCCTGAGAAGTGAGAAGGATGGCACTGGGGAGGTCTGGATGGATCTGATTTGTGTAGGATTCCCTGTAGATAAATTACTGATCCCCCAATTACTATCCCCAGTATGTAATGGCTGAATTAATATGTAATCAACTGCATTGTATCTAAAGCCTTAGAACTAGTCAGGTGCTCCCCCCACCCAACACCATTTCTTACCCTCTAATCCTACCTGATCTTTAACAAAGCATTAATAATTCTAAGGATAATCTCTATTTTGTTGTGCTTTTTTGTAACTGTTTTAAATAAATCAATTTGTACTGTATATTTGTACTTTTGTGAGATCCTTTTTGCTGTTTTACCATTTTAAGTCTCTGTACTTGGCTACACACAGATTGTATTTTTATTGTTAATGCTCTTCTTATGGATACCTGCATTTAACTTGTGGACTATGTAAACACAATATATATATCAATATCTATATATCTATATATCTATCTATATAAACTACTAGCTTTTCTTTTTGGTGTTTGCGCCTTCTTCCTGTTGGGTGGGCAACAGAAGCTGTTTGTGGGGGAGCCTTAATGGAAAGCAAATGGTGCCACCTTGCCAGGGTGGACTGCATGAGCTAGTTCTGAAACAGGGTCTGTGTGTTCTTTTGGTGTGTATTTCAGAGACCCCAGAATTCTACCAGTAGTCTGAGACACTAGCACCATCTATCACAAGGTCCTTAGAGGTCTTCACTACTTTACTTCCTTTACTCAGGAAAACTAACAAATTACTGGAATAGGTCCTCTGTAATCACAGCTGCTACTTCTAGCTTGAGAGCCTGCCAGTAGTAATGAAATACATAAATGTATTGAGCACTTTGTCCACAAACTACCCTAAGTGCATTATATATGTTACCAATTACTTGTTGCTAGTATTGTTTCCTTCAGGTCCGTGGGGAAGTCAAAACAGAGGGTAAGGAACTTGACCAAAGTTATACAGCTATGAAATGGCAATGCAGAATTTTAAATCCAGGCCTGTAATTCCTAAACTTTGTATTAACTTAACAGTTTGTTGTGAAAATTAAATGGGATGTTCCACATAGTAATCACAATAATCTTTGACATAATGTGTTCGGCCATTCTGAAACATCCCGAATAGGACTCTGGAATGGAGCTCTGTCAGAGGCATGTCACTCAAGTACTTTCTTTTGTATGTCCAGTACTTTAAGAAACCATTAATTTTTTTTGGTATTTTTCAGAATGGAAATGTTTCACCCTGCCTCATAGCAATTAACCTTAGTTTAGTGGGGGCCAGTTAACAATATTGAATAGCCTTGAACCTATGGAGGTCAGAGAGGAGTCTGAGTTTCCTTGTTATGCTATTGGGAGAGGTCCACATTCCTGGCATAGTTATTTTTCTGGCTACAATTTAACTAGGGCACTTCCTTCTGGACCTCAAGATCTATAATTATCTAAACTACACACAACCTTTGGTGCAGGCCAAGGAAAGTTCTGTGCTTGTTCTGTACCATTACAGATACTTTTTAGAAATGACCTCAGTCCCGTCTCCGCCATGTCTGGCAGCCGTCCATGCTGCTGGGAGTCCCGCTGCTCCAGCCGTGACCACTACTGAGCTCTCCTGTCACCTTGACTCTAGGTTTTGCTCAGTGAGTTGTTATCCTGCCTCGGCTCTAGGGAATAAAGAAAAAGATGGATTACCCCCTCTCTTCCACAACACTTCCCTGGTACCGCGGGCCTTAATACTGCTTCTGTTTCTATGAAGCTATTCTTAGATGCTACAGACTGCTGACTGAGATAGATTTTTTAAAGTTTGACAAACCAAATTCTGCTGGGAAGAGTAGTGGGTGCTTACTCTAAATACTGTATCCGCTTTAGAAAAAATGTCACTCATGGCCCTCCCTGGTGGC
>NW_004567129.1:13731929-13793876 GCF_000260355.1 Condylura cristata
GGGCAGGCAGGAGGGTGTGTTTCAATGCAGAGAGCTGCTGTTCTGCTCTTCAAAGGCCATCTTGCCCAGAAGCTGGCTGTCCAACTCTACCCCACTCACAGGGAGCTGGAAGAAGTTCATTTCAGCTGCTAAGGCTGCCATGGCAGAAGGGTCCTGGCCAAACTGAGCTCTTAACATCATGTCCATTTTCTCCAGCCTCCTCTTGAGCCGCTTGGCCTCCCGCTCCCGGATGAGCCGGGCCTGCCGCTTCTCTGGGGTTTCGTTAGCCCGCTTCAGCCTCATGGCTTCCCGATCCCGCTGCAGCCTACGTGCTCGCTGCTCATCTGTTTCTTGCATGCGCTGTAGGCGCTTGGCCTCGCGGTCCCTCATGCGCCTCACCTCCCGCTCCTCGGGGGTCTCATTGTCCCGACGGCTCTTCTTGGCCGTGCGCTCTCGTTCTAGTCGCTGCAGCCGTACTTCCAAAGGCTCATTCTGTCGACGTAGTGCCCACTTGCGTACACTGGGGGTCTGGGCTTCCAGCAGCTTACGGTAGGCAGCACAGTTGTTGCACACAAGCAGAATCCCAGCCGGGTACACTGGAGGACTAAAGGTAATGTCCTTACCCTCAGCACTGGAGGGGCCCTCACTGTGGGCTGGGGGTAGAGATTCCATATTAAGTACTTCAGGAAGTTTCTCACTGGAAAGCAAAAGTTTTATGTGATTAGTGTCTCCTAGCAAGACTGGGCATCAAGCCCTGACTTGTTCCAGTCCTATCAGATCATTTGCTCCAAGTGAGCATCAGTGTGAGGGAGACCTCTTCTGCTGCTCCATCCCTGATTTTCTTTGAGCCGGAGTGTCTTCCAAGTCTCAGTACTTACCTGGATCTAGAGACTGAGAACACTGCACAGCCAGTCACAACCCAGACAGAATTAGACCAGGCGTTTTAGTGGCGCCACAGTGAAGGTGTCTGCGGGAGCTGTGCAAGAGTCCTGCTGAGCAAGGAGGTTGCCCTTGAGGTAGAGGCAACCACTGGCACAGCCTCCTGCTCCCCGAGCTGACCCTGCCTGCACACAAGGCAAGTGGGACTAGGGTGTTCACAACATTCACACAGTTCCAGTCTTCTTGGGGCACAGTGGGGACTGTCTTCTTATCAGGGTCCTCTCAGCACCCTCTAATTTCTTTCTCTATACTTTATCCTGAATGTTCTTGGACTTCCCCACATCTTTGCCAAATTAAAATCTTTTTCTGATAGGGAAAGAAGTGAGAATTCACCTCCCTTCGAGGATAGGTACAGGAACAGTCATATTTATTAGCATCGTTACTTGTGATTCCCAGAAGTCAAGAGCTAGTGACCTCTGTGCTACCCATCTCTAGCCTTTGCAAGTACAACCCACACCCAGCCATTTTTTTTTTGCACAAGAGGGTTAGGTGAACCTACTCACCTGTTAAATGTGGCATGGCTGGTGAAACGGGCTCCACACACAGCACAGTTAGAACGCTGGTCCTCTGAGTGGATTAGGAGGTGACGCCCCAATGACCCAGGGGAGCTAAGGGCCCGGCCGCAGACAGGACACATGTAGCTCTTGGCACTCACCACTGCTGCAGTGTGCTGTAAAACAGAGCCTTGATCTGTCAACTCGTGCCACTCCACAACCACATGTACCCACTTAGAAAGTACTTTCTAGAAAACATCCTCTTTTCTTTTTCTCAGAACAAGAGACTTGCAATTACTCCCCTGTTTAGCAATTAAAGAGTAAGAGTCTCTTGACCAGGCCATTCCAACCATTGCTCAGATTTCATCAGTTTGAGTTCTGACTGCATTCTTGGGCATGTGGCTGACTTGAGCAACAGTGGGGAGCCAGAGGCAGAGCCTGAGAATTCATGGTAGGGGTCAGTCATTTCTGTCAGCCTGCCTCACACTGTGCAGGTACAAATGCATGCTAAGGGAACAACACAGCTCAAGTCTAAAGCTGGTTGAGGAGACTGGAATCCAAATGGTATTTAAGTATCCTACCTTTCCTTCTATCTTTGAAAATGATCTTCTGAATAAATAGTTCTCTTTTTTTTTTTTTTTTTTAAGATTTATTTACAAGAATTGGGGTAGAGGCCAGTGGTGTGAGGGGTGAGAGAATTCACCAGAGAGCAGAACAGGCAGATCTACTGAAAAACACTGGTGAGGGGAGCAGTGGGTGAGACAGGTGAGGTCTGCTGTGCCATGTGGATCAGCTCCCTGGCTGGGAATTGAACTCATGCTGCAGTGGTTGTGGACAGCTTTGTAGTGCTGCGCTTTAATCAATGCACCACCAGGGAGGGCCCAATAGTTCTCCTTATGAACCACCCTTCTTACGATAAAACCCAGGCTGCGAAGTGCATCTGATACCTTTGCCAATAGAGATCACAACGCACAGGTGGCTCTACAACTGGGTCAATCAAGGGAAACACCCATAAGTGTCTTATTCTGATCCCCATGATTGTATTAACTTTCCCCTGCATTTCACAAACATTTATATTCTTCTTTAAAACAAAGCCCTCATTATAGGTGTTAGTTTCTATTTCACTATTTAAATTATGTATTACATAATTTGGGAAAAAATGATGCTTAATTTTCCTAGTGTGTCTGGGAACCCCGAACATATTTACCCAACATATCCTACTTATTCTTTAAAATGTTCTGTGGCTTGGAGTGGAATCTTCATAGGAGCAACAACCCACTTCCTTTGGAAGCCAGAGACAAAGGCTAGAGCTGCATGTGTTCCAGAACACACAGCTCCTAGCCCTACCTGGTACACGTGAGCAATCAGCTGCTCCCGACTCCCGCAGTCAAGCTGGCAGAGCGGACACTGGCAGAGTCCAAGTAAGGGGTCAGAATTCAAATTCTCTGTGACCTGAAATTCACCAAGGAGGCGACTTCATTAAAATTGTCTAGCAGCCACTTCCCTACTTCTCACAATAGGGCAGCCTGTTAAAAGGAACACAATCTGATGTCAGTTACTTCTAGGTGCCTGTTAAAAGGAACACAATCTGATGTCAGTTACTTCTAGGTTCTTGTGGGTGAAAGGAAAAAGCTATAAGAGGAAGGGAATTCAATTTGCTTCCTTCTTCATTTTTTCTTAAGACTTCCTGCCACAGGATATGGGTTACCCCAGAGAGAGCTCATTTTCCTTAGGTAAATTCTGCAGAGGAGGATAAGCTGCCCTCTGTCTTGCAGGAATACTCAGGAAAAGGCTTAGCAGGTAGCACCTCATTAACACTTTGATTAGATTTGTAAGTGTACTTAAAAGGACACCTCAGGAAGTAAGTGAATACTTTTGCAAAGGTGGATATTCTGTCTGGAAAGAGGTGGGAAGTGCCAGGAAGGAAAGCTGGGCTCACATGTAGGATTTATGTCTGGAAAAGCAACGCTGAGTGTGAAAGCTGACTAACTGGAGCTGTGCAGCCAGAGAGGTGTCACAGGAAGGCCCAGGAAACTCATATGCAGAGGTGGCCATCAGGCAGAATAGAGAGTAAGAGGCACCCTGGAGTCATTTGTCACTTGCCTCATGCTCTACCACTTCGTTCCCACCAACAGGCTGCTCTGCACTTTCTAACTCTTTTTCCACTTTGATCACCCCTCCATCTTCCTCTGATGTGTGGGAAGAGACTTCATCTTGTGTGGTCTCCTCTTCATCGGCATCACTGTCACCTGGAATATATTAATTGGTTAATTGTTCTGATTTATGCAGAAATACACATTGAGATGCTTTCCACCCTAGAGTTTGCAGCTATAATGGAAAACATTTCAGAGCTTCCATAATATAGTTTGTATCAGTGCTTAGTTGGGTACAAATCATGTTAAGTTGAAGCCAGCTATATCTTTTCTTATAATGCACATATACACTAAAAAAAGTATCTGAAACAAAACTGCACTGACAAATGGTTACTGAGTCCTGCATAGTATTGCAAAAATAATCCTTCATAAACATTTTCCAAAGATCACACACTTGAAGTGACACCTCCCACACACCTCACACAGTGCTCATTCCCACAGCCTCTGACTTACCGACACTTCTTACTGACTGCATTACTCTACTTGCTTTATCTATAACCCACTACCTGATCTCTCCATGGCATCACAAATACTCCTCTGAGGCCTACTAATCTCTTTTCAACAAGCCCAAGACAAATTCAGAGACTGACGCCAAGATTTGCTTAGTCCTCTTTTTATTTTAACAAATAAGTTAGTTAAAAATCATGTTACTTTGTACGGAAAGGGCTTTTGAGTACCCTGGAAAAACCAGTTATAAAGCCACTGCTCTCAGGCAACTTGTAGTGATACTTGACTTGCTGTGTTTTTACTCTGCTGCTAACTCAACATTGTAAGCTAAGTTCATTGTTTCTGTTGATTCTTTGCATTATCTGATGATAACTGAGTAAATAACATGAAATAGGCCATTCTTTACTTTAGAATAAGATATAATTTCTTTTGACTAAGCTAAGAATGGAATTTCTGTCAGGTTGGGTATAGGATGTAGCTGTGGGGTATTCCATGGGCAGGGCATCTGCAAGGTCTGTGTAAGCTAATCTTTTCCTATACTACTAAATAAAACAGGAAAAAAATGACTAAAAAAAAAAACCCACAATAACAAAAGTAGCTCTTTGTGGGGAAAAAAGAAAAAAGATGCCAGTACTTTGAAGATCATGAGAAGAGGCAGTCAAACTCCAGCCCCAGCCTGGCCCCACCACCCACACAGGAGACATACGGGTAGTCACACGTGACCCCCAATAGTGATGAGGGGCTGGAGCAGACAAGACCAGGCCAGGTCTCCTGGTCAGCTCACTGGGAATCTGTGCAGACTTAGTCCAATATAATACTGTATCAGACACAGTATTTTGTAATTTATTAAAAGTCAAAATATGTCTTACAATCACAAGTATTTTTTGTATATAAATATGCCACCTGGAAAGATGATTAATCTTTTCTAGAATGGAAATCTATTAGACTTTTTATTTGCTGCCATTCCTTCCAAAATGTTTGGGCTCATTTTTCTGTACCTGAGCAATTAGTTGCTAAATTTATTTTTTGTTGTTAAATTATTGCTTTGAGTGGAAACTTCAGTTCCTAGAAGGTTATGGAATTTTCTTTGTTTTTCCTCAACCCCAAATGTGGAGAAAAACCAGAAATGTCACTCTGAGCTGACACTAATAGTAACCAGTCAGCAGGTGGATGAGATTAGTAAAGGTGTGGGGACCACCTAGGAAATAACCCATCTCAAAATGTCCTGGCAGGTTGTGGAACAATCATGAGGCTTAGCCAGTTACCAGCCAATGTTGCATCTATCTCTTAACCACAGGGACTTAGGACTTGGTGTGGGAAGACCTCAATCTTAGCATTTTATATACTGTATAATCTCCTTTGTAAGTAAGTCCTCTCAGATTACAATAAAACTGTGCCCTCAAGCAAACATTTCAGTAATGTCAATCTTATATTAATTAAGGATAAATAGATCCTAGGAGATAGGAATTTTTTTTTTCATTTGACCTAATGCAGGGGCTGCTTGAACACAATTTATTCCTATGCCCCTGTCTGTCACAATCTTCATGAAGATATCTACGTAGGCCACTGTACCAAGTACTGCAGTGCAGGAGTTAAAAAAAAAAACATGCCAAATTTGTTCCCTTTCTCTGGAAAAGCATATGCCCAAACACCTTAGCAGAGCTTAGAAAACACTGAGGATCCACAAGTCTCCTTTATGTCTTCCTCCCAACCACCATGCACAATCCCCAGAGCACACACACTCTGATAATGCTTCTCCCATTGCCCTGAGTCATTACCAGAAGGTGCAGAACTCACTGCTACTGGAGTCCTGATCTCTTAGTTGCTGGATAGCTTGTCGCTGACTGCCAAGGTCTCCAGGAAAATCAGTTTTCATCATCGCTTGGCGGGCTTGCTCTTCTAGCCCAGCAAATACTTGATCCCCTGGTGGTCACAAGGAAAACAGTTAGGCCACCAACTGGGTAGCACATCTTCCCAGCCCCCCCAAGCTGGTTGGAAAGGTAGACCATTCAAAGGGAGGAGACAGGCAGATTCCCTGGGGCGCGGTCATTTGGCTCCAAGTCACTTGCTGCCTCCAACAGTTTCTGGTCCTGCCTCTTCCTGGGCAGTAACCCAGATGCTACAGAAAGCATCACTTGCTTCTCTTAGATCTTCCTAATCGTTACTCCTTTCAAAAGGTATTGCTACTTTTCAAATTAAACTTTAGATTCTCAATTCCATTAATAACTTTCCTTCAGGGTTGGGGAGTCAGAGGCAAGAAGAGGCAAAGTGATGGGATGAAGATAGGGCAGGTAACAAATCAAGACATAATCTTTGAATCCTTTAAAAAAATTTTATTTTATTACAATCTCTGAATTTTAGTATACTATCATTTTGGGCCTGAGCTCAACATTTATCACTGACTGTAAGCAAATACTTCAAATAATCGTCCCAAATAACAGTCTCTCTAATCTTCATCTACTGTTTCTAAAACACGCCTTGAAGTTATTCCTTAACTTTCTAATATCTATTAGAATTTGCCATATTGGGCCCTCCCTGGTGGCGCAAGGGGTCAAAGCACAGCACTATGAAGCTATACACAGCCAAACATGAGTTTGATCCCCAGCCAGGGAGGTGACCCACATGGCACAGTAGACCTCTCCTGTCCCACCTGCTGCTCCCCTCATCAGTATATTTCAGTCAATCTGCCTGTTTTGCTCCCCACTTTGTCTCTGGTGAGTCCTCTCATCCCCCCTACACTTCCAGCCTGTACCCCATTTCTTGTATGCATAAATAAATCTTAAAATAATTTTGCTATACGTAAATCAACGACTAGTTAAATGAGGAATTAAAAGGAGAATAGATAATATAGGAACTCATTTCTATGGAGGTACAAAAATGCCAAATATGCCAACTATTTCACAACAAATAGCATTTTACCTGGTCTCCTTAGTCCAAGGTGGGAGCTTTGTTTTTTATTTGCTTTTGATATGGAGTGTCCAGAAGCCCTGGGTCTGTCCTTGATTATGTATTCTTACAAATGCTCTCTGGGATATGCATAGTTATTGAAGAGTTAACATTTAAATGGTCTTTTATTTTCAAGAGGCCAGGTATAGGAGAAAAGAGAATTGGGTTTCTTGAGGTTTCCATTATCTCAGTCAGACTGGAAACTGCAGTCCCCATTCTCCAGCCACCAAGAAAGAATAATAAAAGGCCCTAGTGAAATGTTTCACAATAGACTGACTAGGCGCTTTCTTACTGAAGAGAGAAAGAAAAGTAAACAGGTTCAGGTTCCAAGACAGGATACAATGATGTAGGAAGAACGAACTGCTCAGTTGACCTGAAGTACCAGGCAATCAGAGAATTATGTGAAGCAGACTTTGGCTCATACACTTAGGCGTTCATCTAGCTAACAGATATTGAGCACCTATCATATGCTAAGTGCTGAATACTAGTAATAGTTAACTATTTAGCACTTCTTACTTCCAGGCTCTTTGTTAATGCTTTATAGTTGTAACCGCACATTAATACTCTGCAAAACTCTGTAGTAGGTATTACTACTCATATCTCAGGAGAAAATTAAGATGTAACGTAGAACCAAGTACTCAAACCTAGGTCTGTCCTACTTTGATATCCATATTGTAAACTGTTTTCTTTATAGAGATAGTAACAGTTTAGGTGGTTCATCAGAGGGATTTTATTGCAAACGTAAGTTTGTTTTTGGGGAAGAGTAGCTCTGATCCTAGTGTTAGTGTTTTTAATTTATTTCTTTTAATTTATTTTTTAATTTATTTAGGCATGGGGGTGTAGACCAAAGATGAAGGGGTGAGAGGATTCACCAGAGACAGAGTGGGGTGCAACATAGTTAGATCTACCAACATACATTGCTGAAGGAAGCAGTGGCTGAGACAGGAGAGGTCCGCTGTACCATATATGGGTTAGCTCCGCTGTGGCTGGGGATCATACTCAGGCCATGAGGTGACAGTGCTGAGACTTAACCTTAGGCCACAAGTGAGGCCCCGTTAGTGTTACTCGTTAGTGTTACTTTCATACCAGGAGAAACTGATACACATAACTGGATTGCTCCCAGTGAGTATATGACAAATGCCTGGGTTAGAGTAACTAGTATTTTGGCTACTCTGACTGAAAATAACATTCAAGATAATATACTAGAAATACATCATTGTGAAGGAAAGCAAAAATTGAATTGTGTAAGCACTTCCTCTTCTCTATGCACATGTAAAATGTTGGTTCTATTGCAACTACAAGACCATCTCTAAATGCAATAATTACTGAACTTTTCTGCATAGAGGAATGTTTTTGAACCTGGTGGCCATGTGCAGATATGGCACTGAGGAACAAGTTATGTAACAGCATATCATGATCAAGAGCAGATCACTCTTATCAGTGTCATGTCACATCCCTAGTTAGAAATCACCTAGGTTTATAACTTGCTAAGAGTATGTGTTCTCCTCCTCCTGCCGTAGTTTTGTCTAATGGTGTCTGTCTAATGGTCTGGTGACCTTTGTCTATTCAATATGACCTACCTTACTAGGATTTTAGCTGGCAAACTCAACTTGATGTAAATTAATTCTGTCATTCCTTTTTAGCAGTCTGTAATGAAAAACTGTGCTCTTATTTTTCATTCTATTCCTGACTTGGGAAAAAGGGCTAAATTAAATTTTGTTTCTTAGCATTGTTCCTTCTTAACATCATCATAAAGCAAAATACATCAAGTCCATAAAAAGAGAAGTAATTTCAGCATATGTCATAGGGAAAGATTTGTGGATGTTCTTCTAGTAGTCACTATTTATCTAATTCCTAAATCAAACTGTCCAGAGTTATCATCTCATAAGAAGGTAGTGAGGCTCTGCTAAAAGTGCCATATTGACTCAAGTGTAATGTGATCACAGAGATTCTAGTGTTTAAGAAGTGTTACTCAATTGCCTGCTTTTAAAATGTAGAATTTTCATTTCCTTCTATCTTAATACTACTGGAATAGGTTAAAACAAAAGTCCTCTAGGATCACAGGGAAGCTGAGGGGGGACTATGGAGACTACAAGGGTGGGGGTAGGGGGCGCAGGTGCTGCTTGCTGGTCTGCCTGTGTGTCCAGCCCTGCTTCAGCATTAAAGGTGTGTCAGGTTAAAAAAAAAAAGTCCTCTAACTATGGTGATGGCACATGGGTGATTTGGTGATGGGAAACCCAAGGGGATGGCAAATGAGATGGAAAAATGCACAAAAATATGTAAAAATAAACTATTATAAAATAAAAAAAAAGTCCTCTAGTCTCTAGATAGTTGTGTAAGGCAACCATATTATTTAACAATGTGGTTTTTTTGGGGGGGGCAATTGGTAATAGTTGAGGGTTTCAAATCTCTGTAATGAAAAGAAATGCGTTACCTTTGCTTTTTCTGGTATGAAATCAAGATACTGTTTGATTTGGTTAAGGTTTTTCTGACTAGATAATAACAGGGCATGGAAACAAGTTAGTAAGAAAGATGAGAAACCTGAGATGAGATTTATTAGAAAGACAACACAATTCTACAGTTCTTTCTTAAATTCTTAGTGTAGTCAAATAAAAACAATTTCAGGCTGACTGAAATTAAGCAAAATAGCTGAAACAAATTCTGAGAGACATGATGTGAAATTCAGAAATACAGAGCTAGTATTAGGAATGAAGCACTTGGGATTTCACACCTGGCTGAGCCTCTGTAACCCAAGGTGCTAGCACATGTTGGGAACAGACCCCAGGGACAATGACAGAAAGAAGAAAGATAAACCAAGTTGAGCTTTTTAAAGGAGAAGGGGCTTTAAAGGTTAAAAAGCTTCTAGCTGAAGCTGAAAGTTTTTTGTCTTGGGCATCCTGCAATCTGAAAACAAAAATCACTTAGAAAAATGTAGTTTTCCCTGCTTTAGTGATTTGCTTGGTTACAAATATACCAAATCAAAGTGTGCAAGGGGCCATACATTCAACTTCTCTAGACAGAGTTGACACAATCTTGTACCCAGAAGGAGGTAAGAAGAGGGAGGGGGAAAAGAAAGTCTAACAGACTTGAGTTCTTCAGCAGTTTCTCAGTTACTAACGGCAATTCTAAGCTTTTATTTCAAAAGTGCTGCATTGTCTATTAATGAGCTGGGCAAAACTCAAGTGTCTAGACAAAGGGAACATCATGACAGTAATTCAGATACTGAAACAGTCCTGAGGAAAACCAAACAAATACCAAAAGAGCCTGTCTCTTGGTGTCAAAGTGTACCTCATGATGCTGTTGGGTCACAGCAATGGGGCTTTTAATATAATCTTTTACACTTGATCTCAGCCACAAGGCCAAGAAGTGATTTTAATATAATCTTTTAGGCAAGTTTGGAGCTTCTAGCCACATAATCTTCTTCCCAGAAGGTAGACTTAAGGAGGCTCTGCCATTGCTCTGTGTATGTGCTGACTGTCTGTGACATTAAGCGAAGCTTCTGCAGACATTCCTGACTCCCAGGCCATGAGTTCATTCCATTTACTTTAAGTTGGTGAGCAGCATTAAATTCGATACATTTGATTGGATTCATTTCACTGCCAAGAGACAGAAGACTAAGGGCACTGAAATTACCTATATTTACTTGCCATTATTACCATGGTCAATGAGAAAATGACCTTTCAACAGACTGTGCAGTATCACTAGTAAGATAAGCTATACAATGCCTGGCATACAGTATTTTTTTTTTTTAAAGATTTATTTTAGGGCCTCTCTGGTAGTGCAGGGGTCAAAGATACAGTGTCATCAAGCTGTCAGCAGTTCGATCCCCAGCCAGGGAGCTGACCCACATGGTGCAGCAGACCTCTCTTGTCTCTCTTGCTCATCTATTCTGCTTCCCACTCTATCTCTGCTGAATCCTCTCACCCCCTGTACCTCTGCCCTACACCCCAGTTCTTCTATGCATAAATAAACTTAAACAAAAAAAATTTATATATTTTTTCTTTTTTTTTTTAAAGATTTGTTTATTTGTGCATACAGAACTGGGGTACAGGCCAGAGGCTCAGGGGTGGTGAGAGGCTTCACCAGAGACAGAGTGGGGAACAGAACAGGTAGATCAACAAAGTACACTGCTGAGGGGAGCAGCGGGCGGGTCAGGAGAAGTCTACCATGTGGTCACCTCCGGGGCAGGTGGGAATCGAACTCATGCGGAAGTGGCTTTAGCTTCTTAGTGCTGTGCTTTAACCCGCTGGGCCACCAGGGAGGGCCACTATTTCTATTTTTATGTAGAAAGAACTGGGGGTAGGCCAGAGGTGCAGGGAGTGAGAGGATTCACTAGAGACAGAGTGGGGAGCAGAAAAGGTATACTGACTGAAAAACACTGCTAAGGGGAACAGTGGGCCAGACAGGAGAGGTCTGCTGCACCATATGTCTGTTACCTCCTTGGCTGGGGATCAAACTTGTGCTACAGTGACTGCTGATAGTGTCATAGTGCTGAGACTTAACCCCCTGTGCCACCAGGGAGGCATACAGTATGTTTTTAATAAATTTTAGTCCTCTTATCTTATCCTTAACTGATCTATCCTCTGTAGTACCAAACAGAAGATCCTCAGAGACCAGCACCTCTCAGTGTCTTTTCTTCTCTGGTCAGGCTCACTCATCACCTGAGAAGCGTGCATGGTTTCCACTTTGAATACATCACCGAAAACAGCCCCTCCCTGGAGACTGCTTTTTGGCAGAGCTGAAATTTCTGTTCATAACCCTCTTGATAATCACGACCTAGAGCCTCCACCCACTCCACCACAATGTAAAACCCGCAAGCTTCACTCTGGGAACTAGGTTTTTGTAGCTGTGGATGTGTGCTTTTCTCTCCTGAATGGCTGGCTTATCTGTGTGTTTCCAGGCTCCAACACCAGCTCATCCTGGGTTTGATTCTGGAGGAGATGCAGCTGATGGAGGCCTGCCAGGTGGATGCAGGCAGACATGCCAGCCTGCCCTGGCTCCCCTGACCTTATCACAATCATTACATCATCCCCACCAGCTACCTTACCTTCCTCAAGTCTAATCCTTCTCTCTTGGCTTTTATAGGTAAATTTTACAGGTGACCATTTCCTATGATTATCTTTCCTTTTGGGGTCAGTGTCTTTTATCATAAGTATTCATCTTCAACCAGTAGAAGACACTCCACCTAAACCTCTGTTAGAGTACCTATGTCAGAGAGCTGTTTTTCTTACTGACCCTTACATTCAGGCCCACTGAATTTTACTGTTTTAGCAGCAATTTCTAAATCCTTCTTAGGTCACTCATCTTTAGATTAAGTAGCTTCCATATTCATCTATTCTAGAATATATACTAGAAACATCTTTTTTTAACATCTAACTTTTTAATAAATTTTAATCTGCTTATCTTACCACCTTGACTGACCTATCTTCTCAAGTTTTGTCCTAAAAAAAAAAAAAAAACTCTTTCATAGCACTGAGTTCTCTTCAAATGTTGCTGTACTTTATTCAGCCCAGTTTCCATAACAGGGAACTATTTGCTCTTTTATCAACATTTTGATGAGGATGCTTATTCCCCCAGTTCATAGGAAATAATCTGGTTAACTATCTCAAATCTGCATAGATATATTAATGTTAATTTAATAAGGTAATTCTGAATACCCTTTAGTGGTACTAAAAGTAGAGCGGGATAGACAGAAAACCTATCCCTCTCTATGTTTACAATTCAATTACTGAGGTAAAGCGTACACATGAGACCACTGAGAAGCAATGTGAGGCAACAGCATTCCCTGGCTCCTGCTTCTAGCCTGTCTCATGTGATCCATCCCACACGTGGCTCTGCAGGCCTCAAGCACTGCATTCTTCCAGACCTCGGTTTGTCATTCAGATCTCATAGTGTAGAGTTGAGCACCCTCATACATAGCCTGTGACTCTGGACAAATGAAACTTCCACTTCCTCATCTTCAGAATTTACCACTTGCATTCCCTCTTGTTATCTTTGCTCATCGTACTCTCCCTCCCTGATTTTACCTCTCCCTTTATAAAAATGCATAAAATCTGTTTTCGATGGCTCAGTTCACATTCATGGCCTAGGACTTGGTTCCATCAAACATTCCCTTACTTCTCAGTTCACTGAGTGCTCTCTCTGTTTAACTTGCAGGTAACAAAGTGTGCAGCATTCCTGCTTGACACAGCATCTGCTACTTTGTATTTTTATAGATGGTTATTTTATATGAATATGCAATTAATAGTTACAAAGAATTATTCTACATCTGTGGTTACATTGTAGTCACACACCCCCACCCCATATCCTTATACTGCTTTACAGCTCTGACATCTAGTACAAAGCTTTGTACAGAGTAGGTATCCTATAAATGTTTGTTAATGTGAATACTAAGGTTGAATCAACTCCTAAGTTTCTTAACACCTGTAGCAACTAGACACATTTTAAACCCATCATGTTCCACACCTTTAACCCTTGTTTTCTTTACAACTATTGTGAACCTCCTACTTAAATTAAGATTATTCTTCCATTCCAACCCTCAGTGTTCCCAGATTATAGAAGACTGAGCACAGTACTCACAGTGAACTTTATTTGGATTTGTCTGTTTCCGACGGGACATGTTTCCCTGATCCAACAGCTCTGGTCTTTCCCAGTTTCACGACTGGATACGTTATTACCTCCTTGCAAGGTGCTGACCTATAAGTAAAAAGGATATCCTTAGCAAATATCACTTTACTCAGAAGTTACATAAAATTCAAAGATAAAAACTTTAATAGTTCTTGAGCAAGTAACAGTTATAACTGAAATAATGAAAGGAAGAACGGAATGTCTAGTAGAACATCAAGGTCCCACAAAGTTTAAGAGGGGACTCCTCCAGAGGATTTAGAGAATTCCACTCTAAATCCATCTGTGGAATTCACAATACTATTAAGTGATCATGATTAAGAACACAGAATAGAAAAGGAAGCAGAGAATCCAGGCAGCCAGCATCAGCAGCACATAAGTTCAAAGGGATAACCTGCAGGAATTGCAAACAAAGAAGCTAGAGAGGGTGGCAGCCCACATGTCAATCCCACTGGGAGTGAGCCCCGCCACTGCACCAGTAGAGGCCTCCAGACATTTTCTCAAGAACTTAACTCGCCTGGCGGTGACAAAGGCATCAGATGCCTGAGAGACAGGAAATGTCTCAAAACTCTTAGTCATCTATAAATAAAAACATAAGGGAACTAGAAAGAGTATCTAGTGATGTGAGCACATGGGTGGGCACTGTAGATGATGGGTATTCAAGCACACCAGACTTCCAATGCTGACGATGGGCTCACACCAGAAGAGCCAGATGCGACCAACACTGTCATACTACTTCAGTACGCCAATGGCACACGTCAAACTGGCCCCCGCTCACTGGCTCTGGTGCAGCGGTCAGAGTTAATAACTTTAGTGCCTCTTCTCAACCCAGCCTCTATGTAGCAAAGACATCAATGGGAGGAATATAAAGTAAAAAAAATAAAGTCCCCCAAATAAGAAATGCTGCAGTCATGTACCTGCTTCCTTGAAGCAGGAGGGGACAGATACTTAAGCCTGGAGGTTCCTGGTTAGTTATAAGACTTTCTCAGCAATAAATGTTGTTACAGAGTTTGAAATAGTAGCAAAAGCTGTGAAATTTTCTTTGCAAGAGAAAGTGAATGAATAGACACAGATTAAAACAACATACGCTTTCCTACCAAAAATAAGAATATAGATCTGGTCACCCTCTGAATTTTCATTTCCTGCCTTTCCCAGTTGTGTTCACAGTGAATAAGCAAACATAAAGTTGAAGTTAATTGCCTTAAGAGGCACCACGAGAAACTGGTACTAGCAGCTATACTTTACACTCCAGTTATGAAGACTCACCTCCTGTAATGCCAACCTTTCTGTAGATAGAAGGGACCTCAGACCTGTAATCAGACCCTGCCTTCCCTTACCAAAAGAAAGAAACCGCAAATGGCAAAGACAGGCCTCCACAGGAAGTGGCAAAGGAAGCAGCTTTCTGGCAGTCTTCTATCATATCTGCATATCAAATAGTCCTTTTTCAGACCTTTAATTAAAAAAAAAAAACTCCAAATGCATACAGCAAAAACCACTTGTAACTATTTAGAGGGTAGTAGCTGAGCACTAACACTTCTAAGTTGTGTCTGTATAGCTCAATTGTGTCATCATTTCATTAATGGAAGTGGTGAAAGGTATTTACACTTTTTGGATATTTTCCTATAAGTGTGTGAATCATAGTGTAGAAAGTTAAGTAACATGCAGGCTATCATTTTTCCCTCCTAAAATCTGCAGAACTATACATCTTTCTTGTGTAAGGAAAAAATGAAATCTTTAAATTTTGTCATCAAGATCAGACATTGAAGCCGTGAGGTAAAGGTAGTAAAACTCCTTCTGATGGAAGGCTAAGTAACTTGAGACAGGCTTTATTCAGATCACCTTGCTGAAATAACAGATACTAAAGCTACAAGTGGGAAAACTGATGCGCGTCGGCATATTTAAATCTGCAACGTTCCCTGCCAGATCTCCGAGCCTCCTAGTGGCCAAATGGGGAACTGACCAGATGGTACCCAATAGCACTTCACACCTGAGGGATCAAGAGAAAAACACACTCTCCCCTCCCTCAACAAATGAAAACATGTGGGGGTCATGCCTTCTTGAAAATAACAAGAAAATAAATAAATAAATACATACATAAGTAAGTAAACAAAGAACTGGAACAACACTCGACTGCTCAGCAAGCTCTCAGAGGTAAGACAATTTTACAGGCAGTAAAAACCATTAAAATCCACCCATACATAGATCTAAAGGTCATTCATTCAGTTTCACTTTTAACACTGCCCCAGGACGCAAGCCTGAATCGGAAACCAACACAAAAATGTAAATGTATAAGCGGCCTGAATATCATCATCTGGAAGAAAAAACGGGATGGGGAAAAAATGTAAATGGTGAGATTCAGGACTACACAGGATTCCATTTTTAAAGGAATGCAGCTTTTTGTAGTCTTTAGGAGGTTGTTGAGAGTCCTCGGGAGGGGGGGCCAACGTGTCCCCTTAACACAGCCCCTGCTCTCCCACAGGTGTTAGGTTGCAGCTTCCAGGGCGCACCACAGACTTTATCAAGAAAGATAGATAAACCAAAAAAAAACAAAAAAACAAAAAAAAAAACCTGATGAAATCCAAGCTTTAAGAAAAGAGGGTGCACTCCCACCTCCAGCTCTGGTGCAGTTCCCACGAAGCAAAGTAAACTCGCCTGAATCCCAGGGATATTTATCTGCCAAAAAGGAGAGGACAAGAGAGCTGGTCACGCAGCCGCCTCACTGTTCAGCCTGTTCCCTCTTCTGTCTGGTCTAGAGCTTGTGTATAACCAGCCGAGACGCTCCCCACGGCTCCTCGAGCATGAACCCAGGTAGATTCCCAAGAATTATCAGACGAGAGCCAAAGGTCGGTTCGGAGGCAGCTCAGACAAACCCTCAGACAAAACAGACTTCGCGGTAATCTAAATTTAGCAGTTTTTCTGCAAAACCGCGACGCGGGGACCGATACCGGGTATGCACTCCCACGCCCACCCTCCCCTCGCACAGCTTCGCCGGAGCCTGTCAGACGCCGCCGGCCCCAGCCCCACCTGGGCCCACGCGCAGGGCGGCCGCGCCGACGCCCTCCGCGCCCGTGCCCTCCGCAGGGACCGGGAGAGGAACCGCCGGGGTGCGGGGCCCGCGGGGTCCGGCCTCGTCTCGGGACCCGCGGCGGGGGAGGATTGCAAGGGGTGCCCCCGACCCCAGGCCCCAGCGTGCGCTGGCCCCCTCCCCGGACACACAGACAAAAGGACCGACAGCCCGCGACCGTGAGAGGGGCGAGGAGCCGCAGCATCCTCAGCCAGGCCCGGGAGGGTAGGAATCCGGGGTCTTTTTACCCGGAGCCTCGGCGTTCCGCGGCGCTCCGGGCCCCTGGGCCCCGCCTCCGGACAGACGGACCGCGGGACAATGGGCCCCGGGCCGCAGCTCGGGCCGGCCGGGCCGGGGCTCTCCGGCACTGGGCCCCGGCGGGCGGAGGGCGGCTCCGGGCCAAGCCGGTGACTGGGAGTCGTGGGGCGGCGCTGCAGACGGACAAAGCCAACGGCAGACAGACAGACGGAGGGGGAAAAGATGGCGACGCGGGCGGCGGGAGCGCGCAGCTCGCGCACCCGCAGCGAGAGGGGCGCGTGCACGAGCCTCTTCTCTCCCCCTCCCCCTCTTCTCTAGCTTGGTCCCCCTCCCCGCTCCCCGGGTGCGCGCCTGGCGGCATGGGCGGGGCTTACGGGGGACGGGGGGTCCTGGGAGGCAGGACTTAAGGGAGCATCCAATTACAGACGTCGGAGAGAGGGGCTCAACTCCTCCTCCAGCCCTGACGACCACCCAGCCTCGCATCATCCCCGGCCTTTCTCTGGCTCTGTCAGCCCCACTGTTCTCCTCCCCTCCCCTGAACCTGTGAACTCCACCCTGACTGTCAGCTTTGATCCTAGCTTCCTACCTCACCTTCGAATTTAGCCACAAAACCCACATCCCCCAACCACAGCTCCACCGCAAACTCCCCCTCTCTTCAGGCCAATCTTTGTCACTCCACCTCTCAACCCTCTTCCCTTCATTCCCGACACCTCACGGTTTCATCACCCGCATTAATGTGACCGAGACCTAGGAAACCCTGGGGCCTTTGTGGGAGGGGCTAATTTCAGCTGTCAGAATCTCGGAAAAGTCTTCGGGTTTTTTAGGTGTTTATATCTCCACATGATTCTCAATTAATAGAATAATAGTAGCCTTACACCTTGAGGCAAAGGATTCCTTTAGTTCAGGTAACTAAACGGGTTACTTGTGGCACTATTGCCACTCATGGGGGCACTTGAGAGTGATTAGACTCACTTTCTAATAAGACACCTCCCCACCATCCCCATCATTCTCACTACTTTCGTTTCCTTCCTTTTATTGTCTTCTTTTAGAATGCCTAAGCTTGCTTCTACATAGCTTGGAAGAGTAAGGAATGTGGTGGAATGACTGGGACTGGAATTAAAATATTCAGCTTTGTGACCCAGCTCTGCCACTGACCAGTCTGTTGAGTTTGGGCAAGTCACTTCCTTATTGTGAACCTCTGCTTCCTATGTGAAATGGATAATAAGGTAGTAATTCTTGGTCTCTACTCTCATAGGGTGATAAAGTAAAATGAGTAAATGCACTGTACAAATTATTTCTATGGCCCCATGAAGGCAGAGATATGGGAGTAGTGATCCTTGTTTATAAAATAGAAAGTCCTGGTATTTGCATAAAGCATCCTTGCAAAATGGCTTTTCCACAAATCTCCAATGAGATGATATCATTGTCTGCATCTTGTGTTTAATATGATAAAATGGCTGTATTAAAAGATCTTTGTCATTCACAATCCTGAGAGAAATTATTCATTCATTCATTCACTTATTTACTGTGGCTGGAATATTTAGACAGGCATTGTTATTTTGTAACTTCAAGTAAATATTGATTTTGTTAAAAATTTTAATTGCTTAAGTAGCCACATTTTTAGACAGTTTTGTGTAAAATACAAGGTATAATAAACATTCATTTTTAAATCTAGTAATTTTTAAAAACATTTCTCCATGAGTTTATACTCATTAAGAAATCACAATATGGCTTTATTAATTTAAAGTTGACAGAGAGGCTCTCCCTGTTGGTGCAAGGGGTTAAACTGCAGCACTGTGAAGCTAGTGGCAGAAGCTTCAGCACTTTGATCCCCATCCTGGGAGGTGACCCATATGGTACAGCACAGCAGACCTCTCCTGTCTTACCTGCTGCTCCTCTCAGCAGTGTACTTCCTCAATTTGCCTGTTCTGCTCCCCACTCTGTCTCTCGGGAATCTTCTCACTGCTCCTGCACTCTGGCTTCTACCCCAGCTCTGTATGCATAAATAACTAAATCTTTAAAAAAAAAAAAGTTGACAGAGAAAACTTTAGGAGAAAGCCTCCAGTGAAATGTTTGGTTTCATTGTTAATTTACTGTGCAAAACTTATTCCATCTCCTTGATTTGCTAATAAAATGGGATCATAATAATGCTATTCTTATAAACTTATTGTGCCATGGAAATACCTTTGAGGTGTGGTGATTCAAAGTTAAACCAGGTCAAGAATCATGCTGTTATTTTGCCCTTCAACAGTATTAACTTTTCTTGAAATATCACCCTAACCTGTTTTATTTATTGGGTTTTACAATGTCTTCATTAGGGCTTTACAACAGTAATCATAGGGGTATTTAAAGAACCTCATTTAAAAAATTTGAGTAAACTATATCTTACATAGCATGAAATTCACCCTTTTTAAGTGTATAGTCCAGTGGTTTTTAATACATTCACAAGGTTATGCAGCAACCACTAACTCCAAAACATTTTATCATCACCCCCAAAAGTAATCCTATACTCCTTAGATGTCACTTTCCATTCTTCCTTCTCCCAGTCCCTGGCAGCCACTATTGTATTTTCTAGTTTATACATATACACACTAGTGTATATATATTTGCCCGTTTTGGACACTTCACTTTAGTAGTATCATACAATGTTGGGGCTTTTGTGCTCAGTTCCTGTCATTTTGTTGTCAAGATGAATCCATGTTGTCACATGAATCAGTAGTTCATTACTTTTTATGGCCAAATAATATTCCATTGCATGGCTATATTCATCATTTGTTGTATATTTACATTGTTCCCACTTATGCATTTTGAACAATGTTTCTATGAACATTTGTGTGCCATTTGAATTATTTCATCTTGTGGTAACTCTATAATTAACTTTTTGAGGAACTGCCAAATTGTTTCCCAAAATAAATGCATCTTTTTATATCCCTACTAGCAATGTGTTAGGGTTCCAATTTGATTATTGCCTGGCTATTTTTGCCATTGACTTTTTCATTATAGACCTCAGTGTGTGTAGAAAATGAAATCTTACTGTGGTTTTGATTTGCACTGCCCTGATAACTAGGGATGCTTAACATCTTCACATGTGATTATTGACCATTTGGGGAATGTCTATACAAATCCTTTGCTTGTTTTTAAATTGGGTTGTCTTTTCTACTGTTGTTTTGTTAAGAGTTCCTTTACTTTAATACTTTGGATACTAGAGCCTTAGTGGATATGTGACTTGCAAAATTTTTCTTCCCTTCTATATGCTGTCTTTTAACTTTAATACTACACCAAAAGTTTTTGATGTACCAAAAGTTTTTGGTGTGTTTTAAAGCACCCAAGTTTTATTTATATGAATTCTAATTTATGTATTTTTTTCTTTGGGTAGCTTGTTATTTAGATATTATCTAGGAAGCCACCTTCTAATCCATTGTGCTTAAGATTTACAGCAACTTCTTCAAAGAGTTTTATAGTTTTAGCTTGTAAATTTAAGTGTTTGATCCACTTTGAGTTAATCTTTCTATATGGTGTACGGCAAGAAGTTTTAACTTCACTCTTTTGTATTAGTTATCCAGTTTTTTTTTCATATGTAACAATTTGTCAAGAAGTCTGTTAAGTTCCCACTAAACTTTTATCCTATGTATAAATACATAGGATTATTAATGGACTTTTCATTTTCTTTGCTGACCTATATGTTTATTATTGATAGGAATTTCCTATTTTTAAGGAGATAGTATAAACCTTTGACTTTATATTTACAATGTAGTTGTTAAGTCCTTATTCCTTTGGGTTCTGTAAGTCTCTATTCCTTTGAATATACTTATGGAAAATTTGTGTCTTCTAGGATATTTACAGTGATGATGTCATGAAAGAAAGTGATTTGGGAACTTTTGATTTTTGTCTATGAGTTCCATGTATTTTAATGCATTTCTCTTTTCTGTATTGGTTAAACTCAATATATACTAATTAAAGCTAAAACCAGGATTCAGATTATTATAGAAATATCATAAAAGTCTGTGATTTTGATTTTTAAGATCTGATCCTACCACTTACAGCTGTTGACCCTGGACTGGTCAATTTACTGTTTTAAAGTTCACTTTCCCTTTATTAAAACTAACAATCACGGCCCTCCCTGGTGGCGCAGCGGGTTAAAGCACAGCACTGAGAATTTAAAGCCGCTTCCGCATGAGTTCGATCCCCGCCTGCCCCGGAGGTGACCACATGGCGTGGCAGACCTCTCCTGACCCGCCCGCTGCTCCCCTCAGCAGTGTACTTTGTTGATCTGCCTGTTCTGTTTCCCACTCTGTCTCTGGTGAAGCCTCTCACCGCCCCTGAGCCTCTGGCCTGTACCCCAGTTCTGTATGAATAAATAAATAAATCTTTAAAAAAAAAAACTAACAATCACTTCTTACCTATAACTGCTTCATAGGTTTGTTGTGAGCCTCAACTGAGATGATGTGCTGATAGGTACTCTGTAAGATGCAATACATCATTTATTGGTATGGAGCTCAATTAATGCTATTAATAAACACCAGAGGTACTCTTAAAATATTACTTGATTTTTTCCCCAGGCCTTGGGAAGATGTCCAGAGGAGTCCCTATAACTTTTCAGAAGTCTACAAACTTCTCTAAAGGACCAGATAGTAAACACTTTAGGATATGTGGCAATGTAAGAGTTCTAGCACATGTTCTCCTTTTCATTTTGCTTGGATTGATAACCTATCGACAAAGTAAAAACCATTCTTAGCTGGAGGAGTTATACAAAACCAAACCTGACTGATTTTGACCTGCAGGCCTGTTAAGAATTCATACACTGTTGGGTTCAAATACCATGTCAGGTTTTAGTTACAGACATTCATTATAAACACACACACACACACACACACACACACACGAGTTGCTGGTTAGTTCATCAAAGAAATGTTATGGGTTAATTTTTATCCTAACAGCAAAACAGGACTTAAGTAAATAGTGTGAGTCGAGTTTGTTTTTAAGATCATGTTTAGCTTCTGAATGAGACTTCTTTGTTTAGCCAGGGACAGAGATCATGTCTTGAATAACTGCCTGGTTGTGGGAAAATTCACAGTTGATAAAATATAGGATTTAAATAACTATACAGAATAGGACACAAGCAACTGCTGAGTAAGAAGGAATTTTATAAATGTATCATATTTTAAACAAAATATGAGGGCTTAATGACATATTTCACTCATCTTTACTCTCATGGTCTGAACAAGGTTACATTAATGCCAAAAGTTATCTATACATACTCCACCACTGGGAACATGGGGAAATAGAAACTCCTACATTGCTGGTGATAGTATAAATTGATACTTCCTCTTTGAAGTGTGATTTGGCAATACATATTAACATTAAAAATATACCTACCCTTTGCTCCAGTTCTTCTACTTCTGGGAAATTACTAAGTACAATACATGCAACTAAATATCTAGTCATTGCAGCATTGTTTCTAGAGGCACAGAGAGATAAAGTAGCTTGCTCAGAGAAACAAGAATCTGGTAATGATAGTTATTGTACTTCTAGAGAGAGGGTCTGAAGGTTTGAGGGTCAGAGGAGGGAGACTTAATTTTCACTGTACATCTTTTTCATCACTGTGTGTGTGTGTGTGGTTTGCCATGTTTATGAATTAGTTTTGACTTTAAAAGTTTATTTGTACCATTGGGAAAATGAGTAAAAGGCTTATCAAGAGCACCCTATTTACAACATAGCCTGTCTCGAGATATACAAACTAAAAATAGTTTTTATTAGCTTCAAAAAGATTAGAAAGAGTTAAAAAGACCTAAAATTGGGCTATGTGAGGAAATAGACACTCTAACCAACTATTACTAGGAAGATAGTAGTACTCTTTGGGAGAGAAGCCTAATAACGGGTTGTCCTAGTTTGCTAAGCGTGTCAGAACAAAGTACCACAATTTGGGGTGGGGAAGGGGACCTAAACAACAGAAATTTATTATTTCACAGTTCTGGGTGCTAGAAGTCCTGCATCAAGATTCAGTAGGGTTAGTTCCATCTGAGGGTGTGAGGAAGAATCTGCTCTAAGCCACTTACCTAGTTTCTGATGGTTTGCTGGCAATATTTAGCTTTTCTCAGCTTATAGATGCACTACCCTGATCTCTGCTTCATCTTCACATGGTTTTTCCATGTGTGCCTCCAAATTCTTTTTATAGGGACACAGCCCTATACTGGATTAGGGCCTAACTCTAATGACTTCATTTTAACTATCTCCAAATAAAGTTATATTCTGAGATACTGGGGTTTAAGAACTTCCAAATATGAAGTTGGGGAGGACACATTTCAAACCACAGTTCAACATGGATATCAAATTTTTAAATATGCATGCCCTCTGGGGCCTCACTGGTGGTACAGGAGTTAATATCTCAGTGCTCTCAAGCTATCATCAGCCACGATTTATGTAATCCCCATGACATTTTACTATCATTATTTTTTGAAATATATATGAGTTTTCATTTCAAGTGTATAGTTCAGTGGCATTTATGACATTTACATCCTTGGGTCCATTTCCACGACTCTTTCATCTTTCCAAACCGAAATTCGATAGCAACCTACCAACTCTAATCTCCCTAGTAACCTTCATTCTACTTTTTGTCACTGTGAACTTGATCTGTCTATGTCACATAAGTGGGTTCATACAGTATCTTTTGTGCCTGGTTTATTTTACTTACCATGTTCAAGGTTCAGTTCATTCATGTTGTAGCAACTGTCAAAATTTTCTTGCTTTTTAAGGCTCAGTAATCCATAATACCTATGTATCATGTTTTGTTTGTCCAGCCTCTCATCATGAACAGCTGGCTTGCTTCCACTTTTTAAACGACTATGAAAAATACTTAAAGGCAGAGAAAATAATGCAATAATCATCATCCAATTTGACAATTATAACATATTTGCCACTTTACCCCTTCGCACAGTATGCTTTTCTCAAAATTTAAAAATAATGAGCTTTTTAAATAAACAAAACCTCAATGCCATTTCCATGTTTAACAAAATAACAATTCTTCGATTGTTCAGTATCATACTGGTCCATAACGTAATTTCTCCAATTGTTTCAAACCTGTCTTCTATAGTTTGATTGTTTAAATGGTAGTCACACACATTACACTTTGTTATTATGTGTCTAGGCTTTTTAAGTTCGAGCAGGACGCCCTCACACACATTATCTTATTGTGGAACAGAATCAACTTACACACTCATACACTGAAACCAGACTTTCGAAAGAAAGCAAACACTGTACATTCTGAGGTTCTGAAACCTGGTTTTATTTAGAAATACTGCAAGTGGCTAAAAAGACAGTATTTCTAAATGCGTATAAACCACAGAAAGCTCCATCCTAGTCATATTATGACTGCCCGTCACAATAATGTAGCAAACCACGACTTTGGCCTCAGAAGACCAGTTGTCTATTCCGGGAAGGAAGAGGCTGGGAGCCTGGGGGTAGGCAGCCCCTTCCAAACTAAACTGAGAGGAAGGTTTTCAAGTTTAAAACAAAGGTAACCAAAAAAAAAAAAAAACAAAAAACACGTTTCCTGAGTACCGCGCTAAGGTTAACTCCCGGAGAACGTGGTGCTGAGGGAAGATGATATTGAATTATACTATACAGGCCGTAGGAGCAGGTTGGAAGAACAATCAGACCGCGGTGAGCTGTCAGAGAACGATGGAAACCCGCTCGGCCACCCCTCCCGGCCACTCCTCCCGGAGGGGCGCAAAGGGGTCTCGGGGGAATGGCCCCAGGGTGAGTGGAGCCGACCTAGGGACCCGAGCAAATTGCAGAGAGTTACTCCAGGCGTTAGAAGGGCAGACCCGCGCCGGTATTTCCGGGGACTGGTACAATCCGGAGCAAGGATACCGGGCGCGAACTCGCACAAGGACCAACAGGGAGCACGGCCCCACCCAGACCAAGACCAGCGACGCCCCAGCCGCGCCCCCAGCAGGTGACTCAGGAGCCGAAGAGTGACGCGTCACATCTCGCGCCTCCGCTGCGGGAAGTAGTCCCCGGCCGCGCCGGCTCCATAGGGAGCTAGGAGCGGAAGCCAGGGGGCCCTCGGAAGTTGGTCCCGGGAGCGGCGGACGCGCAGCCAATCCCTGGGAAGCAGGGCGTGGTTATCTAAGCCCCGCGAATCCCTCCGCCCTCCCTGACTGTGCTGAGGCCGACGGAGCCGCCATCTTGAGTGTTGAGGTTTCCTTCCTAAGCCCGTCTTTGCCGTTTTTTTACGCCTGCTTTCGATCGGGTGAGTGTGACATCCTTAGCGTTGAGGGCTTTTGTTTCCCTTCCAGTTGTGTTTCTGAGGTAGAAGCTTTCAACTAGGGCTAGCGATCGGGGTTCAAACGGCCCCGAGCTGGCTTATGAAGAGAAAGGGATCGTGGATGTGAGGGTCAGGTCGAAGGAACCTCGGCTCAGTGCTGGGCTCATGGGCGTGGCAGGGCCGCGAGCCGCTTGGCTTCTTGCAGCCGGAAACTTTACTGCTCTTCGCTCTGTTCGGTGGCATCTTTTCCCAGGGGAGGAAACAGGGCTGCTTGGTCCCCGACGCCGATCATTGACAGCTCGGCCGGCATTCGGCGGCGGCACCCCTACCGTGTGTCTCCGGCCCTGAGAGACTTCGGGGAGCTGGTATCGCCGGGGCCCGCTGAGTCTGAGAGCCGCCCCCGGCTCCTGGGCAGGTTTCTGAGCCGCCAGGACTTGGGCCCCCGTTGGTTGGAAGCAGTTTGCCTTTTACTTTCGCTGAAGGAGGCAGCGGCCTCTGCCCTGTTTTTCAGACCCTTGCTTGTCTGGAGAGGCGCCAGAGGCCCCGTGCTTAAACCCTCTTTAAGTTGTCGACGCCCCTTTTCCGGGTGCTGGAGGCGAAGACTTGAAACTCGACCCCCATAAAGTTTGAGCGGCCGGGATCCCGAGCGTTGGTTAAATGATTAGGTAGTAGGAAAGGGACGGCCACTTTCACTCTGAGTAGGAAAATTAACAGTTGGTCTTAACTCTCTTGAGGTTTTTATTTCCCCCCCTGTTCCCGCTTATGTTTGTACCTACAAACCAACAGTTCATGGAAAATCTTGATTGTGTAGTTTTCCAGAAACACATCTTCTGGGATAGGAGGACTTGGTGACAGCCTTTTATTGGCGTGAAGGCCGTTTTGAGGTCTCAGCGGCAGTGTTACATTTTAAGGTCATTACTCTTTTAGTTATTATTCTGTCCGCATTAGCTGTTTCATTCTCTTCTTTTCTTGCCTTTGGTATCTCAATGTTCAGAGTCCCCCAACTTTAGTCTACATAATTTAAGTTCTCTTTCCTTTAAAATCATCAAAATCAAGTCTCAATTATATGTAATCTCTTGACTTAAGAGAAAAGCAAACAACAAAAAAGTGTAACCTAGTAAAATAACTGCGAATGCAGAAGTGGTATGCACTTGAATACTAATTTCAGCATTGTTTATATGACATAATTGTCAAAATAATCGGGAATTTATAAAAAAGATTATTAGTTGGGAATTTTAGACAATTGTTATAAAGACTGTAGAGCTATTAAGTGATAAAAGTATTCAGGAGTGCTCAAAGCCCTGAAGAAGAACTTTCAGTAAAAAGTAGTATTTGTGAATTTCTGTCATGTTTCATACATTAATTTTATTGAAAAATAAAGGTACTTTAATAATGCCTACACATTTCAGTTTTTATAGTCTTTTCAAGAAAACCTCTGAATTCTAGAACCTGTACTTGTGTATTATGCTTGATGCGTTTGGTCTTTCATTCATAAATACCTGGCTACAGTTTATTGTGTGAAAATACAGTACACTTAGCGCTCTCACTGAAATAATTTTAAGAATTTGATTATATATTTGATTATATATTGACTTCTAGAGCCTTCTCATGTCATATTTTCTGCAGTTATGACTACCATAACTGCAATATGGTAGTCATACCTAACTTTGTCCTATAACTTATTTTATAAGAAAGGAATATTCAAAGTCTGCAGAGGCAAGCCCAAAACTAATCTGGAGGGCCTCTAACTTTGAGATGGCTTTGCCAACCTCCAAACCTGCTCTGCCTGCAGACAACAACATCCCAGAAGGGGAAGAAAGATGGATGTCTCCCACTGCAGATAAACCTTAAAGAGAATGGTCTGCCAGTGAGGGGGACCCAAACAAGAAGGTACAGGGCTCTTGCCTCGCTCCAAGTCTTGCAAAACTTGATGCACTGAGGTTTATCTCAGGGACTTGATGGCATTAACCTGATAGCCAAGATTTCATGACTCACTGGCATGTCGGGCTGACAACCCAGTCTTTATCAAACATAAGAACATTCATGCTGGGAAGAAAGTAGTTGGTGTCCATAAGCTCGCTGAAAAATGCCTTGGGCTAACTGGCAGAATGTCTTACAAGGGAGTGTACCGTATGTACGCTGTAAGAGTATTAGCTGAGTGGCAGTTATACACCAAAATGTAGCTTTCATTGACCAAGAACGAGGACAAGGATAAAAAACATTTTGCCTTCTATGCTAATATTTTGTTCAACTGGGTTTCTAGGTTTGTGCCTGATGCCAGGCACAACAAGGCTGATCCAGGCCAATGCCACAAGCCGATTAAACCTTTCAACAAGCTGTCTGGTATGACAGAAAACCTCTTCACCTTTGTGCTCCCAAATGGGACAGTAGCTGAGAATATCTACTGGGTTTACTCATGTTTGGCAGCATTGCCTACCTCCATCACCTGATCGTCGGTGTAGACTTGAAGGAGAGGTCATCTGTCGTGTCATCAGTTGGATGTGATACCAATTCAGGATTCATGCGCCTCAGAATGGAAGTAATGTTCACTAGAGCCTCCTGGGTCATCGCCACCACCTGGAAGAAGAAGGAGGTTGATAGCACCTAACAGGCCAGGACACCATGCTGTGCTATAACCAAACATTTGCTGCCACAGCCTCTCTGGGTATAAGCCTTGAAATGAGGTGCCTCATGGTGTGTCATAGTACAACCCATTGCTCGGGTTGTATTATAACTATTGTACAGTTCCAACACCCAAACGTAGGACTGTAGTTGCATAGTACATATACCTTCTTGGAGAAAAAAGAAATTTCAAGATACAATGGATTTTAAATACAAAAATTTCCCAGTATGTGACAGTATCATTCTAGTCATATTGATTTGCTACAAACTCTAAAGCTGAAGGTAGTCAAAAAGTACAGACTTCCACATTTAAAGTAAGTCATGGGGATGTAATGTAGAGCACAGTGACTACTGTTAAGCCTGTATTGCATATTTGAAAATTGCTGAGAGAATAAACCTAAAAATTCTCTTCAGGAGAATTTTCTAACTATGTATGATGATAGCTATTAGTGATTATTTTACAATTTATGCAAATAAGAGATGATTTTTATGTCAGAACTGTTAATTTTACAAAAAACATGGTACTTTGTCCTAACTTGTGACTCTATCAAACCACCCGATATTGTTATATTTCTCATTGTGAAATATCCAGCCATGGCTGAGGAAGACAAATTATAAACCCTTTAGCACCACTTACTTATTTGTGGCTCTTAACCATAGTTGCCTTTTTTTTTTTTTTTTTTAAAGATTTACTTATTTGTATATACAGAGCTAGGGTACAGGCCAGAGGTGCAGGGGCGGTGAGAGGATTCACCAGAAACGGTGGGGAGCAGCACAGGCAGACTGATGAAATAACACTGCTGAGGGGAGCCGCGGACTGGTCAGGGGAGGTCTGCCATGCCATGTGGATCACCTCCAGGGCGGGTGAGGTTTGAACTCAGGCTGAAGTGGCTTTAGCTTATTAGTGCTGTGCTTTAAACCCCCCTGCACCATCAGGGAGGGCGCACCTTTTTTTTAAGTTACTATTGGTGAGTAACTTTCTCTGACTAGCCTATAAACTCCATGAGGGCAGTTAATTATGTCTCTCTTCCCCTTACCATTATAGCTCTAATACCCAACTCAGTGTAGTAGGCAGTAAAATATGTTTGTTCAAGGGTATTAAAATACACACACGGCCCTCCCTGGTGGCGCAGTGGGTTAAAGCACAGCACTGAGAATCTAAAGCCGCTTCCGCATGAGTTCGATTCCCGCCTGCCCCAGAGGAGACCACATGGCGTGGCAGACCTCTCCTGACCCGCCCGCTGCTCCCCTCAGCAGTGTATTTCGTTGATCTGCCTGTTCTGTTCCCCACTCTGTCTCTGGTGAAGCCTCTCACCGCCCCTGAGCCTCTGGCCTGTACCCCAGTTCTGTATGCACAAATAAATAAATCTTTAAAAAAAAAAATACACACACACACACCACACATAGTGTTACAGTTTTTAATGGCAAAATTATATAGTAGTATGTGATTAAGATAGCTTGCTTGGATTTTGAATTTAGATGCACCTAAGTTTTATTTTCTACTTTACCACTTAGTTATTGACATTTAATCTCAAGCAAATACCTGGTAGAATAAATGCTAATATTAGTTACTTTTTTCCCCTACTGTTCTTTTACTCTCCATTCACCTCTGGTTATGAGTAGCTTGAGAATGAAGATACTCTGTATCTGCCTAGCACTAAAACATAGTTATTGTCCAATTGAAGTTTTGGGTTTTTGATCATGAGACATGTTACAGCATAAACAATGGCATGTTTCAACTGTAGTGATTTCAGAAAGTGTCTTGTTCTCTTCAGCCCCTGGGATTTTATTTTATTTTTAAAAGGATTTGTTTATTTATGCATACAGAACTGGGGTGCAGGCTCAGGGAGAGGATTCACCAGAGACAGAGTGGGGAGCAAAACAGGCAGACTGAGGAAGTACACTGTTGAGGGAAGCAGCGGGCGGGTCAGGAGAGGTCTGCTGCGCCATGTGGGTCACCTCCGGAGCTGGGGGTCAAACTCCCATTGAAGTGGCTAAGGCCAGTTTGCAGTGCTGTGCTTTAACCCATTGTGACACCAGAGCGGGCCTCACCTGGGATTTTATAAGCACCCCCACTCCCTCTGCCTCAGTTATACCATCTTTTTACCTTGTAAATACCTTACTTGTCATTCAGGACTTTGCTTAATTAGGCTTTTCCTTCTCCTGGGTAGAGCATGCTATAACATCTCTAAGCAAGTTTTTTTTTTTTTTTTTTTTAGAATAGGATTCTTAATCTTACACTGTTGATGCACTGGGATGGGTAACTTTTGGGGGGAGGGTGCGGTGAGGACTGACCTGTTACTAGCAGCACCCCTGGCCTCTCTCCAGGTGCCAGTAGCTACTCTTCTTATGATGGCAACACAAGATGTATCCAGTTATAGTAGTCAGTTGTCCTCTGGGAGTAAAAATCACCTCTGTTTGAGAATCACTCTAGATAAAAAGAGTCCTTGCCAAACAGTACTGTAGGTATCGCATTTTTTCAATGTAATATAAATGCTTTTGAGGGCAAGGATTGGGCCTTTTTATGTCCAGTATATAACCAATTGCTGACATGAACCACTCGGTAAGTATTTATTGAATGGATAAATATAATTCAGTATAATGAATCTTAGATATTTTGTATCGTACATATAAGCCCCACTGCAAACTGGGACTGGGATTACATTAAATGTGGGTTAAAGTCTTCTGAAGATAATTTCACTAAAGGAAAATAATCTGCTGTTTTCTGTTTATATGTATGCATACAAATATTCCTAGTGCTGTCAACTTGTATAAACTTTGGTTTCATATTCTTTGGTACTTTGTTAGACCTAGCTTTTGTTTGGATACTATATGTTCTGAAGCTCAAGTCCAGAATTGAGAGAAAAAGAAATTGTGTGTTGAAATAGAATGCACAGTGGTCGGTACACACTGGTATACAGTAAAATGTTGTGGGTGAGGGGTGGTTTTGTTGACTATAACTGATAGTGAAAATTTGGTAATAGTCTGTTGTAAGGGTGCCAGTCCCCACCGTTTTTTTTTTTTGCCCCCTTAGACATTTCACCCTTTGTTTCTCTCTCTTTGCTTTGTATTTTAAAATTGAGCTGTAATGTCGGTTAACAATATAATTCAAAGGTAGAAGTTCCTGCCTCTTCAGATGTGTCACCATACCACATCTGTCACCAAGGCACTAATGTCCATTATAGTCCACTGGACACTATCTCCCCTTAGATTCCAGTGTGTTTTTTTGTATATGAGAGGTTAATGTTATTTCTGTGATCTTGGGCAACACCTTTTCCCAAAGGCTAAGACTTGGTAGGAGGATTTGAGGAATTAATGCTTGAATTTGAATCTAATTTTTACCCCATCACTACTCCTGATGAGATTTTTGGGATAATTAGACCACTTTTATACCAATTCATAGATGCTCACTTTTCATTCATCAAATTCTTTCAGTTTTGCCTTCAAAATAGATCTCAAATCTAATCACTTCTATTACTGTTATTGTTAATTTCCTCAGTCTGAGTTCTTTCATCTGGTCTAAAGAAAGAATCTTCTCGTTGGTTCTGTTTGCATTATTATCATCCCCCAATTAATTACCCACATAGCAGCCAAAATGATCCTTTAAAATGTGAACAAGGTCTTGTCATTTGCCACATCATGTCAATATCAGAGTGGCACTAGGAAACCATCCTGGTGTATATTGTCAGATGATCTGTTTTTTAACTGCTGTTAGTTTCTGAGCCAAGAGTAACTTGAAAATTGTCACTGTGCTTATTTTTTTCCCAGGAGGAACAGCACAGCATGCTGGGCTCTGGATTTAAAGCTGAGCGTTTACGAGTCAATTTGAGATTAGTCATAAATCGTCTTAAACTGTTGGAGAAAAAAAAAAGTAAGTACTGTGTGATTGTCTTATATTTTCTTTCCTAAAATATGTCATTGGAGTCTAGCTCCCCAATATTTGTTCATTCAGTCTAGTACTGTAAAGTCTTGGGAACCCCATTATTTTTTAAGACTTAAATGCATTTCTGCCACCCTTTGTGACTACTTAGACTGAATCACTTTATTTCAGGGAAAGGGACATACTCTGTTGCTGTGGAGTAAGTAACATGGTGGAAGTTTTTGGCTGCACAAATAATAGTGTTACCTAGACAAGTAGCAAGTTAAAGACTAGATGGGATAGGGTTAGATTTGCTAAGGGAGACTGAGCAAGGGTGATAGGAATACCTACTTCTCTCTGGGTGGAGGCTGTCTAGACCATGGCTCGGAGTACTACTACGGTGTGACTGTAGTGGGACTTTTGCCCTAGCCGAACTGGCCCAGAAAGCAAGAAAGGAGATTGCTGACTATTTAGCTGCTGGGAAAGATGAACGCGCCCGGATCCGAGTGGAGCACATTATCCGAGAAGACTACCTTGTGGAGGCCATGGAGATCCTGGAGTTGTACTGTGACCTGCTGTTGGCGCGGTTTGGCCTCATTCAGTCTATGAAGTAAGACAGTTTGTCTTTTATTATTCAAGCTTCATTGAAGTATAATTGATAGAGGAAAAACTACATATTTCAATATGTAGTTTGATGAGTTTGGACATATGCATACACCATTGTAGAGCATCACCACAATCAAGGTAATAAACATTTATCATCACCAACTGTTTCCTTGTGCCAGCCCCCACCTTTTTTTCATAAGAAGACTTAACATGAGATTGGTCCTTTGAACAGCTTTAAAGTGCATAATATATCATTGTTTACTTTAGTACAGTATGCTCTTGGTCATCTTGTATAATATTTTGAGTCAATGAGCTAATTGGAGGAGAGTGATTTTGGTTTCTTTTTACATTTAGGAGATAATACTAAGGGGCTTTACGTACCCAAATACCTTTTTTCTACCATTTGCTTGAAGGCCTGCTCTCAATGTAGACATCTGTTGGAGAGAAAAATATAGAATCTGAAATCAGGAGGCTTAGGTTTGGATATTGATACCCAAAATTTCTGAATTTTGACCTTGGACTCACCCCTTAGTTTGAAATTTCCCAAAAGTAAAAGGGGATGATGAAAATGGCTAGAAGACTAAAGTTATTGTGATAATTTGGTGAGATTTGTGAGGTAGCTTTAGAGGCTACTAGGTATGTGATACAAATGTTAGGGTTTTGTTCATTTGTTTTATAGAATGTTAAATTTTATTTTTATCCTTTAGGGAGCTAGATCCGGGTCTGGCTGAATCTGTGTCTACATTGATCTGGGCTGCTCCTCGACTCCAGTCAGAAGTGGCAGAGTTGAAAATAGTGAGTACTAGCAGTTTCAGTCATGGACGTAGTTTTTCATATTGTTAAAAAGGTTGGTTCCCATAAATCATTTCCACTTATTTGACTAAATGTTTTGTGCCCCTCTCAAGTTGCCTTTGAAATAAATTTTGAATATTTGTTTTTCTTCCTTTTCAGACCTTTTATAAAATGTTTTTTGAAAACTCAAATAATTTTTTAAAGGAGCAAACTTTTATGTGCCCCAGGACTGTCTTAGTATTTTTTTTTAATGTTATCTAAGTATATACAGCTCAAGTTCTTATACAACTGTAAACCAATAAAGTTAAAGTAACATTAATTAAAAGTTATGGATATGTGCTTTAATCTTACAAATCTTTACTGAGCAGAGTAATGGGCTCAGTGGGCACTGGGGGAGGGTATAATGGTGAACAGAGTAAGGCACTAGCCATACTTGTAGCTTACAGTAGAGCAGAAGAGATGTTTAAAAATTAAAATATGGATACGGTACTAGGAGGATACAAATCCAACTGAGGTATTTTATCTCATATTTTCTACATCTTTGCTTTTTTGTTTTATTCTTTAGAGATTGTCTTAATCTTACAACCATATTTTGAGGTTTCCTTGTCATTCTGCAATGATTATTTCCTTCTTTCTTAGACTTTTTTAAGAGATTATTTTTTCTCATAGGTTTGTAAATACTTATAGCTAAGTTTCAGCACTCCTGTGCTCTCTGCTGCTCTTGGAGCGAGTCCTTTTAATTTAACCTCCTAGAGAAAAAAAAAACCTGCATTCTGATAGGGTAGGGTTTTTTGGAGAGGAATGGGAGCATAGAGGCAACTTCTTTTACTTGGTTTTTCCTCTCATATTTTATTGATTTGACACTCATTTACATAATTATAATGTTGAGAATATAACTTCATGCCTTCTTATGTGTACCTACCTTACTCAGCCTTCTAGGATCTCCAGTGCCACAACCCTTTCATTTTTATGTCATCCTTTCCATCCTTCCCTCCCCTTTTTCTCTGGTAACCAGTTCATTTTTTACAGAGACTCAAGAATTCTTGTTTTGACAGTTCAGTTATTTCAAAAGTGAATGAGACAATCTGGTAACTTTCATTTTCTAACATTTCATGTAGCATTTATATCCATTTTACCCCAATAGGTGCTATTTCACCTTTCAAATAGTTGAGTAATATCCCACTGAGTACATGCTCCCCAATTTCATTAGGAAGTAATCCACTGATGGGTATTTGGGTTGATAACATGACTTGGCAGTTGTGAATCCTGTTGCGTGAATGGGAGAGTGATTAAATTTTCTCAAATTTACAATTTTCATATTTATCCTAAAAGTAGTATTCCTGGATCACATATTCATTTTTATTTTTTGACTCCATACCATTTTTCATGGAGTCAGCTGGAGAGACTGCTCCAATTCATGTTCCCAACAGTGGATGAATGAATGAATGTTCCTTTTCTCCACATCCTTACCAGCATTTGTTATTTCCAGTCTTTTGCCATTCTCATAGGAGTGAGAAGATACAGCTCATGGCTTTGATATATTTTCCTTATAATTGATGTTGAACATTTCTTCCATGTCTATGGGCCTTCTACGTCTTTTTTGGAAAAGTGTCTATTTCGTTTTTTTGCGCCTGCTTGACTGTATCGTTTTGTTATTATTGTTAGTGAGTTCTCCATATAGTTTGGTAAATAGTTTCTTCTTGGGTGTTTGATGTACAGCTATCTTCTCCCAGGTCATAGGGAAGGCATTACTACTTATACACACTTTTAATTTCAGTCTCATTTTTCATTTCTCTTATATTTCTGTATACAAAGTTAATTCCAGATGAAATAAAAATTTACATGTTATTTTTTAAGATTTATTTTTATTTATGCATATAAGAACTGGGGTGTAGACCAGTGGTGCAGACGGATGAGAGGATTCACCAGACAGAGATGGGGGCAGAATAGGAAGATTTATTCTAATACTCTGCCGAGGGGAGCAGCAGGTGAGACAGGAGAGGTCTGCTGCACCACATGGGGTCAGCTCAGGGATCAAACTCAGACCTCGCTAGTGATAGTGCTAAGATCTAACCCCTAGGCCACCAGAGGACCCTCCCTTCTTCAACCTTGTTTTAAAGCTCTTTAGTAGTGCTCTGTTGTTTTTATGATAGAAATGAGACTCCTAACATGGGAGGTGGACACCTCTACTTTCTTTTCCTGCCACATTCCTCCCTCAGGCTCTGCACTAGAGTTTTTATTTGGCTCTATGACTGGCCCTTTTATTCACCAGAGGCTGTTTTCACATGCTCTCATCTTTCCCTGGAGTGCTCAGCATCCTCCCCTTGACCCTTTCCACTTTGGTGAAGTATCGTTTTGTTCAACAAACCTTAACTGACTTTTCTGATCAGATATAAGTCTTCTGTTGTAAACTATTGATAGCATGGTTTATTTTCCCTTGGTTGCACTTAACCAAGTAACATTGTTTGGACTTTAGTTATGTGATTGAGTAATGACTTTGCCACAGAGACTGTAAAACACTAATATTTTGAGTGCATATCATAATGCTTGTAGTAGATTTTGGCGCATAGTTGTGGCTCTGTAGGTGGAGAAATAACTGAAATGAAGGCTTGAAGCAGTCCCTAGGCAGATTCCACATTTATGTACTGTTATGTTTTCCTTATAGGTTGCTGATCAGCTCTGTGCCAAGTACAGCAAGGAATATGGCAAGTTATGTAGGACCAACCAAATTGGAACTGTGAATGACCGGGTAACCAACATACTTGTTAAACATGAAGCAGTGGCCAGGGTGGGGGGAAGGTTATTTTCTTGCCTGCGGTGACTCTTGGGATACCTCTATATGGCTGAGTTAGTCTAGGCTGCACATTTGATAATGAGAATGGGAAAGTGGCTTTCTGCTGGCAGTGCAGTCAACTTAACCTGCACCTCTGATTATGAGGTCTTCTGGGTCCCTTGTGATTTGTGGTGGAAAGACCTACTTAAGTGATATGAGCCTCATTTCCTCCTCCATTTACCTAAAAAAGAGAGGAGCAAAGCTAGACATGTTAGGCTTAACCTGGCTGGTATAGTTCATCCTAACCATGGGTCTTTTACTTACACAGCTAATGCACAAACTGAGTGTTGAGGCCCCACCCAAAATCCTAGTGGAAAGATACCTGATTGAAATTGCCAAGAACTACAATGTGCCCTATGAGCCTGACTCTGTGGTCATGGTAAGTCCACTCTTTCAGACTACAAAGGAAAAGTGTCCAGATTCTAACTCAGGTTTGTGGGGGGCTTTATGTCTTTGCATATTTGCATGTTTGTTTGGGTGACAGAACTTGAAAAAATAAAAACCTTGATTTAACTACAAAGTCATTCATTATTGCTGTTCTTCATGACGTTCAAGCAGGAAATATCCTAAGTCCAAAACAGATCCTGAAACTTATTGGGTACCTGCCATGTGCCAGACATTGCACAAAAGCTGCCAATACAAAGATACTTTTTAAAAAAAGGACTTTGCCTGCAGAGGCTCAAGTGTAGGGCAAAAAGTGTGCAAAAAAAAATAACCATGCAACAGTGTAGCTTGTTGGGATGCTCTGGTTTGCTACTCAGGCACCTTTTCCCTGCAGATTTATTTGCCGAACTTTTGAGAGTGCTGGTAACTGGTAACTTACGCACAACTCAGTATCCTGGTAGTGCAGGGGGCAGGGCAGTGCAGCAGGCACGGCCTAGCTTCTCCCTCCTGCAGCCTCCCCCTGACACCTTCCTGGGGAACCTGGCCTGCAGTGTGGTTTTACAGTATGGGTTTCTTTTTTTCTCTCAGGCAGAAGCTCCTCCTGGGGTAGAGGCAGATCTTATTGATGTCGGATTCACAGATTTTGTGAAGAAAGGGGGCTCTGGAAGAGGAGGAGGAGGAGGGGGCGGATTCACAGCACCAGTTGGTGGACCTGATGGAACAGTATCAATGCCAATGCCGATGCCAATGCCAATGCCATCTCCAAATACTCCTTTCACATACCCACTTCCGAAGGGACCAGTAAGTAAACGTGTAAATGAGTACAAATGTGAAGTGTAGAGACGAATAAAATGACGAATTGGCTCTGTAAATAAATTTAGGAATTGTAGGTTGTCAAGAGGATTTAACAATAAGAACATTTGGCATTAGAACATAGTACTGATTGGGATTCACAGGAAATCTTTTGGTTCAACTGTAGTTAATGGGAAAATCTGGAGAGATGGTGCCACAGAAAATCCATAGGTTTCCTGGACATCTTGGGATCTGTTATGGGAATAGCTTTTTCTAAAAAGTGAGTAACAACCACTTATTACTAGATAGAAAAGCTTCCTTTGTAGAAAAGCTATTTATCATTGCTACTACAAATGTCGGAATAGAATTTTTCCCTTCTAGACAGAGGGACAATTAATTTAGTAATTTAAAGAATTTTTAAAAATCTAGACTCCTTCTGATCATATGTAAATCCAAATATAATCTGAAGCATTCCAGATTTTTAAAAATATGTATTAAAATATATAATATATTACATATATTATATATTTCTCCTTTCCATACACAAACCCTCGAAATTACAAGTTGGGGGCAGTATTTCTGATATTGCCTTTCTCCTCTTGCAGTCAGATTTCAATGGATTGCCAATGGGGACTTTTCCCAATATTCATCCACCTCAGATACCAGCAACTCCCCCATCATATGAATCTGTAAGTGCCCCAGCCTCTTCTGTAAGCAGCAGGAGAGTGAATCCCGTGAAGAGAGCAAAATGATGGCTACAGGGAAGGCAAAATTTTGATCAACTTCTAGTACCAACAGTCCTCTTGCTTTGGATTCTTACGTCGCTTAAACGTTACCCTGGAAATGTGGAGTGGTGATGGGGGCAGCATTACTGGTGGTGATGCTTTATTTGCAATTAAGCCAGGAATGAGAGGAGAGCTGCAGATTAGAAAGTTCCAGTAGGGTACTTAACTTTTTCTTTTGGAATGCCTAGACAGAATCACAGTAAGCTGGTGTTTATATTTAATCTTATGGTTAACACTTACTATATATAGCTAGTATGGTAATGGTGTCCTCAACTGTAGGTGATTATAACAACTTTGGTTTATAATTAGAAGGCTTGTTTTCTTCCTGCCTTGTTTCCTCAGCTACTATGTGCCTTTGAGACCTGCTCCATCTGATAAACTTACAGAGAAAACAAACTAGGCACGTGCTGTGGAAATTACACAGAGAGATGCCCTAAGTGTAACAATCAATGTTCCCTAACTTGCTTAGTGTCTTTCCCTTGATTTTTACCTTGGACCTGAAATTTTCTTAGGTTGTGGCCTGAAATATGTTGTAGGATTGTCCAAAACTTTTCTAGGAATGAGGTATAAGATAATCACCAACATTTGAGTACTTGTTTTGTGGAATGATTTAGTTCTTTCTCTTTGGATGGAAGGTGAAGATACTAGGTTTCAGAGGTGTTATAGTGCTGTAAGCTTTTTCTTTACTTGGCAGTTAAGAGGTCAGCATGGTGCCTGTCTGGTTGGAATATCGGAAAAAATACAAGGGCTAGAAGGATGTTTTCTTTGGAGCAGGTTCTTTCTTTTACTTCTGCTGAGCTGTTTGGCTTTTGAAAACCAGGGAATAATACTGGTGTTGGTATTTTTTTCCAGTGATACCATTCTCTGTAACAATCTTTGTGTTCCAGGTTGATGACAGTGCTGATAAGAATGTCTCTTCTGCACAGATTGTTGGTAAGTGTCAGTTAGAATCCCTTAAGGGTCATTGCTGAACTCTGCTGCTGTTTTCTCACTACTGTCCCCCTCAGAGGCAGTTTTCTCATTCTTGGCATTCTACCCACACACCCGGTCCTCTTGTCCAGTGCATTATAGCGAAACTCAGGATTCCCCTCTTCCATAACAGGAAGACTTTTCCTAGTCTTTCCCCCACCCCTTAAGGCCTAAGTCTCCTGTTTATATTAGCAGTATCCTTCTAGATTTCAATCATGCTCAAGTTCTTTATGTTCCCACTGCTTTCAAACTCTCATTATGTTTGGAATTTTTTTTAATTGGAATGTTAAAAAGAAGAAGCAGGCAAAAATCATTAGTGAACATAGCTCTTTGACTTCACAAAAATCCACTCAAAACACTACCAGCATTCTAGAAACCTAGAGGGGAGATAAACTGGGAGGCAGTTTTGAAATGTAAAAGTCCATTTCTGAGAACCTGAGCAAAACCTATAACCAAAGCAGAGCCTTGAATGATGTTTTACTCAACACTTGCCAAGATCTAACATAAGCAATTACATCATTAGGTGCTGTTTGTGCACTTCCTATATATATGTGTGTAAGTGTATATAGCATATAACCACCACCTCAGGAAAGGTAAAGTGTATTTTTGTCACCCCACAAAGTTGCCTGTGTTCCTTTCCAGCCACCTGCACCCCAGAGGTAAGCACTACTTCTGTTTTCTAAAACTCTAGTTTAGTTTTTCCTGTTCTAGACCTTAGCTATAAATGGGAATGTACAGTATATTTTAAAATATTTTAAAAATAATATAATAGTTTATTTTTACATAATTTTGTACTTTTTTTTTTTCATCTCATTTGTAATCCCCGTGGGTTTCCCATCACCAAATCACCCATGTGCCATCACCATAGTCCAGTGCACTTACCTACCCCCACCATTTTTAATCCCATTCCCCACTCCATCCCCATAAAATGTCTCTGGTATATGGCTGTTCATTATTATTATTTTCTTGCCTAGTCCATTATACTCCTGCTATGAGCAAAACCATGTGGTATTTTTCTTTTTCTTTCTGGCTTATCTCACTTAAGCATGATCTTTTCCAGCTCCATCCAAGTTGCTGCAAAAGACATGTGTTTCTTTTTTTTTTTTTTTGGTTGCTGAGTAATATTCCATTGTGTATATGTACCACATCTTTTTTATCCAGTCATCTACTGTTGGGCATTTGGGCTGCTTCCATGTTTTTCCATTTGTAAATAAAGCAGCAATAAACATGGGGGTGCGGGTACTTTTTGAATCAGTGTTTTTGTGTCTTTTGGGTAGGTACCTAGGACTGGGATTGCTGGGTCATAGGGAAGCTTCATGTTAAGCAGTTTGAGGAACCCCCAAACAGTTGAGAGGGGAGTGATTTTAACTTGTAAAATATAGAAAACCAGAACTACAGATCAGAGCTTGTAAAAGGGAGCCATTTGTACAAATGTACCCCTGTGTACCAAGTCCTAAGCACTATATCTCGAAGGGAAAGTGAAACTTTTGTTCTCACCAATAGGAAATAAAAGTTAGGATTCAGTTCCAGTTAGAAAATGTAGCTCTTAATTGTTCTCCAGATTTGACCTTTAAAATTTAATGTTTTTGCCAAAGTGGGTTGTGCGCTTTGAGGATTTGAGACACTTCTCTGGTGTTCGTAACACTGCTCCTTGCCTTACATTAATTAGGTCCTGGACCCAAGCCAGAAGCCTCTGCAAAGCCCCCTCCCAGACCTGTGGATGTATCCTATGACAACTTTGTGCTACCAGAGTTGCCATCTGTGCCAGACACACTACCAACTGCATCTGCTGGTGCCAGCACCTCAGCATCTGAGGACATTGACTTTGATGATCTTTCCCGGAGATTTGAAGAGTTGAAAAAGAAAACATAGGCCTCTTAAACCAGACTGTGTCCAAGTTCTGGGAGTGGAGACTGAGCAGTTTCTCCTTGTAACAAAGACTCTCCATGAAATCCTGTTTCATCTCTTAACCATCACTGAGCAAACTCTTCTTCTGGGCTCTCTCCCTGTTCTACCACATCCTGCTGCTTTCCAGTTCTTTGTTGCTCCTAAGAGACCAACAGTTGGACACTGAGGCTGGAGCAGCGGCTCCTGGCGCCTGTGCTTGTCCATTTCCTATCAGTGTGATCCCAGGTTCTCTCCTTGCCCATCCCACCACCTCTCCAGAAGGGTGTGAGAAGGTGTAAGCCCTATGGGGAGATCTTGCAAGGTGGCTGGGCAACGAAGAAGAGCACTTCATGTGTCTCAGCCCTGTGCTGAGATTCTAGACTAGAAAAAAACCCCTCTGTTGAGTGGGATTTATGGTGAGTGAGAGAGCCAAGTTGTGTATATTCTCACTCAAATAAGAATGGGAGAGAAAATGACTCAGGAAGCCATTGTAACTGTTCTTGGAAGCTGGGTCCTCTCACTGGCATATACACTACTCCTTGCTGTAGGGCACTGTTCCACCTGGATCCAGTGGCAAAAGTTTATTTTGAAAGTTGAAGGCCTCTTAGTTCTACTGGATTCTCAGGGAGCCCTCTGTGGCCTTTTGCTTTATTTTAAGTGCTGTTTTCCTTTTACCATAGGACAGCAGCACTGTAAATTCCTGTTTTTCCCTATAGTGTGTTCTGTTGGATCGCATTACTGGCAAAGGAAGGACAGGCCACATATTGGACAGAAGTCACCATTCAAGATTAAGGTGGGCTTCCAGTTGCCTTAATAGAAGTACTCAAGTGTCTTGGGTAGTGAGCTGGAAAGCCTACAGGAGAAGAGGGGTTCCTGTTTTCATTTGAAAACTTTATGATTAAGAGAACCTTTAAAAACTGATCTTGGCTACGAGTTTGGTGCCCATGTGGCTATCTATAGCTGTTCACTGCTTTCCTGGATAGAAGAGACTTACTGTAACCTACATGCTCCTTTGCCCCCTAGCTGAGACCGTCCTTCACAGGGATGGCCTTGGATTGGAAGGTAAGACTTTGGCTCCTGTGTAGCATATCTGTACACTTCAAGCAACTTAATGTTTTTGATTGGTTTGTATCTCATAGCTCAGTAGGTGACAATAAAATTAAAGATTCTGTGCTCTGCTTTCTCTACTGCTTGTTTAAATGATGAGGTATCATTTTTGGTTTCAGTGGATAGTATTTTAAAGTGAAAAGTCCATGCTGGCACAAGCCAGAGCAAGCCTGCACTGTTGGCTCTCTGGGTAATACAAATGCCTGCAGTAGTATGAAGCTTATTTTCCTCTCTTTATATATCTGTGTACTTAAGCCTGATGTCATCTAAGTTTGCTTGGTAACTGCTACAGGTAACAGGGCTCCCTATCAGCCAGATCTCATGCTTTTTATCTTTCTTTTTTTTTTAAGATTTTTAAAAAATTTATGCATACAGAACTGGGGTACAGGCCAGAGTTGCAGGGGCGGTGAGAGGATTCACCACACACAGAGTGGGGAGCAGAACAGGCAGATCTATGAAACTCACTGCTGAGAGAAGCAGCAGGCAGGTCAGGAGCGATCTGCCGTGCCATGTGGTCATCTCCCTGGATGGGGATTAAACTCATGCTGAAGTAGCTTTAGCTTCTTAGTGCTGCATTAACCCACTGTGCCACCAGGGAGGGTCTTATCTTTTATTTTTAATAAACTGCAGTGAGGTCATGCCTGACTCATTCTTGTTTCCCATAGCCCTCCTGGAACACAGGTGGTGAGTGTTCTTGGCAGCATAGGTGGTTGATCCTGCATCACTCTTGCAGATTTAACCTTTTCCTGTTAGTGCCAAGACCCATAAGCCTAAGAACTTGTTGCCAAGAGGATTTTGATTCCTTTTTAACAATTATAACTTCTAATTACACCATGCAAAGATAAGTAGTAAGCCAAATTAAGTAAATTAGAATAGTTCACCTTGTAAAACTTCACTGTGTACTGCTGCACTGGATTCCTAACAAACTCGAGAGCTTCTGTGGCAGCACACTTATCCGTGTAGTTTCTTTCCGAGTCTGTTTGAAAGCAAAAAGGTAAGAAATCAGAATTGTTGCTAATGTTAGAGGAAAAAGTACCAAAGATACAAAGAAATTATAAATATGAATAGTGAAGATACTAGCATTGGAATGCTAGGTTTTGCTACCTAGTAGTTGAGAGCTAGCTTTTTATAGTACAGTGGGTAGAGAACTGGGCAAATTGGGTATCCTCAGAAAATGGCAGTGATGATGACTAATAAAAAGGGACATGCTCATAAGCTACATTGTTGGCTTATAATCCTAAGAGCAGCATAGTTGAGCTATGATAAAATATTTTGCAATAACCAAGCTAGAGAATTACCTACATTAAGGGACTTTCTTTACCAAAACTCATTAGAATGACAGAAACAAAGGTTAATGATCACAAGTACCATCAAGATCACACTGGTGAGGATCAGAAAGGCACCCAGGATAGGCTCTAAAGCAAATAACCTGCAAAGACAAAACACTTCTGAGTTTAAACACTGACAGATTAATTTTACTTAAAAAGGTAAGTTACATGCTAATGTTTGGATATGCTAACAAAGAAAAACAACCTGGTATTTACCAGGGAGAAAAGCAAAAACAATGAAAAATACTTTTGAGTGAATAGAAGAACAAGAATGATGACTAAGGGTATAAAAATATGACTTTAGGCCCTCCCTGGTGGCGCAGCAGGTTAAAGTGCAGCACCGAGAAGCTAAAGCCACTTCCGCATGAGTTCGATTCCCGCTGGCCCCGGAGGTGACCACATGGCGTGGCAGACCTCTCCTGACCCGCCCGCTGCTCCCCTCAGCAGTGTGCTTCGTTGATCTGCCTGTTCTACTCCCCACTCTGTCTCTGGCGAAGCCTCTCGCCGCCCCTGAGCCTCTGGCCTGTACCCCAGTTCTGTATGCACAAATAAATAAATCTTTAAAAAAAAAAATATGACTTTAAGAGCTTTCAGAGAAGAAAACTGGTGAGTTGCAATGGAATTAAATGATTTGTAGCTCATGTATGTTTAGGCAATTCTGAAAAATATAAACTAAATGTAGGAACTACACAGAGTGAAAAAATAAATATCTATCAGACATGGTAATAAATACTTCTGCTATGCCAACAACCTACTCTAAACAGAGAAGGATTCCAATAAAATCTTAACAGGTTAGCCAGAGAAAATGGGCTTTTATTTAATATGGATTTTTAAAGTTGTATTTTTTTTCCATTTATTTATCTATTTATTTAAAATATTTATTTATGCATACAGAACTAGGGTACAAGCCAGAGGTGCAGGGGTGGTAAGAGGATTCACCAGAGACAGAGTGGGGTGCAGAACAGGTAGTCAGACAGGGGAGCAGCAGGTAGATCAGACACCGTGTGGGTCATCTTCCTGGCTGGGGATCGAACTCGTGAAGTGGCTGATGCTAGTTTTGTAGTACTGTGCTTTAACCCACTGTGCCAGCAAGGATGGCCCTATTATTATTACTATTTTTTTAAAGATTTATTTATTCATATGGAACTGGGGTACAGGCCGGAGATGTGGAAGGTGAGAGGATTCACCAGAGACAGAAAGGGGAGCAGAACAGGCAGGTCAATGAAGTACACTGCTGAGGGGAGCAGCAGGCGGGCCAGGAGAGGTCTGCCTTGCCATGTGGATCTCCTCTGGGGCAGGCTGGAATCGAACTCATGTGGGAGTGGCTTTAGCTTCTCAGTGCTGTCCTTTAACCCACTGCGTTATTTTTTAAAGGATATATTTTTATTTATACATACAAAAACTGGGGTCAGGCTAGAAGTGTGGGTGTGAGAGGATTCACCAGAGACGGAGTGGGGAGCAGAAGAGGCAGACCGATGAAGTACACTGCTGAGGGAAGCAGCGGGTGAGATGTACCTTCCTATTTTTTAAAGTCAAACTTATATTGTAAACTTTAAAGGGCCATAGAGAAAGCAGAAACAAATCATGTTAAGGTCAGTTTGGTTCAGTGTCCATTGTAACAAGGTTAAGGATATAAGCAGTAATGTGGGACTCTCTTCTTAGAAATGGACAGATTGCTATGGGCCCTCCCTGGTGGCGCTACCAGTTAAAGCACAGCACTATGAAGGGATCCACAGCCACTACAGCATGAATTTGATTCCCAGCCAGGGAGCTGACGCACATGGCATGGCATGGCAGACCTCTCCTGACTACTGCTGCTCCCCTCATTAGTGTATTTCAGTTGATCTGCCTGTTCTGCTCCCCTTTCTGTCTCTGGTGAATCCTCTCACCCACCACACCTCTGGCCTGTACCCTAGTTCTTGTATGCATAAATAAATCTTTAAAAAAGAAATGGACAGATTTCTAAAAGTAACAGTCATTTGAAAGCTACATGTCGTGGTACATAAAACAGAATGACAGTGGGTCTGTCTCCTTTTTCTAGTGTGCAGCGCAGCAGAAGCTGGATTTAGAAGCAATTTTCCCTTATAGACTAAATCAAATAGAATTATGTTGGATTTTTCAACTTGTTTGGAGTGGTTCCCATCAGGAGGCCAACAGCAGTCACTGCTAAACTGAAAAAAGTTCTGTAGTCAAGAGATGATCCATCTGAACAGCAGGTTAAACTGAAAGGGAAAGTCCAGTCAGAGGAGAAGAGAGCAGGGGAGCCTACTTGCAGTTCTTGCTATGGAAATAGTGGATGACAAGGCCTATGCTGAAGCCACGGGCTAACGGCCATGTAAATCCCTGTGTAGGTGGGGTCCAGTGGATGATTACCAGGTCATGGTGGTGGACATGATGAAATGCATTTGTGGAGGTGTAAACCTATGCCCCTAAGGCATGTATTGTGTTGTAAAATTTACCTCAATAAATACAACTTTACAAAAAAAACTGCTATGCTTAAGAACTTTCATATTGTGTAAATTCTGCATTTTGCCACTTTCAATAAATTAGACCTTTACATTATCCTGTGAGCTAAGTTTTATCCCCATTTTAGAGATGAAGAGACAGACATTGAGGTTTAGTTACAATTAAGTATGAATTTATAATTAAAACCAGTATTTTATTCCACTGCCTTTTCTCTTAACACTCGCTGTCCACTTGCACAGATGGTTTTCCACATAGTGACTTAAGGAAAGTAGTATGAGTACAAGACTATACATAGTCTACAAAGGAACACAAAGACCTTGGGAGTGGGGCCTTACAGCAATGGCATAGCCTGTCAGCAGGATCAAGATGACTAGCAAGGAGCCCACCCTTCATCCCAGGAGTTCTGCCAGTAACCTGCAGCCTGGGGTTATGATGTAGCAGGTTCCATAACTGAAGTGTTGCCAGTAGAACCAAGAATCCCTTAAGGTAGATGACAGTTGAGTTTACTTTTATCACAGCTTCTGAGTTGATGAACCTGGTGTACAGGTTCGCCATTGTTAGTTCCTCTTACGTCAGTTTCCCTGGCATGCCCACTGCTGAAATTTAGCCTCTCTGAAGCCTTTTAGGTCAAACACCTAATGACTTATGTGGCCCGCCTACTCTTACGGATGTGAGAGTATTGGCAAAAGTCTGCATTGTTTGGCTAGCAAGTGTCTCATTTAATTCATCTTGGAAATGAAGGCCAGCCTCCCCCACTACACTGGTCTGTAGCAGTTGGTTCTGTCGCAGTAGCCATCAATTTGATAGGCTCAACAGCACTGAATAAAAGTAATAAACTAGGGGTGAATGAGGAGTGTCACCAATTAAGTTTTTTTTTTTTTAAAGATTTATTTATTTATTCGTACAGAACTGGGGTACAGGCCAGAGATGCGGAGGGTGAGAGGATTCACCAGAGACAGAGCAGGGAGCAGAACAGGCAGATTGACGAAGTACACTGCTGAGGGGAGCAGCGGGTGGGTCAGGAGAGGTCTGCCGCGCCATGTGGTCACCTCCGGGGCAGGCAGGGATCGAACTCATGCGGAAGTGGCTTTAGTTTCTCAGTGCAGTGCTTTAACCCACTGCGCCACCAGGGAGGGCCACCAATTAAGTTTTGATACATGTGAGGCATTTCTTAGTTTTCTGCTTTAGCAACTAGGTCACTCAGAAAGGCATGTTCCCCAAACCCCACCTCTCATTATAAGTGATTTGGTACTCAGTTATAGTTCTTTATGGTTCTAGACCTAGGCCCAAGAGCAGGCTAGATGGACTTAAGCTGGCAAACCACACAGACCCACTTTCTGTATATTAAGAACCTACCATGATCTGGGACACTGCTCAGGAAAATCCTTAAATGGCTTAGTGGTGCAGGATGTTGACCACTAAAACGACTTTCCCTATGGGGAAACATCAGAAATAGCGCCCATTGGGTACCTGAATTTATCTTGGTATAATTGAACATCCCTACCAGAAACCGACCTCACTCGGATTTAAAGGGTGAGTATGGTATGGTTTCACTTAAGGAATTTTAGCTACATAATGTTTAGGCTTTATTGCTTGGTCACATTGTAAAATGATCAATTCTAGATTCCTAAAATATGAAATTTAAGTTTAAGCCTTGATGAGCACATACCTAGAGTATGATGAAGGCAGAATGTTCTTAAGCCTGATTAGTGGTGTAAACGGTTTCTAGTTAAGGTTTTCTCTCCTATGTGCATTAGTCTGAGTTCTGTTCCAGACATACGAGGATGTAGAGGTAAAGGGGGAGTTTGTGAGAATACCTGTGTATAATCAGTAAACTTTACGAGTAGAATAACTTGTGCTCCTCAGACTCCTTACTTGTCCCGGTCGTAGTGGTATTGTGCCAAGTTTTTCTTAAGTAGAGAAATAAGCTTCATGTTAAATGACAAAACTAATGAGGATTATGCTCATGTCCAGAATGTTTCTTTCTAGTGAAGAATCTCCCCCTCTGCCATTTAAGTTGGCAACCCTAAACACACACACCAGTCACTGCTGCTTGCCCGAAAGATAAGCCAGTCTCTCTCTCTGCAGTGTTAGAAACACTAGATGAATGCAGTTAAAAAAAGCATTCATCTGGGCACTTGTCAAATTTAACTTGGACCCAATGGGTTATGCTCTGTAGTTACCAGCTGCTACTTAATTTTTCCATGGAAAGTTGGCCTTCTCTATTACAACTTAAATTAGTCACGTTCTTATTCCTATTGCTTAATCAAACATCTAAATTTGTTATCAAACCTGAAAACAAAATATTATGTTTATCCTAAAATATATTCTTTGGTGGGCCCTCCCTGGTGGTGCAGCGGGTTAAAGCACTGCACTGAGAAGCTAAAGCCACTTCTGCATGAGTTCGATCCCCGCCTGCCCCGGAGGTGACCACATGGCGCGGCAGACCTCTCCTGACCCGCCCGCTGCTCCCCTCAGCAGTGTACTTCGTTGATCTGCCTGTTCTGCTCCCCACTCTGTCTCTGGTGAGTCCTCTCACTCTCCGCATCTCTGGACTATACCCCAGTTCTGTACGAATAAATAAATAAATCTTTAAAATATATATATATATTCTTTGGGTGCAGTCATCTGTATTTTTTGTTGTTAGTATTTGCTGTGTTCGCTGTATTTTCAACCACTTACTATTACCTTGCATAGGGGTAATACAGGTGTACAAATGCACTCATTTTTTAGAATTAATGCTACAGAAAACTGAAAGAACCACTAGGTGGAAAATAAGTTCTTTAACTGAATTCACGTTCTAGTAAAGTCCCAGCAACAGCTCATTGTAGTCTTGAGAACTTACATCTAACATTTTCAATTTACCTGTATGAAGGTAGTAACAGATGAGGAGATAACAGATGACCTGTGAGATGACAGATCAGGCAAATGCCTTCTTGGATGTCTGAAGTGAAGTTGAACTGTTAAGTCTTACAGAAGTAAAGAAAATACCTGGGAATAACAGAGAACATCAAGAGTCCTTAAAACTTTTGCCCTCTCCCCTTCAAACTCTTGTCTCTGAAGTAATTCTAACTCTTCCGGAGTCTCTACACTACCACTTAGTATTTCCCCATGAACTGACATGAACATTTAATGAGCTCACATCTGCAAAGCTACTGAAATGGGTTGAGTTCACTAAGTCAGAAAAGGGAGAAGATGACTGTAATGAGAGGGCAGTGCCAGTGGCTTCTATGATGGGTGTTAACCAAGCCAGGGAAACTGTATAGCTGAATTGGCTATTTGTATTGTTGTTACATGATTTTAAAAGAATTGATGGCTGCAATATAAAACATGAGAATGGGCAAAAATATAAACAGGGCGTTGTTTAAAGTGGTTGAAATGCATTTTCAGAAATTAGTAGTCCAAAAATGCTTTGAGAAATTTCAAATTTAGATACTTTCTAAGTCTAAAAATACTAATATCCCATGAATACTCAGATATTTACATGAGGAATAGATGAAAAGCTTTGAGTTTCACCTGGAAGGGCAGTGAGAAATTTATATAAAGTCATGCAAAATCTTTTGAGTATAAACTTTTAATTTATTTTAAAAATTCTAATTTACTTAGGCATATAAGAACAGGGGTGTAGGCCAGTGAGGGAGAGAATTCACCAGAAACAGAATGGGGAGCAGAACAGGCACGTTGACTGAGATACACTGCTGAGATGAGCACTGGGGAGACAGGAGAGGTCTGCTGCGCCATGTGGGTCAGCTCTCTGGCCAAGGATAGAACTCACACTAAGTAGCTGGCAGCTTGGTACTCTCTGTGCCACTAGGGAGTGAAATAGTTTTAATAAGGTCGTGAAATTGTTTAACTAAGCTACATCTCCTTATACACAGTATATGCATGCAAGAACAAAAGAAATCCTTCTTTGAGATAGCTGGCTTTCAAGACTAGGGCTTCCCCATGTTTAATTATAATCCTATGAAGGCCATCAGGAAGCTTTCGTGTTTCATTTAGAATTAAGTGTAAATGAAGTAGTCTGAGTGGGAGGTAAATAATTCTGATTAGAAGTAACACCGAATAGTAAGTATAAGGACAACACTTGTGGACAACCCTGGAGAGAGGAGAAAGAAGACAAAGGAAGTTGGATTAGGACAGGCATCATTAGAATTAGGGAAATTTGGCAGGGAGAGGTTGGCAGTGGTTATTATAAGACTTGGGGTTCTGCAGAAGACAAAAGAGAAAGATAGGTGTGACGACTCTCAAAATTTCAGGAATTTCTGAAATGAATATACAATCATGACAGAATTCTGATATTCTCTACCTAGGAGAAAGTCAAATGATAAAAAGCTGGTTTAAGATAAATATTAATTATATCCCATGAAGAAATGTTCATTTCCTAAATGTGATTAAACACAAGCTATTAGGAAAGTTTTTTAAAAATAATATGTTTATTTTACATCATTTTGTGCCTTTTTCCATCTCAGTTGTAATCCCCATGGGCTTCCCATAACCAAAACACCTGTATGCCATCACCATAGTCCACGGCACTTCACCCCCCTACACACCATTTCTGATCCTACTCTCCACTCCACCCCTGTAAAATGTCTCTGGTATATAGTTGTTCAATATTATTATTTGTCCCCCTGGTCCTTTCTACTCCTACTATGAGTGAAACCACCTAGTATTTTTCTTTGTCTTTCTGGCTTATTTCACTAAGCACGATCCCTTCCAGCTCCATCCATGTTGCTGCAAAAGGCATGAGTTTATCTTTTTGATCACTGAGTAATATTCCATTGTATATATGTACCACATCTTTTTTAATCCAGTCATCTAATCATGAGCATTTGGGTTGATGGGAAAGCTTTTTTAAACCTTTTTCTTTCTTAATTTTTAAAAATTGAGGTGACTGGTTTATAACAGTTTATGATTTAAAGCAATAGGCTCACTCCTGCTCAGATGTATGTCACAACTACATATATCAAAACACAGTCCTTTACTAGGAAAGTTTTAATTTATGGGCTCACTCCAGCCACTTTCCAGGCTGAAAGTGAATAAATTATCATCATGTATATGAGTTTCCTGTGAGACTCACCAGTGGGAATCATCCTTACAGATGTGACGCTCCTTAGGCAAATGGACATAAATCTGAACCTGCTTATATTAGGTCCAGGGAGTGGACCTTGGGTACCCACACAGGTATAACCATATTGAGAAAACCTGCTGCCCTCTCCAGAGTTCTAACAAGTCACAGGAGAGGTGTTTGGAAAACAAAGTGCACCGCACATTTCCCAGGCTGGACCCAAAGACTGTGCTCTTACCTCTGTAATCTCCATACAGGTTAGGAAGGAAGGTGCGATTGGCCCAGATGTAGAAATGCTTAAGAATTTTTATCTCTGAGAGACCATGAGAAAAACTCTTTCAAATTGCTTGATGGTGGTAAAATCTATTGGAGTTCTGTGCAGAGTAGATTGTAGACGTCAATAGGACAGGAAAGAGGATTTGTACTAGTGGAAAGAAGACAAAATAGCATGATTGAGTGGTTAACTTAGAAACCTTCTATACCCTTTCCTCCCTATATTTTTCAAGTTAAAAAAATGGTGCAGCCTAGCAGTTACAAATGGATAAGCCAATACATGTGACTCTTAGTGATATCTACCTACATCAACAGATCCTCCCACAATGTAAATTTTACCTAAGATACAGAAAATCTCAGAAACCAGTCTTTCCTCATTTTCATTCTTCTCCCTCCTCCAGCTATGGAGACTATGGATCCATCTATGAGACTATGTTCACAAGAAGGGAGAGCACAAGAAGGGAGAGCATGCAAACTCATCACTTGTCTTCTGTGGTTGAGGGAAGAAAATCAGACACTAGAGGAACTTAATCAGCTATCCCACCCTTACAGGGAAGCATTTTCTGGAGAGTATTTATTTTTCTTCCACCCTGTGAAGGAATCAGTTCAAGTCGTACCATTACATTTTGTAGGTACAGAAAGTGATTTATTTAAGTACTAATTTATATCTGAGGATCCAACTTCAGGAGTATTTCCCTTTAGCAGCTACTTTATTTACTGGAACTCAGAGTTTTCAAGGGGAGCATTTTAAGATACCATGCCTCCATTCTGCATTTTCCATTTTATTCTTGCTCCTCCTTACCTCATTGGGAAATGTGCTACAGAATCAACATGTTACCATTTTCCTCTTCATACCCCAAATATCTGCTATCAGCTTGAGGATTTTGTTCTCTTTCACAGTTCTTTCTGGGCACTTAACTGGACTGTTCATAGCTAGAGCTACACAGACGGGATTGTTCTTATCTCTTGAACCAGGTGATGATGAAGAATATTTTTCTGTCAAAGAATTCAAATGTGGACCAAAAAAAAAAAGTTTCATTAAGCAATTATTCATAGGGATTTGTTGAACATTTTCTTTGAGTACGTGTTGTTAAATATTGACAAAACAAAGACTAAAGCTACCTAAAGAGCCCCTCTCAAACTATCATGAGGGACTTTTAAAAAAATGTATATATCCCAAAGGGTAGGTTTATTACATAATAAAAGAGAAGGCGAAGAATGTAGCACCAAATTGAGAAATACTAGTGTGCTTTACATCACTTAGGACTAGTATCAACTGTAGACAGTGATGAGGCTGTTTCTTTACCCAGAGGGACATATGCATAGATAAAGAACTTTAGTTTTCTATTTCATTACATTTTTCAATGTAGCTTCAAAACTAGTGTTAGGAGAGAATAAAGACAGAAAGAAGCAGCAGTTTTATCATATATCCAACACTAAACTCCAGGGAGTGTGCTCTCTATTCACATTCAGTTCTCAGGATACTTCATAACCAAAGTAAAATAAGAGAAACAATGGGTTAAAGTTCAGGGGACAGGAATTAGGGAAAGGCTTAAATGGTAAGATGACCTTAAGAGCCTTCTAAAAGGTTGCTTTCTACTACATGAGCAAAGGCAGCATGTTATTGACCTAAAACCTGATGCCAAGCTTACCTCAACAGCTGTGTGTGAGAGAGAAAGGCTCAAAAGAAGCATCTGAGAGACAGAAGGGATGAATGCGGGGAAACTGAGGCAGAGGTTCCCACAGTTAAGTCATCTGGAAGAGCCGTCCAATCACCAGATTGGGAAAAGGATGACAGCAGTTTGGATGCTGATAAGCAGTCCAGACCAGGTCACAGCAAATGGCCCCACTGAAAAAAGCATTGCATCAACATTCATCCTTAACACTTAAAATCATCCCAAAGTTATTTCTCTCTCAGGTATAAGTATTTATTTAGCAATCGAAGTATGATTATCCAAGGATGGAAAATTATCATGGCGGTGAAGACCCTAATGTGTTCTGAAGGCTGCTTTATTAAAGAATGAGAGCAGTGGGGAAAGTTAAGAGTACCCTGTGCCCTCCCTGGTGGCACAATGGGTTAAAATGCCATACCATGAAGCTGGCTATGGCTGCTTCTTAGGTGTGAGCTTGATCCCCACCCTGGAGGTGATCCACATGGTGCAGCAGACCTCTCCTGTCTCACCCACTGCTCCCCTCAGCAATGTATCTCGTCAGCCTGCCTGTTTTTCTCCCCCCTCTGTCTCTGGTGAATCCTCTCACTGCCCCTGTACCTCTGACCTATACCCCAGTTCTGTATGCATAATAAATAAACCTTTAAAAAAAATAAAGAGAGAGAGAGTACTCTAATAATAGAGTTGCAAAGGAGAATGAAGGCATGACTCTTCCTAGCCCTGAAAGTAAGGGCAGTGGAATATATTAAAAAGAAACATGTCACAAACAGTGCGTCCACACCTTGCTCATTTCTTTTGGTGGTAGAATCACTTATTTTTCAGAACATAATATTGGTGACTATGTTGCAAAGAAGCAGGGTCAGACAGCAAGTGAGCTGCTTGACTCTTGTAAGTTGGTTCTAGGCATGTCAAGTTGCAACTGAGAGACATAGATAATCCTGGGTGAACTTTTCTATGATCATGGAGAACAGATGTATAAAAAGGTAAGTGAATGGGAAAGGCAAGATATTTCATTCTGAAAGTGACAGCCCAAAAGTCACGTGAGGGGGCAGAAAATGGTTGGAGTTCTTTCAAATACCCACTTACAGAGATTGGAAAAAATCCACTTGCAAGACTATTACTTGACCTGACTAGGTATCCCCCCAGTGAAAAATGCTTTTTCCTTTAGGGCATTCTCAAAAATGTTTGGAGGCAATGATTAACTTCATAGGTACCACTGATATGTTGGGCGGAAAATTGGCTAACTAAAAAGCTTAAAAGAAGAAGCTGGAAAATGTGAAGTCTGTAGTAGTTTTAAAAATCTGACATATTGCTGGGAAACTAGAAGACTCATGCCAGCTCTCCTCCCCAAATGACCTTGAAGCTTGCAGCAAGCAGGAGTTAAGGCTCAGGCAGATTTGTCACTTGCCTTGTTGAGTGTTGCAGGGGTAGCACCCATTCACACAAAATCTCTCAGCAAGGACTGAGAAGCTTATTGTTTCCTAGCGTTTCAAGACATCTCTTTAAGTGATGACTAGGCCAACTGAGCAAAAACCTCATGATACTTATGACAAAGATTACAGATCTTAGAGTGAGTTGAGAAATGTTATCAAAGAAATGATAACAGCAGTAACAACAAATTCTGGAAGAAGAAGGAAGGAAATCTGATTTCCAGAGTTGCCACATTCTATTATGCAAGATATTACTATGGCGAGTTTTCAACAAAAGATCACAAAACATGAAAAAAAACAAGAAAGTACCACACATACATATACACACCAGGCAGCCCTCAATCCCCCAGAATTGTCCAAAGAACTAAAGGAAAGTAAATGAGAACAATGTTTTGTCAAATGGAGATTATCAATAAAGACACAGAAATTATTTTTCAGGAACCAACCAGAAAATTTTCAGTTGAAAAATACCTTAAGTGAAATGAAAATTTCACTGGAGTGATTCTACTGCAGATATGAACAGGTAAAGAAAGTATCAGCACACTTGATGGTAGGTCAATTCAAAGTATCCAGTTGGAGGAATAGAAAGAAAAAAGAACGGAGTAAAAGAAGAGCATCTCAGAGACCTATAGGACATCATTTCCCAAAATACCTGCAAGAAAAGAGCTTTATATTAGAGGCTGGTATGAAGATCTGATCATGCGTGCCGTTTCCCAGGTCCACCGCTAGCCAACAATTGCACAGGAAATGCCATTTCCTTTATGCTTCCACATCAGTGACTATGACGTGGTTTACAGACCTATAGTAAAATGAAGATGGTCATGTTAGGTAGGTGGGCATGAATCAGCTGTTTGTAAGAAGCAGCCTTTACTGCAGTGAGTCTCAAGGAAATGATTCTCTACAATGCCAGGGAAGAACTAAAGCAAGAAATGAACTCTGATCCCATTTTCCCTTCCAATCTCTAAGAGAACTCACATACTAAACACCAGACTGTGTACTTCAGTGATTTATGGAAAGGTCAGCGTGTGTACATATTAACTTTTCTTGTTTGGTCTGTAATAGTTCCCTGCCACTGCTTTAAGTACCTTGTATGCCTCTGTCTGTCATCACCCAGATCTGAGGGATGTGGGGAATGGCCTTTAACATTTCCGTTACTGACTTCTTTTAATTGGGTCTGTGACTTCCTCTTGATTCACAGGCCTACAGGCCTTGAGGTTTCATCCTCTTTCCAACCACAATGTTTTACTCTGTTAATTTCTCTATTAACTTCAGTGGTCATTAAACTTGTCCTCTAAGACATTTACTTGGTCAGACTATTTGACTCCATTTTGTAACTAGTTAATTTTCTCTTTATTGTAATGGTGCTATTTCTCCACGAGTCTATGTTTAATGTTATGAAACCGTGCAACTGCCTTTGGTTAAAATCTTTAATTTTGCTGTAAGGTTATTTTCTTTGTGAAGAGTATGAGCTTCTTTAAAGCCAAAATATTTCTGGGAATTCTCTTACTGTGACAGTTTATAACTTCCCAGGTGACTAAATTACATTTGATTTAAACTACACTAGTACATTTTATGCTATTAAAACTTTGATTTAGTGCCCTCCCTGGTGGCGCAGCAGGTTAAAGCACAGCACTAAGAAGCTAAAGCCACTTCAGCATGAGTTCGATCCCCGCCTGCCCCAGAGGTGACCGACATGGCGCGGCAGACCTCTCCTGACCCACCCCCTGCTCCCCTCAGCAGTGTACTTCGTTAGTGGGCCTGTTCTACTCCCCACTCTGTCTCTGGTGAATCCTTTCACCCTGTACCTCTGGCCTGTACCCCAGTTCTGTATGCATAAATAAATAAATCTAAAAAATAACTTTCATTTAATAGCAAAGTATAATAACAAAATAAAATAAAAAGAAGAAAATAATCATTTTCTGATTTGCGTAAAAACCAGGCATGAACATTTTACACTTCTGGGGTAACTTCTATTTGTTTATTCTTTCATATATAAGAAAAAGAAAAATCTGGTTGAGGCATTTGCTATAATTAGCAGATACAGAAAATCTCATCATTTGTTAAATAGAAAACTGCTGGTGGGCTGTTTTTTACGGGATGGTAGTTCCAAGTAGCTGAGAAATTAGCTATAAAATATTTGATATTATATTTTAGCTGTAATTATGAATTACAAATACTTACTGAATCCTCCTATAATCATGACACTATACTAGTTGCTGAGAATGCAAATATGAAAACCGTATTATGTTCATCCTTGATGAACATAAAGTCATTGGAATTAAAAATAATATTAATAGGCCCTCCCTGGTGGCGCAGCGGGTTAAGGCACAGCACTGAGAATCTAAGGCTGCTTCCGCATGAGTTCGATTCCCGCCTGCCCCGGAGGTGACCACATGGCGTGGCAGACCTCTCCTGACCCGCCCGCTGCGCCCCTCAGCAGTGTACTTCGTCAATCTGCCTGTTCTGTTCCCCGCTCTGTCTCTGGTGAAGCCTCTCACCGCCCCTGAGCCTCTGGCCTGTACCCCAGTTCTGTATGTACAAATAAATAAATCTTTAAAAAAATATTAATAATATTATAATCAAAGACTACATATAAAATTAAGATTGCTATAACCTGGTAATAAGGATTAGTAAGAAAATTAGAAAAGATGATATTGGAGTGAGTTTAAATGTTGTCTGTAAAACTTATCTATTTAAATTGAAAAGATGTCTTTACAGTGATAAAATAAACTCCTTACAAATATTTTTGAAAATTCTTAAGTATACACTGAATAAAACTTAAAAAATTCATAATCCTATGATCCAGAAATAACTGTTAGCAATAATTTAGTCTACAGACCTTTTCCTTTCTTTTTAATAATATATAACTTACATATTTTAATTATAAGGTATATAATTTATATATGACAGAGGACACTCATTTAGAATGTAATTTCAATGCATTTTAACAAGTGTACATGTGTGGGTAAATATCACCTCCATCAAGATATCACCCCAGAAGTTCCCTGTGTCTCTTCCCAGTCATCCAGGTTCACGCTGACATTAGGAGAACCACTGATCTGCTTCCTGCCCTTAAATTTGCTTTTTAAAAATGTCTTCTGCATGGAGTCACAGTTAGAGACTCTTTTAATTTATGGCACTTTCGGGCTACATGCCACTGTTATTATTTGCTGCTTACAATCTTGATTAAAGCAAATTTAAGAAAAAAAACTATTACTCTGCCATCACAAAAAATCATATGGTGAACAATTTTCTGTATTTCTTTTCCAGGGTTTCTTTTTAGTAGACAGCTGTACAATGTAAATCTTAGTTATTTGTTGTTGTTTGGCCCAACACTGTTATTCACTATGATTACATGCTGGTCTTTCTCTGGGATACTAATGGTCACAGAGAAGAAAGAACAAGTTGGTGTGATGCAGGTCTTACCAAAAGGGGCTGATACCAGAATTGTCATGCATAGTTGAAGGCTGTGCAGTTACCCAAGAGAGGACTGGGTGTGGAGGAGGAAGACATAGAGTGCCCCTCTTTCAAAGACAGCTTTCTGGGGGTCACAAAGGTGATGGGGCTCCTTCTGTCCCTCAGATCCAGACAGGGTGACAACTACCTAAAACATAAGGAAAGTTTGTAATCAGTGGGTCTTTCAGCAGGAATGAAAGCTGTGAGTCTTGATACTTCCAATGCCCTCTTCCTGGTGGGCAACACTGACATCACCTGGGAGCTTGTTAGAAAAGCAGGATCTTAAGCCCGCCCAGATGCACCGCCTCACAGCCTGCATTTTAACCAGCTCCCAGTGTGAGGATTGCCTAGGAAGCACTGTCTACATCATCCAGAAGTCGCTTCTTGAGTCCACGCATGATGCAGGTGTCTTCCAGACACTCCTCTTTCCCTCTACAGTCTTAGTTACCACACACACGTTCCGAGAAATGCCTCCTTAAGTGATTTCACTATTGCATGAATGTGAGAGAGTGTGATCACACAAACCTAGACACCAGCGTCAACTGCATACCTGGCTGTGTGGTATGACCTATCAGGGCCATGTGGTATATATCAGTGTCACCTCTCAGCCTATCATTGGCTGAACATCATTAGGTGCTGCAGGACTGGGTTTCCCATATGGATGACACTTTTTCAGATCTTTTAAGAATGCTCTCATGGTTCCAGAACCCTGCCCTGTTCAACTGAGTGAGAATTGAAGTCAGAGAGGACCTCACTGAATCAATGATGTGCAATGCTAGCAGTTATGTTTTAAAGTGCCCAACACCTGGAACTGGGTGATACTTACAAAGGTGATGCTCTGCCCCCTAGCTGGCCTGGTATGTAAGGAATCTGCTAACTTGTTTTTAAATCAGAAAGTTCTATTTAGTAGGAAGTTGGTTTCGTTTCCTCATAACATATTTAATGCTTGTTAGAATTGTAATAGCTCCACATGCTACTTTTCTTATTTTATCTAGAATAGCCAGATTCACCCTGGATTAATGTTTGAGAAAGAAAGAAAGGGTAGGCCCCTTGTGAAGTGTTCAGATAGGCTTTTTCTGAGACATGTCACCTGGGCATGTGAAGCCAAGGTTAATAGAGGCCCTGCAGCTTCAAGAGAAAGTTTCTATGACCTTAAAGAATGAAGACTGTCCACACTTAGGGAGAACTAATTCTGCATAACTAACTTTTTTATCACAGAAACCTATTTTGTGGCCAGGGAAATACCTAGAGCATCCAAACTTGTCCTCACCCTTTCTTCATGGTGTGAGACACTCTCCTTTCTCTTTGATACCCCAGGCCCCTATTCCACTCTCTATACCCTCTGAGGGGTAGGAGCAAGGAAGGAGGGTGTAAGAAGAATGGTGGTGGGTGTTTTTTTCTAATAATAAATTTGAAATACATAAACCCTCTCTCTGTTTCATTTGTTCTAGAATTTACAGTCAGAGCTTGGCCTGGGAATGAAAATGTAAATTCTCTGTACTTATGTAACTAAATTTGTTCTTTCCTCCTACTGAGCTGCTTGATGTCAATTTGATTGCCCAACCAGCCCCAGAAAGAACCCTGAAAGGAAGGAGAATTTCCTCTCCTATCTGAACAAGTACAACTTGCTCTAATGAGATGCATCTCCTTGCCCACCACACAGCAGTCTCTTCCATTTTCCCAGGCTGATTAGTTGCCCTTCTAGTTTTCTTTCTGGGCTACCCCAAATGCAGTAACAGATGCATCTGGTGTGGGTTGAAGGAGAAGAGAGCCAGGAGTGGTGGGCACCTCACAAGGCACCCCTCGCTTTTCCAGGAGCTGTTGTGATTGTTCCAGAAGTAGCACTAAGTGACCACTGTCACCACAGAGAACCAGGTGGCATCTGCTGAGCATGTGCCTGGCTATTATTCAGTACAGGGGTTATGTAGTAGGTGCCGGTCCCATACTTCAGACACTCTGGTGTCAGCACCCACGTGTATTCCTTGTCTTCAAACAAAGAAAGAAGGCTCAGGCGCATTTCAAATGGATCAAAACTATCATTAGAACCTTTTTTCGGGAGGGTCACTTATTGTTGCTGCTGTCATTATGAGTGAACCCAAGTGGGAGGACACAGGTCAGAGCAAAGAATAAGTTACAGGAATTTACTGTTACAAGACTTTCTCTGTTCCTATCTCCTTTCACAAGATGGTTTTCACTCTCACTTTCTGCATACTGTTTCAGGCCCTGCTTGATTACTATCTGCATTCTCTACTTTCATGGGATTACTCTTCAGCTCCAAGGAACCCTTGAAGTTGCAGCTAAGGAAGCCCACATGAGCCTGGACTCCTCTGCACAGAGCAGTTGACCACTCGTGAGTGGATGAGAAAAACCAGATACCAAGTCATTGAGGTTTTCATTAACATGGTGACATACCCCTGGGTGGAGATTTAAAATGCCAATGACATGTGTGCTGCATGAGAAACCATGCTATGCTACTGTGACTGCGCCAGCCCCTGCTCCTAGGGCAGCCTTTTTAGTGCTGCCTCATTGGCCCTGCTTGTTAATAAAAAGCAAAACTACACCTTGTTTAAGGAGGTACTCTCTTCCTTAAGGAGCTTTCCCTGGAATCTTGTGCTTGTACATAAATAAAACTTATACTTTCTCACTTCCTTTATCTTCCTTTATCTTATGTGCCCTCATTTCATTCTTGAGTGAAGCTCTCAAGAATCCTGTGACAATATTTTTACAAACAAGAAAATAAGCCTAGAGTTAAAAATTGACAACTATTTCAAAATAAGAGTTCCCCAAAAAGGAAGGGAAAAAATGCATTACAAAGTCAGTTTCTGACATCTGATTGTGTTTTTACCTTTTTGCTCCATTCGGTCCTTTGGAAGGGTGATGTTCAGGTGGTAGTAAGTGTGGTTAGGCTGATACTGGAATCCCAGACAGAGTGTCATTAAAAGGGGGGTTTCAGGCTCTATGCACACGATCAGGGATTTCTCCGGAGAAGTGACATTCACTGTGACAAAATGATCTGTGCTCACGTTGAGGCTGGTAGAGTGAATTTCCATGCTAGCATTTCTCCAGAGCATGATCTAGAAGACAAGACAATCAATCTTCAGATTTAAGATGGCCCTTCCACTGATGATGCCTTTCAGTTTCTTTGATAGTGACAAGGGGATGGAGCTTCCGAGGACTTCCTCTTCCTTTTTCCATAGAGGCATCGTACAAGGGATTAGGGGAGAGGATATTTAGTTTAAGAGCTAAAATGCCTTTTCCTAAGTGTAAGGTGGATCTCCTTGTAAAAGTCCCTAGTAAAGATATTAATAACAACAATGGCACCGCCATAAATCTAAAGTGACTTCCTTTAAGGTGCTGCATCCTTTCTATTCTCCAAGTGTTCCTGTTCCTGTCTATTTTGTTCCCAAATAATCAAGGCATACCTCAATATCTTCCATTAAATCATGGACTTGGAGAAATTTATGATTAGAGCTCAGTAACACACTTCCAGTGCTTCCAACAATGTTCTTATCATCAATATCTCTGAAAGGAATGAAAGCTAGCCCTGTTACCTAGAGATGAGAAAACTCCAGTTTCATCTATTGCCAAAGTATTTATAAATAACACCCATTAGGTCATATGGTATCAGATACCATAAATAACACCCATGAGGTCATAAGGTATCAGATATCATAAAGTAAATGTTGGGATTTTTCCCTTTCTAATATCTCAAATGAGATATTATTATAATAGGAAATCTATTATAATGAAAAATCATATGAAAATCAAGTTATTTACTTGTGAACCTTACCGTTATTATATTTTTTGCATCTTTATATTTAGAGGATTCTATCTCACTAGACAGTGGGTGTTTGTTATGCTCTCCAGGATAAGGCAACAATTCTACTCCTGTTAGGTAATTGCTGAAAGAAATATACTCTAAGTGATAAGACTAACTTGGTACATTTAGCCAATGATGATACAGACATTCCTAGCTTTGTATAAATGGTAAAGAGTTGAGATAAATTCAAATCAAAACGCAGAAACTTCATTAAATTCAGTGGTCTGTTTAATACTCCCAGTTCCCATGCTGGATGAATGTGAGTGTGGAATCGAAGGGAAGGGCACAAGCATTGACCCTGGGTAACACTGCGAGCTCTGTGAACCACAGGCTCTCTGAAACAGTGATTCCTTTCAGAAACTTTTCAGCACAAGGAGCCAATGTGTTTTCACCTCTTTCCCACCACAGAGAAAATGAGTAACAGAACTATACAGCGACTGACCAAAGGGCAAGTAAATCAGAAAATAACACTTTTAAGAGTCAGGTTAACTCTCACCGCCAAAGTCAAGGAATCCTGGAAATCAAAATAACACATACTTTGGCCAACAGGCATATGAAAAAATGTTCAACATCACTCGTAATAAGGGAGATGCAAATTAAAACCACAATGAGATACCACCTCACCCCAGTGAG
>NW_004567129.1:13794451-13797783 GCF_000260355.1 Condylura cristata
TGGGACTAGGGTGGTGGCACAGGGGTGATCTGGTGATGGGAAACCCGCGGGGATTACAATCGAGATGGCAAAAAAAAATGTGCAAAATGATGTAAAAAATAAACTTTGTAATAAAAAAAAAATAACACATACTTTTTTACTCAGAAGTAAGCTTGTCTCTCAGGTTTCCTACTATATTTATTTCCCTTAATTCAAGAGTACTTGGTCAAGAGGAAGTACCTGAAATAGCTCATGTATGAAAACCTAAAACACTGGATGAGTTCGAGGTCTGCTGATGGCTGAATTCAGTCACGTATTCACGAAGTCTTTATGCAAGGCCCAGAGTGTACCACTAGCGGCGACAGCAATGAAACCAGGCATGATCCACAGGGAGCACACCACTGGCGAGGGTATTCCTGACTCACAGGGTGGTACGGTGTTCTGAGTGCTGATGACCACCTGGTTTCAAATTATACTTTGGGACTGAGATATAAAAAGGCAGGAATGAAGATATGTGTGAGACACAGCTGCACCAAGTGTCCATTTATTAAAGCTAGTCTCGCTATGACCAGGAAGGTCATTCAGGATGCCTGAGCTGATATTTTCGAGCAGAATGAGTAACCTAGGCTGGACCATGGTAGACCTCACCATTTACTTTAATGTCTCTTAATAGGAATTTTTTCTAATAAAAGTTGTTGTCATGGAAGTTTTACACATTGGTTAAATGTACACATCTTTGGTCATATTTACTCCTAGGGACTTTTAAAACTTCTGAAAATTACTTTTTCTAGTTCTTGCCAATAAGCAAAGCAACTATTAGTTACAGCATATTGATCTGGTATTCAACAGCATCACTAAATTCCTTTATAGTTACTATAATTTATCTATAGAATCTTCAGGGTAGTCTGTACTTTTTTCCTAATAAATCCCATATTATTATTTTATATCCTTGTTTGTTTTATTGCAATTAATAAAATTTCTTCCCTTAGGTGTGGTCACCATAGTTTTCTCACAACCAAAGCACTCCATAGACCACCCTTCCCTGCACCTTGCTTTCTCCCTTCCATCACACCCCTCCTACTTGATACCTCAGATCAACTTTCAAGGACTGGCTTTAAGTTTGCCTTTCTCTGATCCTTTGTGTTTTTTTCCCTCTCTTTATTCAAGGGAAACAAAACACTTTTGTTTAAGCTACTGTAGTTCAGCTTTCCCCCCAACACAACGCTAACTGAGACAAAAGTAAAGTAGTTTTCATTACTATTGAAAGCAGATTGGGTAAGCAGGATGAACAAAGATAAAAGGAACATTCAGAAGGTTAGTAGAAAGAACTGTCTAGAAAAATTGACTGCTTCTGAAAAGGTGGGTCAGGTGAACAAGGCTTCCTCTTTGTCTGAAGCCCACTGTGGAATATTTTTATGGGCTTGTTTCGTTTCTGCTTTTAATTGGGAGACTACCTTGTCTTTTGGGCATCTTAAGTATAGTTCTGCTTGCAGGTAAATGTTAAAAAGTCTTCTTCCTATGACCCTCGTTCTTGAAACATCACCAAAACAAAAGGAAAGAATAAAAGCTCTTTCTCAGTATCACCAAATTACCCAGGTGTGACTTCTATTTTCCATACCCGCTCAGACACATTCTGAAAGGATGTTGCAGCAGGGTGGTGAGGATGGTCTGAATGGGAGTCCTCTTTGGGGCTGGAGTTTATTTCTTCCAGATGCTGCCTAGTATGTGTTGCAGATGCAGGCTCAGTGGGCTCTGACAGTCCAGGAAAAGGTGAGCTCGCAGTTACAGATGTGACTGGTACTACCTGGGTGGTGCCTTTGGGTGATCTGAAGGAAGCAGGCTGAAGGAATGGCATAAGGTCTTAGACTAAAAGGCAAAAGTATGTAAAGGAAAGGCTGATTCTGATTACCAAGGAATGATTTTGGGGTTTCCAAAATTGCTCTGCAACCCCCATATCTCATGAAATGTTAATAAGCAAGTCTCTCAAAAAGATTCTGTATTCAAACAGTTTTGAGAAAGTGGCACACTATGTCATCCTCTTTATACACAACTTACATGAATATCATGCGTTGTCAGCCTTCATTTTTGTACAATGTATGATTTCCCCAGCTGTGTCTCACACATATCTTCATTCCTGCCTTTTTATATCTCAGTCCCAAAGTATAATTTGAAACCAGGTGGTCATCAGCACTCAGAACACCGTACCACCCTGTGAGTCAGGAATACCCTCGCCAGTGGTGTGCTCCCTGTGGATCATGCCCGGTTTCACTGCTGTCGCCGCTAGTGGTACACTCTGGGTCTTGATCTCTGTAATTAAATAATATATCTTGATGTGAGATAGATTCCTTCTATTTTGTTATACTTTTCTCAAACTTGTTGTAAATATTCTAGTTCCTTTGACTTTCACTATTTCACTTTGGGAAGAGGAATTATATTTGGTGTTATATTTTAAAGTTTGATTTCTGTATCTTCACTGCTAATATACAAGTGCCTTAATGATTTTTGTATGTTTATATTGTAGTTTGTGACCTAGACAGAAATCACTGAATTAGCTACAAAGATAATTATGTCATCTATAAAGAGAAGCAGTTTTACTTTCTGGAGAGGAGCAGGGGGAGACTCTTTGTCTTTTATTTTCTTTACAGCAAGTTTCAAGTAATGTTTTTGATTAATGTGCTTTTGTTGTTAACGTTAATGAGAAAAACAAGGTCCAGGCCAACATTAAACAAAAAATGTATTCCAGGGCCTACTTCTGTTATGTTTTTTACTTCAAAGTAGTGGTCTCCTGGAGCCTATGGATGACGCAAGTGAGACTTACTTGTACTTGCTTTATCTGTACTGGTTAGTCACTGTAATGAGTAAGAACAGTGACAGTAAATCCCAAACTCACATTGATTCAAAGCAAACCCCAGATATATCATCTATACATTTTTCAGAACCTTATCTCTAAGAGAGAACTTAAAATATGACCACAATACATCTTTGTATTAACAAATTAATATTAACTGATACAATCAGTTAATCAATATTTAAATGTCTCTAGTTGCAGCAGTGATGCATACACATACCTTTTGTTAGGATGTTAGGACACTCGTATAGGATTCCATGTTTATTTTTTTTAATCTGCTGGTTCCCTGCTCCCCCACATTGCCATTCCTTGCTGAAACAACTATGTTTTTATCCTGTAAAGTCCCCCAGTTCTGGATTTTGATCACTGAAATCCCCTGGTGCTATTTCACATGTACCATGGTCTCTTACTTCTTATGAATTAACTGGCTCTGGATGCTTAATCAGATTTGGGTTCTATTTTTTTATAAGCATCCATAATAGGTGGTAACAAACATTTCCATCAG
>NW_004567129.1:13798013-13819507 GCF_000260355.1 Condylura cristata
TACTCCTGCTATGAGTGAAACCACCCGGTATTTTTCTTTCTCTTTCTGGCTTATCTCACTAAGCATGATCTTTTCCAGCTCCATCCAAGTTGCTTGCTTCTCTTTTAATGATGACAGCTGTCATTGGTGCTTTTTTTTATTAGGGGTTGTGGGAATATGTTTAATATTTTGTTACAAATTACTGAACTGATAAAGATGAAAGCACCACACACTACTTAGCAAGAATTATAACATACTAACAATAAAAGCAATGTCAAAGCTAAATTATGTACAAGTAGTAGCAAATAAATAATTAAAGAATAAGGATAGATGATTTTTCTAACATATGGAACATTTCAAAGGATGTGCTGCCTTGGGATCTTAATTTGAATGATGGAGAATATCCAGTATTTTTCAGATGTTACTAGGACAGAACTCCATTTATCAATGGTTGTAACTGAGTTTATGATATTATTTTATAGTGCCAGAGGCATGGATGTATTTCAAAGATCCCATGGCCAGTATAGCTGTCTTGGTACATAATAGGGTGAATGAATAACTACCCTGTAACGGAACCTCTGCTACCACAAACTATGCTGATTACAATACTCTGAAAATAAATATCTCTTAGAAAGGAGTAATTTTATATGCAAGTTTAATATGTTTTTTCTTAAACAAATGAAGAAAAGTCTGACTTGAGTGTGATGAAGACAAACTGTAATCTCTGTAATACTGACCTATACTCTGAAGCATTAGATTTTTTTCTTGAATGCTAAGGAACATGTCTACAATATTTTTCTCACCAACATATTATTTTGGAAAAGGCACTTCTTAAGTTCATAATACAATGTCTAAGTAGTATGCAATACCTCTAAGCAATTACTGTGTCAATAGTTTTCAAAGGTTATTAGCAATGTTGGATTTCCAAGTGTTTTCACCTCTGACATGAATAAAAAGCTGTCTAGGAGCAGAAAATAAATTTTTTACAAAAAGTAGAAATTGCACAATAATATAATATTAACAGTAATAATGGCAATCTTACTAGGCATTGTTCTATGACTTTACATGTATTATTTTAACTTAGTATTCTTAAGTTTTGTGCTAGAAACTGGGTGTGCAGAAATTAAGTTGTTTGTCCAGGGTACCATCATTGTAAAGTCCTAGATTCATGATATAAACTAAGTAACTTTGATGTTAGAGCCTGAGGTCTTAATTGCAGGAACATACTGCCTCTCAACAGAAAAATGAAAGCTCAGAACTCAGAATTGATTAATTAAATGGAATTCTTTTTTGTCCAAGCCTAGCTTCTGCCCTCCCTAACATTCTATATTCCAAAGCTGTAACCCGCTGCAAGTGCATGAGTGATAATATCAGGAAACACATTTTTCACTCCAAAATCAAGCTGAGTATAAAAACTTTACAGGTTAAACAACCAGATTTCCCCCCTCTAAGAGTGAAAAAAGATGAATAAGCATCATCATCAGTTAGACCCTATTGGAATTTTTCCCCCCATCTGAGATATGCGTTGGGCTGGATAAGCTCCTATGATGAAGATAACTGGCTCTCAGCTGCTCAGTATTAGGAGTACCATTTGTGAGGATGAAACAGCAAACTACTAGGTGTGTGTAGCAATCAAGGTCACAACCTTGGCCTCACTGTCAACAGCATGCTATCAAGAGCTATCAGCAAGCAGGATATCAAGAACTTGAAAGAGCAAGGGATGTGAAGGCAGAAGTTTATCGCACTGAGATACTAGATACTTTCAACATCTAGCATTTCAGAGGGATAACTTTTTTACCTTGTAAGGGGGAAATATTGGGATGTATTCAGTTTAAGTTTCCCACACATCATCCTAGTTAATGTAGTCATGGTTTTTAAAAAGTGGAATAAAATTTTCACCTAGACTGCCTGAGATTTATAAGGTCTTCAAAAATTGATTGAGCTAAGAATAAATATCTTTCTATAATTCCCCACCATGAAAAACCATGGCTTTATTGTACCCCCAAGACTTTCAAAATTTAATTCTGACTGACTCTTTATTGTCTCATTTTCCCACAATTTATTTAGAATGTTTCTAAAAATTGGCATTCCCTGGTGGCGCAGTGGGTTAAAGCATAGCACTAAGAATCTAAAGCTACTTCAGCAGGAGTTTGATTCCTGCCTGCCCCAGAGGTGATCCACATGGTGAGGCAGACCTCTCCTGACCTGCCCACTGTTCCCCTCAGCAGTGTACTTCATTAGTGGGCCTGTTCTGCTCCCCACTGTCTCTGGTGAATCCTCTCATAGCCTCTGCACCTCTGGCCTGTACCCTAGTTCTGTAATGCATAAATATATATATATGCATAAATATATATAAGAATGTTTCTAAAAATGCATATATATATGTATATATATATATATACATATATATATGAATGTTTCTAAAAGTCAGGCCTTTCGCAGCATGCAGCTTCATCACTTACCAGTCTGGCCAGTGAAATAATGTCCCTGTGAGCACGAGTCCACTTTAGATGCCATCTGGTTGGACTTTCTGAACAGGTAGGTGCAGCTATTAGGCTCTGCTACCTGCTGCTTGGTGGTGGTGGCATCAGCTGAAGAGAGACCAGATCCAGGAGAGCCTCAGACTCAGACTCAAGTATTTAGAATGTAAATATAAAAACCATAGTTTTCTAGCTTCCAATAGATGAAAATTTGTTATTTTCTACCACATGTTATGGAGTACTTATTTTTCCTTCTTTATCACAAGGGTTAGTATTAATTACATAGATTTAGGGGAAGATGCTATGATAATGCATTGGATTCTCCTGTAAGGTCACAAGATTATGGTGCACAATCAAAAATACCTATGTGGTACCCTCCCTGGTGGCACAGTGGGTTAAAGCACAGCACTAAGAAGCTAAAGCCACCTCAGCATGATTTCGATCCCCACACTGGAGGTGACCACATGGCACAGCAGACTTCTCCTGACCTGCCTGCTGTTCTCCTCAGCAGTGTACTTCATCAGTCGGTCTGTTCTGCTCCCCACTCTGTCTCTAGTGAAGCCGCTCACTGTCCCTGTACCTTTGGTCTTTACCCCAGTTATGTATACACAAATAAATAAATCTTAAAAAAAAAAAAACAAACCTCAGGGATTACAATTGAGATGGAAGAAAAAAAAAGAAAAAAAATGTACAAAATGATGTAAAAATAAACTTTTGTAAAAAAAAAAAAACCTATGTAGTAGAGACAACAGGCAAATAATTTCTTGCCTAACTACTGCAGTAGGAAAATTGGGATGAGAAATGATGACGATGCAATTATTTCCTAGGAAAGTGATCCTAAAAGCCTTCTCTGTTTAGAACTTTATATAATATTTTTAGGGAAATAACACATTAAGCTAATTTGATGCACTCTGAGAAAATCTTTATCTTTGTTGCACTGACATATCAAGTGTTGAGACACGAAAAGAGGAAATTTTTTCAGAGGAATGATGGTGATGATGTAAAAAGACTAAATTTTCTATGTATTTTTTTTCTTTCTCATGTGCCAGGATAAAAAACAAGACAGTTTTCTTCATAAAATTGGAACCTCAGATCCTTACCTGAATTGTCTTATTTTTTATGCTTTCCCGGCAGCATTAAATTTTGCCCAATCCACCACTTCTTCCCTTTTTCTAGGAAGTCCCAGATAAACTCTTGAACCTCCTGGTTCCAAGTATAAGCAAGGAGCCCTCCTTGTGCAGAATAGTAATTTTCTGCTTCCTCAAGGCTGCAGTGAAACTTGTTAAAACTTATAACAGTGATTTTTGTCTATGTTGCTCTGGGCAGTTTAACTCACTTCCCAGAACAATAGCTGTTCTAAAGTACAACCAAAGCCAAGGGCTTCCTTTGGAAAACATTTTTTTTTTCTGTGAACACAAAGCAAGAAAAGTGTGGGGTTCACCTACTGCCTGGTCTTTTAAATATCTTCTTGGGTTTGTTTTACTTATTTATGGTATTGTTAGGAATTGGGTCTAATTTTTCAAGGAGACAAAAGGTTTTGTTTTGCCATGTTTTGAGAATCCATGTGGAGTTCCTGTAAGCTGAAAACAAACAGCAAAGATCAATAAAGTAAGCGGCCTTTATAACTGGGGCAGTACCATCTGTGTCTACACAGCTTGATATGCCATTAGCTTTATAATAGAGCTTTACTTGCTTGGTCTAGCTGTAAGAGAGTAGACAATGATGCATTTAAGTCAGTGTTACTAAAATCAAACAGTGTATTGTGTGTGGGTTTTTTTTTTTTTTTCTTTAAAGAAAATCATTCCTGCAGACCCCTAAGATAGATTTAAATGATTACATAGTCTTAAGTACATTCATACATAACACTAGACATCAACTCTATCCTTAAGTTCTTCCATATTGATAAAAACCAAAGAATAAATATTTGATTGAAGAATGAATACAAACGAAATACAAACACACCTGAGAGTAAGTGAAATTTAGCTTTGCTAAACCAAACAGCCACTGGTCAGATAAATGTGGCTCTGGCTTTGACCACACAGGTTCTATTGAATTTGGCATGTGTGTTACTTTATGCTGCAAGAAGAATCCATTTTCTCATCACTTTTCTTTATATAACTTGTTGGACAACTTCTGTTCATAAAGCATGTCATTTGTTCCATCATTTACGCATTTTAGCCAGTTCTTTTTCTTGGTACCAAAACGTGATCATTAATGCATTCATGCACTTACAAATAAACCTGGGCACTGAAATTGGTTGGTAGGTTTCAGGGTTGTTAGTTACCCAAATGGTCGACATGATGCTTACATCTCTTTTAAAAACGTGTCGAAGCGGAGGCCAAAACAAACCATTCTTTGCAGTGTAGATTCCAAGACTACATCCATTAGGTCGACCAACACTTCAATAATCAAATGAAAGACAAATATGGTATGGCTCCAACTTTCACAACATTTAACTCGGGAAGAAGCATAAAATGATCAGCTAAGAAAGTACAATAACTGTAGTTAATAAAGTAGTTAATAGAGAGATATAGGTTACGTCTACGAAGGTTTTGATGACGACAAAAGTATTTCCAACCCTTGAACACAGGAGGATGGCTGCATTTAGGACTCTGTTTGCAACCGAAGACTCAACATGTGAGTAGGGCAGTCTTTCGTCCCGCTTGCATGACAACAGACAAGCTCGCGCAGCGGCAAGCCGCAGCGCCAAGTACCACCGCCCAGGACAGCGTCAGGAGGGCGGAAGAAGCGTGGCTGCGCGATTGCGCAGCGCGCGCACCGGCGTCCAACCAGGTCCTTGGGGCCGGGCAGCGTCGTCCTCGTCGCGGTTCGCCCCGCCCATCTGCCCGATGAGTGGTGAATTGGATGTTTCAGGGAGCGGTATTGGAGGACCTACTGCCATCTTCTTCAATGGAAATGAGACAGAGGCGGGCCCAAGAGCGGAAGGAGCATGGCGTGGACACAGCTCAAAGTGAGTCTGGAAAGTGGGGCTCTTGTGATGGCGAGAAGTCCCGGCGGGTAGCGGGGCGAGGGGAGAATGGACTATTCCCCTGGATAAGGTGTGGACGGGAGAGCGTGGGCCTTTTTGACAAGCTAATGTGTCTTTGGGCACTTACTGATCCTGTCGTGCGCGTGCCTTTACACGTGTACTTGATCCGTGTATGAAGGGCACGTCTGGGTCGATGACGACCCGTGTCAGCGCACGTGGGCCACACTTAATTTGAGCCTGGCAGGGGCCTTAGTGAACATGACTCCAAGCATTGTGCATTGAGCCAGCGTGGAATACAATGACAAAAGACAGTATAGTACTTTTAGCTAAAACGTTCGGGCGGGCATCTCGTATTTGCTGAGTGACATGGGCATAGCAGCTAGTTCCAGGGGAAGAGTAGAAACGAGGCAGTGTATGCCCAGTCCGCATTAACAGCCAACAGTGACCCTTAAAGGCAATATTGGTCTTGTCACTTTAGTTTAGAAAACAACACCCAAACTTTTATTTTGGCCAAGACTACAACCTGTCACCCCAACTTCTTTATAGCCATAGTTTCTTTACTCATCTGTCCCCAACAGGCCTTTTCCTTTTCCCCATTTTGGGGGCACATCTCATTCTTTACTGCTAAGAGAACCTTTGCACCTGTTCCTCCCCCTCCTAACTCCTACTTGACTTTCATAGTTAAATGTCATTTCCTCAAGGAAGCCTTTCCCTACATCTGTGAGTAGGCTGAGCTCTTACATTACTTAATGCATTTTAAATTCATAGCAATTGGCAAGTTATGTATTTGCTGTCTCCTCACACAAGTGTACTCTCCATTATCTGACCTTTGAGTGTGCAATGCATATTTTAGGGGTGATTGAATTAGTGAGTGGCTTACTCTGATAATTAAATAAAACATCATGAGCCATACTTGACTAATGTTATGGACCTGAATCATTTTGCTGCTTGCTCAGAATGCTGAAAATTGAACCAAGAGGAATTTCTGCAAAGGAAATTTAATTTAGATAGCAAGCTCTACTGTGGGGAGTGGTAGAGCCAGGCTCTCTTAAAAGGCTTTTATGGCTTCCCAGGCCCCTTCTGAAAGGGACATATTAAGAGGTAGGCACAAGGGGCTCATGCAGGCTCAGGGAGTCTCCAGCTGGTCTAGTTAACTGACAGCTTTTGATATTTTCACTCTAGAACACTCTTTTCTTCTTTAACTGGATCTTAATGACCCCTAGTTGGTGTCTTTGAGGCACAGGTGTTGCCAATATTAAGAAAGTGCCCAGAGGAGGGGTCCGCAACCTCACCTTTACTGGTTATCTAGGATCTTGGTTCTTGACCCAGTAAGACTTGGAGTGCCTTTAGAATAATACTTTGCAACTTATCTTATTTCCCTGAAATGGAAGTTATGTATAAATCTTTCTCTATAATTTTAAAAAGTCAATGTAATTCCCTAACTGTTATATAAAGGAGAAATTAAAGGAAGGAATTTGTAACGAACTGGTGTGTGTTCAGTATGTAAACGTTGGGGCATAACTCAGTGAGAATTGGGTGTTTAATGTCTTGGCTAGAAATTCTAGCACTAGAGGTGCATTTGTTAGACACCACAAACAAAGCACTCCTGAAGGGATTTTCTGAAATGGTGAGCTATTCTTGGTAATGTTATGTGCAAAACAGTACAGTCACCTTGCAAATGACAAGGTAATTGCATTCCTGGAAAAGTGAGCGTATATGAAACCGTGCACGAGGTAGTTCATGTGGTGAAATATAGATAGGTTCTAAACTTAGTTAATATGAATAGATATTTTTTAGCTACTGAATGTCAGTAGGACTACAAAACTCATTCAGGACAATGGCAGTTTATCTGTCAGATGGTCTGGAGCAGTGTGGGACATCTGACTTTACTGAGTACTGCCCACTCATCTATTAGCCTGTCTTCACTACTGTAGCCAACAGAAATGCCCACCACATGCCCCTGGGAACACTAGTGCCCCTCCTGGAGTCTCTGGCCTGAGGGCCAGATGAGTGTTTGCCAGCAGAAGTGTGGGTACAGCCTCTGACTGTAGAAGCTGTTAGAGCAAGGCATGAAATGGAGACCAGTGTTAGCAAGACATCATCACTTCATATGACATGTTCTTGGTCTTCTGTGTGTTTGTGGGGGTGTAAGGGCTCAGAGAGAATGCTGCAGCTTGGCCTTGATGGGCTCTTTTTTTCCAGAAGAAGATCCAGGATGCCATTGTTATCCTGGGGGGCGGTGGGTTTCTCTTCGCCTCCTACTTGACAGCCAAGGGGGATGAGCATTTCTACGCTGAACACTTGATGCCAGCACTGCAGAGCCTGCTGGACCCCGAGTCAGCCCACAGGCTAGCCATTCGCTGCACTTCCTTGGGGCTCCTTCCTCGTGCCACATTTCAAGACTCTGACATGCTGGTAGGTGCTGCCCTGATTTACTTAGCTGAGGTTGATGCTTTGAAAAACCAGAAGCCCAAGTTAACCCAAATAAAAACTGTCATCCCCACCTACAGATCAGGAAATAGGCACAGAATAGTTAAATGACTTACCCAAAGTCACACAGCTAGGAAGTTGCTGAGGCAGGATGCAAACCCAGTCTGGATGCGTCCCCTTAGACACCATCATCCTGCCTTGCTGAGGTCTCAGTAGCTCAGCTGTTCCTTCCACTAAGTAGGGAAACATTAAACATTGTAACTTCATTAGACATCTAAGGTCATCAAGGCAGGTCTGCTCAAGCCCCTGTCTTGACCAGCCTCTCAGTCTGACATTCCCCACCCTGTCTGATGGAATAAGGACTAAATCCCCAGGGAGTTTTACTGTAGCCAGAGGTGACAGCCACTGTCCTGGGGCAGATCCTGCCAGCACAGTCCTTTCCAGGCCCCAGCTGCCATTTGCGGATTCTCACCCTCATTTGTTGCTGTTCTCACTTGTTGGAGCAGCCTTGCTACTTCCTGGGTCCAGGATCAGCAGCATCTACCTTTGGAGAGCCTTGCCGTTCCTGGCAAAGGTTTTACTGGTTGCACCAGCCACACCAGGGATGGATTCTGTTGGCAGTCACTGGCTTGTGATATCTCTTGATTGTCTTATCACTTGGTTTGTTGGGCCCCTCAAGACAGGAATCCTGAATTACCTTAGGAGTGAGGCTAGACAATATAGTCAGTAGGTCTTGGTCACTCTCATTGTAGAGAACAAATTGGAATCCACATGACATCTGAGGGAGAAGAACCTCATGACAGCACAGCTTGGTTCTGGAGCACAGCATACAGGCCTGACCCCACCCCACCCCCACCCCAGCCCCTGGTACATTCTTCCTCCTGGCACTTTGTGGCCATTGCTGGAGCTTTCTATCAGCTGGGCTGAAGGGGGGTTCCAGCAGGGCTGCCTTGCTAATTAAAGGATATACCTGCTTGACCTATGTTTCAGAATAGCTGGCGACAATAGCTCTGTCTCCCCAAGGAAAATGGATAAGATAATTACCTAAACTGCTATTGCAGAGACATGCTCATTCCACTCAACTTATCCTGGAAATACTATTTTCCTCCTCAGTCTCAATGTTGATAAAGCTAATGAGCCAACATCAGACTTACCTGGAGAGCACCGTGGGAAACAGATTCGCTCATATCTTTATTCTGCCCCATCCTTCCCTCAAAACTATGATTTCTTAGTGTGGGGCTGGATCATGATATGACCTTATGTACTTCTGACTTGCTTTCTCTTGCCCTAGGAGGTGAAAATTCTGGGTCATAAATTCCGAAATCCAGTAGGAATTGCTGCAGGATTTGACAAACATGGGGAAGCAGTGGATGGACTCTATAAGATGGGCTTTGGTTTTGTTGAGATAGGAAGTGTTACCCCAAAGCCTCAGGAAGGAAACCCCAGACCCAGAGTCTTCCGCCTCCCCGAGGACCAGGCCATCATTAACAGGTAGGCGAATGGCCCAGAGGAAGAAGGGGTGCCTCTGCCCTCAGGGATGTAAGCCCTGCCTCTTTTTTTTTCTGTCATTCAATGTGGGCATTTTTCTGACCGTGGGCACGTTCAGAAACCAGATGGAGCATCTCCTGTTTACCAGGCAGAAGAGTAGGTTTGATGACTTTAGTGTGACACATACACACATAACTCAGCTCTCCATAACACTGCTACAGTCCTGACACTGTCATTGGGAAAGCCTAGGTATGGACGTAGGCTTGTTTTATTTTTCTTGCATCCTGTATTGCAATTACCTTCCCCCTTCAAACTGCTTTTGCTGCATCCCCTAGGTTCTGGTCACTGTAGTGTCATTTTTATTCATCTCGAGGTCTTTTTAATTTCTGCTTTGATTTCCTCTTTTGTCCCCTTGTCACTGAGCAGCATGCTTGGTCTCCATGTATTCATAGTTTTCCCTTAGTGTTGATTTCTAATGGCATTACAGCCAGCAAGTACTAGGTACAACTTCCATCTTTGTAGTTTTATCAGCAGTTGACTTGTGTATCAAGTTATGGTCTGCTCTTGAAAATGTCCTACATGCATTTGAAAAGAAGGTGCCTGCACAGTGGAGTCTGCTTTGTTTGCACTGTCTACTGCCCTTGCCAGTGCTGTCCACCACAAATGCACATGTAGGTTAAACTATTCTAGTGGCCACATTAAAAAAGTAAAAATAAATAGGTGAAGCTAATTTTGATATCTTCAACGTAATGATTATTTTTATCATTCGTTATTATACCACTTCATTATAAATACCTAGTATAGTCTAGATAGCATCGTTTTAACAGATATTCAACGTAAAAGTGATGAAGTGGCTTTTACCTTCCTTGTCCCGAGTCTTCCAGTCGTGCTATCAACTGTCCTGGGAGGGAGGTGCCCCTGCTGCTCAGCAGCCACCCACAGCGCTTGCTGGGACAGTGCTGCCCTCGCCTGGAGTGAGCTGGGAAATTAAAAATCAGCAGACACAACGGCTTTCAGTAAGAGATCCTTCTAGATCAGATTAAGCCTTTCTCTAATCCTGGCTCAGAAAGTGAAGAAATGCCTACTTTTTGGGAACCAGTTTGGAAGAGCATCCTGGGGGAAGTTTTGATAAACATCTTTGGGGCTATTAATGGTCTTCTAGGGGACTAAGGGAAGTTTAGATAATCGCACAGCCCACTTTATTATGCTTATTTCGGGGCATTTTTTGGTGTGAGAGATCAAGTTATTGATCTTTCTGTTGCATTGAAGGCTGGGATCGATATCTTGAGAATGTTCAGGGAAAATATATTTGTTCATGATTCGGCTGCCATAGTAACTGCAGGTACTGGGCTGATGGTACTTGGCAGAACCCTACAGAGGAGAGGGGTGAGAGTGAGCCAGCTCTGGACACGTGTGTGTTCACGCACAGCACTGTGTGCACATATCGGGTGCTCAGTGAATGCGGCTGAACAGCAGCTGGCTTTAGTCTGGAAGTCAACAAGTGCACGTGTCCTGTAGTGGTTAGGCATTTGGTTACCAGTAACTTAGTAGCATAATAATAGGTGTTTGCATTATCTTCATCTCCTAGCAGGTGTAGTGGGAAGCTCAGGGTTGGCTGAATAGCAGGGCAATGTCAGGACTCCGGCCCAGCTCCCCAGGACCTTATCTCCTTCCCACCTCCCCCACAGCCGCAGTGTGCTACCTGGCAGGTGGACATCCCAAGGCTGAAAGGGAAAACGAAGCCAAAATGTGTGTGTGTGTGGGCATGTATATGGTGAAGTTTCCAGAAGCTCCCTCAGGGGCATCTCCTGTGTCTTAGGGGCCAGGCCCATTTACCACTTCATGGTTCCCAGTGAGGCTGGGAAAGAAGTCAGGCCATTTCACCCACATCAGGAGAGTAGAGTTCTACTGGTTTGGGGGAATGGAGTGGGAGTGGCCTTGCATCAATACCCATAGTGGGGCTAGAGAAGGAGAGATAAAGTTCCTGCTTTATGGAATGTCCAGCTACCTTATGATGCATCCAGCACTTTATGGGTGATGGCTAAGGAAGACCCATCTCGTCCTCAAGATGATAACTCCGTAGGGGAATCTGAGCATATACATACACCCAGAAGCCAAGGCTGAGGACTCCTTTGTGTACAGGACAGGGAGCATTTGGTGTCCCTGGGACAGAGGAGACTTCACAGGTAGTAAGGCTGTAGAAATGGAGAAACAGGATGAATTCTGGGAGGAGTACTCAGGAGGTGGAAGTGGGGGTCTCGGCCTGGCAAGGGCACCCCTGGGTGGGAGGAGGGGATGAGGAAGAGTGGATAGGTTTGGCGCAGCTCCCTGGCCAAGGCCAGGTTGTTATCAGTGTTAGCTGGCTGACCAGCTATTGTAAGTTTGTATCTCCAGAAGTGTTGATTTCCAGGGTTTGGAGACCTTGGAAGTCTAAAAACTGACTGACTTTATTTATTTTCTATTTTTTTTAAGGATTTTTTTTTTAAAGATTTATTTATTTATGGATACAGTACTGGGTACAGGCCAGAGGTGCAGGGATGGTGAGAGGATTCACCACACACAGAGCAGGGAGCAGAACAGGCAGATAGATGAAGTACACTGCTGAGGGGAGCAGCGGGCGGGTCAGGAGAGGTCTGCCACGACATGTGGATCAACTCTGGGGCAGGTGGGGATCAAACTCATGCGGAAGTGGCTTTAGCTTCTTAGTGCAGTGCTTTAACCCGCTGCGCCACCGGGGAGGGCCCTATTTTCTATTTTTAAAAGTCAAAAGTACACTGTGGAAATGGCCATGAAGTCATCTCCCTGAATCGCCACCTGCTGGTGAGGGTCCTAACTTGTCCCCTTTCTACACTCACGTGTTGCAGATATGGATTTAACAGTCATGGGCTCTCGGTGGTGGAACACAGGTTACGAGCCAGACAGCAGATGCAGACCAAGCTCACAGAAGGTAAGGTGGGGTGGTCTGACATCAGCTCTCTACATGTTTGGGAAGCAAACAAGTGGGCCAAATGTCAGGAACATCCCCAGAGAAATAAACCTGATTGAACAATAGGATAAAGCACCAGGCCTCCTCAGCTGGAGGGACTGCTCTAGGTCCAGCACAGCTGACAAGATTTTAAGAGAGTTTCACAATGGAGTTTCTGCCTTGTCATGTAACCCGTGTTCCATCATACCTGGGGGAGTGAGCAGAGCAGAGCAGCTCTCCTGTACCCACACAGATATATGAGATGTGAGTGGTGTGAGTGGCTTCTCCCTTTGTGTCCTGCTGGGTTGTGCGCTGTCTGTTAGATGCACAGTGCATGTTAACTATAAGAGAGCTATTAGTAAATACAGAGACACATGAAGAAAATGAAAACTACTCACAGTCCTTTCTCAGGGACAGCCCTCCTGCCATGTGGGAAATATGCTTCAGTCTGCATTTCTGAAGGCCACCTTCGGAGATGCTGCTATCTATTCTCTGAGGCTTTCCACTTTCCCATTGCTCAGATGCATGTAGTGGCTGTAGGTCTGTGCTGGCTTGACCTCACCTGCCTGGGTTCCCCTGGGATTGTGTATACAAACACAGCCACTTTCCTCTTTGGGTCCTTCTAGAACTCATTCCTTGAGTTTAAGCTCATTAGATGTCCTGGTGGTGAGATGAGAAAAAACAATGGAGAGCAGATTCATTTCAGGGCAAAGGTGATTAGCAGTCTGATTTGGGGTGAAGGAAGTGACTGTTGGCCTTGGAGACCTTCCCATTTGGGGAACTTGGAAGGTCATGAGCTGACTTGGGGAACTTGGAAGGTGAAGGGCTTGTGATACTCCCTTTCCTTTTCACCTCACTCTCCTTTTAGTTGTCCACTGTGCTCTTCCTGGCCCTCCTCACTCACCACTCTGTGGCTGCATTCACTGGAATGAAGCAGATGCTTGGAGCAGAGCTTTATATTGTGGCATTGGCCAGCAGCTGGCAACTAGAGGAGCTTATTGCTAACACTGTGCCAGAGAGCATGAGTTGTTCAAAGCTCTGGTGCCCTTGGAGATAAGAGTAATTCAGCGATTTCTTTCCAACTCTTAACAAAATCTCGTCAGTGTGGGTAGATGACAACTAAAGAAAGATCCATTAGCTCTATGGAAGTGATACTTTCTTTCAAGCCAGTGGACCTACGTGGAAAAGCTTGCAGATGATCCTGGCTTGACAGGGGAGCTTGAATCTAATTGGGTTCTAAGCCTTGCTCCACTCCCTCTCTTCTCCAATAAAATTAGTTACTTAAATCTCATTTACTTTCAAGGTGACCATAAGAGGGCAACTACCTGGAGCGGGGAGAAAGCAGTTACCAGAGTAAATGCTGTTCTTTGAGGCTTCCTGACCTGACACCTGTGCTATGGGCATTTGCACTCACTCACTGTTCCAGGGCTTTTCCCTGCTGCTAGATAAGCAACTGGCACCCTCAACATACCACTGACCTTTTCAGAGAAGATGGTATGGAGGAAGTCAAGTACAGACAAACCCTTGCTTTTACACATAGCCTGATTCTGAAATGTATTTTTCTGCAAGTTAAAAATGCAAGTCTAGTGATAACCCCTGGATGTTAGAGTAAGGTGGTCATAATATTTCCTGTGCAGGCTGTTGAGGGTGAAAGGGGTCAGGCGTTACTAGTGATGCCCAGGCTGCAGGACTGCTGAGGACAGTCCAGCAAGCACTGGGGTTCCCTAGTTATAAGGGAAATCCCTGTTGGATAACTGAAGTGATGCAATAACGACCACTGCTTTTTAGGCATAATAGTTGAAAACATGTTCTCTGATTTGGCATTTCATCATGACTGCATTCAAGTCCTATAAGCAACCCTTGATAGTAAACAGTTGCCCTTTCTAGCTTGTGGTTCATCTCTGTCTCGTCATCATATGACATTTATGAGCCTTACCTTTAAGACTAGCACTTGTACTTCTAGTTTGTCCATTTTCTGTTAAGTTTTTAAAAAAGGAAAAAGGCACGGTGCAATAAAACAGCCTACAGTTGCAGGGGTCCACATTATTAGTCAGCAGATGCTTCCACATTTGGGGTAGAAAGCCTAGAAGGTTGTTGTCTAATGCTATTTACTTTAGGACAATTTCAAATTATTGCCCAGAATGTGCTGTCTGGGGACAAAACTTTGACCGGCAATATTTACAGATGGACTGCCGCTGGGAATAAATCTGGGGAAGAATAAGACCTCCGTGGACGCTGCCTCCGACTATGCAGAGGGGGTTCGAGTCCTGGGCCCTTTGGCTGACTACCTGGTGGTGAATGTTTCCAGTCCCAACACCGCTGGGCTGCGGAGCCTTCAGGGAAAGGGTGAGCTGCGCCGCCTGCTGACCAAGGTGGGAAATTACACCATCAGGTCTCATTCTACTAGCGTGTCCTACAGACTGTTCGTTCTGGAAAGGGAGAGGTCACTGCTGAGGAGTTGTCCTTCACACTGGGTCAGTGAAGACCCCGTGTTATACCTCTAATCCTCTATCATAACACTGATTATGCCACCTGTCTAAGCCACAGGTCTGTGAGGAGAGGGGCCTTATCCCTCATTTCCTGCCCTGTGCCTTTCAACCAGATGATCCAATGGCTTGGCATTAGGTTGAATGTCCTATTTTTTTTTTTTATAAGAACAAAAGCCTTAATAAGCCATAACATATTACCTGAGGCCACTAATAACACCAGGGACTCATTCTTGGGGACTCCTTGGTTGAGAGAGTAAAATCAGATTCATCTTGATGGGGTCATTTACATAACCAGGAGCTGTTTCCTGGAAAGGAGAAATTGCTTTACACTGAAGGCAGGTATGAAAACGTGATCTGTGGCTGCAGGTCTTGGTGATGCCAGCAGGCTGTGCTTCTGGGGGGTCCCCATCTCTGGCCACCTGTCACTCTAGGTGCTGCAGGAGAGGGAAGCCTTGAAGGGGGCACACAAGCCAGCTGTGCTGGTGAAGATCGCGCCCGACCTCTCAGTCCAGGACCAGGAGGATATCGCTGGAGTGGTGATAGAGGTGCGAGTCAGGCGCGGGCTGGGGGACACCCCTCATTGCTTGTAGAGGCCGTCTGTGGCTGCCTTTGTGCTCTCCTTACTTTGACACAAAAGGCTGGTCTGCAGTCAGATCACATAATAGAATGAGTCTTTTGCTCAGACCTCCCTTCTCTTTACCCTGCGGGGATTTATGGTTAGTGCTGCACAGTACAGCACAGCGCCCTGGGAGGCCTTGGCCTGGATGTGTAAATTTGGGTTGTTCTAAGGACTAAGCTGTATGCTGATGGAAACTGCTGGGTGATCAGTATATGACAGCTGCCACTGTCACCTGGAAGCTAGGTATGACTCCTGTGCAGGCAGCACGGAGAGATCTGGTATAGCTCTTCTGGGGGCTACAGAGTCGGCACCAGCATCCCTGCTCTGTCTGAACCCCAGGGAAGCTTTTGCTGGCCCATCAGTGCCAGGAATGGAGGGCTCTTACTCATCTCCCACTGTAGCTGGGCATCGATGGATTGATTGTCACGAACACCACTGTGAGCCGTCCTGCCAGCCTCCAGGCCGCCCTGCGCTCTGAAATGGGAGGGCTGAGTGGAAAGCCCCTCCAGGACTTATCCACCAAAACCATCCGGCAGATGTACACACTCACTCAAGGCAAGTTGATATCCATGTCCTCAGATCTGTGTGCAGCTTGTGTTCCAGGTTGTGATAGGAATTGTGGTCCCTGAATTGTTACCTTTGGGCAAACTGAGCTCCTGGTCCTCACACCATCAGCCTTCCTCACGATGGTGCATGTGCTTCTCTGCAGGCAGAGTCCCCATCATCGGGGTTGGTGGTATCAGCAGCGGGCAGGACGCACTGGAGAAGATCCGTGCAGGGGCCTCTCTGGTGCAGCTGTACACGGCCCTCACCTACCAGGGCCCGCCTGTGGTGGGCCGAGTCAAGCGAGAGCTGGAAGCCCTGTTAAAGTGAGTGAGGCTGGGAACAGGAGAAGATAATGAGGGGTTAGTTCTGTGGCTTGTCAGGGGGTGCTATTCAGAAAGGATTTGAAGGTACAGTCTGAATGCAGGGGAATGTTACTCTGTTGCTCCTCTGACAAAGGACAGAGGCAGGGTGTTCACGGTGAACCTCACAGGCCCGCTAGTGAAGGAGGAGCTCTGCTAGCATCTCATCAATTCATTAACAGTGACGCCTACCATTGGCAGGATTTAGAATCAGTCCCTTGCCTGAATACCTGGGTGGAAATATCCCTGGGGCCCTGGCAACATAAAAGGCCTGGGATTTGGGAGAGGCAGGAGAGTTAGGGTTAGCAATGACTAGGTACACAAGGCCCTCCAGGAAGAGGAGGTCCCCTTTTTCACTGCTGAAATTTGTTTTCACTCTTTCCAGGGAACAGGGTTTTACCAGTGTCACAGATGCCATCGGAGCAGATCATCGGCAGTGAAAATGTTGGTAGGAAGCCTGATCTGGAACTCTCCCATCAAGTCAGGCAAGCCTTGTGGCTGGGTTGAGAGAAGAGGGACAGCCTTACCCCTAACCACAAGAGCCCTCTCTCCAAGGCCCGCTGGACTATCAATCATAAGGGTCACCAGAAATGACTCTTTAGTCATTTAACTGCATTTGTGTATCTTTCCAGATTCAAATTCTAGGATTCTTTTCATGTTTCAGGGACATCAGATATCTTTTGAGGAAAGTATTTGGGGGGGAAATAAAACCATTTAGAGCATAGATTTAAATCCAGCCATTTCTGTAGGGCCAGGGGCTGGGTCTGAAGTGGGTTTCCCAGGAGTTTAACCCTCTTTCATTGTAACTTTAAATTTCCAACTTTACTTTACAATAACCTCAAGCATAGATAAGAGCTGCAAGAGTAGGTTGACAATCCTTCGTGTCTTTACATCGCCCTCCCTCTGTGTCTGTCCCGATCTCTTCTTATGAGGGACACAGCCCTACTGGATGAGGGCCACCACCCCAGTGGCCTCATTTTAACTTGATCACCTTTGTAAAGACCCTCTCTCCAAATAAGGTCATGTGGGAGTAGGGTCCCAACATGCCCACTCAGGGGAGACACAGCCGGGCCCATCACAGGAACCATGCTTTCTGTGTCCTCTTGATACCAGACAGATGGGTCCTCAGGGTGCTTGTAGACACTAGACAGAGAGCTAAAGAGGGAGGCCAGTCTTGCAATACAGGAAAGCAGATGGTGATCAAGCTGGGAACCTTGCCTGGGAGGAGGGGGTGGCCTGTGTGCTCAGTGGAGGAGCCTGAGGGTACAGCAGAGACAGCGTGCTCTGCTTCTCATTGTTCCCTCTCTGCCTCACTGCCAAGAAACCCATGGCCAGTCTCCTGATGTCCTTTTCAGAGATCTTTTTCCTGGTGTTTATCTTATACTTTTATGAAAATAATATCTACTCATAAATAAATATAAGCAGTATATCCCCCAAAGAAAACTTGTCTGCCTTTTATCCCCTCAAACAATTCTACTTCCCAGAGATACTCACAGATGGCTTTTGTATCTAGCTAGATTTTCCTGGTTTTTTTTTTTTTGTATATACAAATGTACATATCCATCACTACCTGTTTTTATCTACTGCACATAAATGGAAATGTTTTCAAGAAGGCTCTCCCTGGTGACGCAGTGTGTTAAAGCACAGCACTATGAAGCTATCCTCAGTACTGCAGCACGAGTTTGGTCTTCCACCAGGGAGCTGACCCACATGATGCAACAGACCTCGCCTGTTTCGCCTGCTTCGCCTGCTGCTCCCCTCAACAGTGTATTTCAGTTGATCTGCCTGTTCTGCTCCCCACTCTGCCTCTGGTAAATCCTCTCACCCCCATGCCTCTGGCCAGTTCTTGTATGTATAAATAAATAAATCTTTAAAAACAAAACAATAAAAAAGAAATGTTTCAAGAAGAATACAGTAGTCTTTTACGTATGGTTTTGTTTCCTGAGGCTTCAGATACCTGCTGGCAATTGTGGTCTGAAAATACAGACAATGAGATATGCTTTAAGATCCCGCTTAATCCTTTGACGCAAAACTGTCGTAAACAAGAGTTAAGTTTCTATAGCATACTTCTGGTCCCAGGTAATCCACCAAACTTATAAAGACTTAAAACACTTATAATATTGAACAATTTTTTGTATTCAGCCAGCCCTGGACAGGGCACCCTTTCATCTCAGGACACACACTTCATCATTTCATGTCCCTGATACTTTGGGAGATGACAGACCCATTGCTTGGGTTTGTCTGCTCCTTTCTTGTCCTAGGTTCAAGCTGTGCTGCTCTGGCAAGCAAGGCAGAACGGTGATGCATGCTCACTGCTTCCCACCAGGTTTGTGTGTTCCATTAGTGGAAAGGTTCACTGGGCTCAGCTGAAGCTTACTTCTTGATTGTCATTGTAGCCCAGTATGGACTTGAGACCAAATTCTACTTAGTGACATATATTTGAAAGTATGGTGTGTGCAACTGCCAAGTTTCCTGCTGCCTGGGACACAGTATGGCTTGGCTGTGACAGCCATGTTAGACCTGAGGACCAGGGTCACACCAGAGGTAAAAGCAGGAAAGAGCTTCATAGAACTGTCAATCCAGCTCTGCTTACTTCCCCACTTCTTTTATTTGAGCAAATAAAACCTTGTATGGTTAAGTCACGATTAGTGGGGTTTTCTGTTGTATCTGGCCAGATTTTGTCACAGCGATAAAGAAGCCAGGTTGTAGCTGTATTTGCCCGGGAGGCAGGTTATCTGCTTTTTTTCCTGGCTAAGATATGTTTCCTTCAGGTGCCACAGCACAATGAGAATGTTCTCAGACTATCATGTTACTTACTCTCTATGTCAAAAGAATCTTGGTGGTAAGGGAAAATTTCTGTAAGGACCTTTTGAGTTATAAATGTGGGAAATCAAGTTAGTGTGGTTTGTGTGTAAAAGGATACTGGCTGAGAGATGTGTGTACAGCAGCAGGGTGAGAATGATCTGGAATTGACACACAGTAGACTGGTGAAATACCTGGGCAGCAATAAAGGGGTGAGGTTCCAAAGGTCATGCCCCTTAGGAGTGCAAATGCAACAACACATTTGCAAACTCCTGGACTCTTGCCAGTGAAGGAGGTTTCCTGTGTGTTGAAAGCTATTTGGAAAGTGCCCCCTAGGAAAAAAAGGGGTTACAGTGTGGGAAAGTGATCTGGCTATACTCCATGATGCCTGTTAATCACTGGAGTTGACTTAATGGGTTGAGGAATAAAGCTGTACCTGGAGGTAAGAACATTTCTTAGATTAACATAACCCCCTTCCTGTATGGGGCATATGGAAGCCATGGAACTTCAATGCTGCCATTTTAGTCCTTAGTTATCTGATCAGATGGCATCCTCTTGTGTTTCAACCATTCTCTTGGATGTTGAATTTGTAGCCTTTCATTGGATCTAGTGACATCCTTTTACCTCAACAGAGCAAAATGTGTGGATCCTGAATGGGCACCTGAAATAAATAACTTTGCTCAGGTCAGAATTTGAGACTCTGATATAGCCATTAAAACACACAAGTATATATTTATATACATACACGTGACACATGCAGGAGTGTGTGTGTGAATAGGGTGAGCCCACATTCATTTCTTCCATCATTTATTGAGATCCTACTTGCAGTGGCTGTGTTGTGTGTTGGGATGAAGGAAACAGTTTTCCACTCTTTCTGTGTCTCAGAAGAGACAAATACAGGGTCCTCCCTGGTGGCGCCATGGATTAAAGCACAGTATTGCAAACCAGCCACAGCAGCTTAAGTGCGAGTTCGATCCCCAACTAGGGTGGTGACCCACATGGCGCAGCAGACCTCTCCTGCTCCCCTCAGCAGTGTACTTTGTCAATCTGTCTATTCTACTCCCCACTCTGTCTCGGGTGAATCCTCTCACCTCCCTTGCACCTCTGGCCTGTACCCATTCTGTATGCATAAATAATTCTTCTAAAAAATTTTTAAAAAAGGAAGAGACAAATACAAACACAATCAGTCAGAACCCAGTGGGTCACCTCCTACAACCGTGGAAGGAGCCTGGCGCTTGCCCAGTGGAGAGCAGCGTCACCAGGGGATTGGTGAGGTGCAGCTGTGCAGTCTTCTCAGTGTGGCCAGCACTAATCCAGTATATTTCCTGGGGCCATAATTGTGCAAAGCTCTGGTTTCTGAACTAATGACTAAAGAGCAGAGACCATTTTAACATTTTTCTTTCTAGAGAGATCTAGATGGGATTTGCTCAATGGTTCAACCCACAGCCTGGCTGGCAGGGTACACTGTTCCCAAATGCTTTGCCAAGCAGTTTCCTGGTGCTATTTCCAAATGTATTTTCCAGCCATGGCCCATGTGGCCTTTGCCTGCTTCCTCAATGTGAAACCCTCATATATAATTAAAATATCAACATGGTTGTCTGCCAGTGGCCCAGTATTCCAGAAAATTGCTGGCATTAAGGCAGTACAGTTGGGAACCAATATCCACATTCTAGTCACAGAAGGACTTCCTTGTCCCTGATCCCTGGTGACTGAGGACTAGGAGATACCATCAAAGGAGGTTTATGGGAATGTCTATGTTTAATTTTCTTATTGAGACAAATGAAATTTTGAACAACGTGAACTGTCCTGTTTTGAACAACACAGAGTGTTACAGTACCCAACTGTTCATTCTGTTCTGAGGTCCTGTGCACCCCAGGGAAAATCCAATGATTCTCATTCCATGGCTGCACCCGTTCTTGTGACTATAGTGTTCCATCCACTCTGAGGTGCTGATTATTTTTTCCATTTTTAATATATCTGAAATTGAGATACCTCATATTGTAGTGATAGCTTCTGAAGCATTTTGTCAGAGTTTAACTGGCAGTTTTCTCTTATAGTTCACAGCACATTTCTTTGATGAAATATGGCAGTGTTCTCCAAATTTCCTGCCCTTGGAATGATCTAGCTGTCTTTATATATACTGATGACTGGAGCCTACCCCATGCATTCGAATGTAAAAGGGATGTGCTATGAAATGACATCAGAGTTTTTAAAAGTTCCCAGGAAGGGGCCCTCCCTGGTGGCGCAGCGGGTTAAAGCACTGCACTGAGAAGCTTAAGCCACTTCCGCATGAGTTCGATTCCCGCCTGCCCCCGGAGGAGACCACATGGCGTGGCAGACCTCTCCTG
>NW_004567129.1:13819638-13909474 GCF_000260355.1 Condylura cristata
AAAAAAAAAAAAAAGTTCCCAGGAAGGGCCCTCCCTGGTGGTGCAGAGGGTTAAAGCACAGCACTAAGAAGCTAAAGCCACTTCAGCATGAGTTCGATCCCTGCCTGCCCCGGAGTTGACCCACATGGTGCGGCAGACCTCTCCTGACCCGCCTGCTGCTCCCTCAGCAGTGTATTTCATTAGTTGGCCTGTTCTGCTCCCCACTCTGTCTCTGGTGAATCCTCTCATTGCCCCTGCACCTCTGGCCTGTACCCTAGTTCTGTATGCATAAATAAATAAATCTTAAAAAAAAAAGTTCCCAGGAAATTCTAAAATATAGCAAAGTTTGGGAGCCACTGAAATACAGTATTTCTACCTTACCCAAGATTTTTCCAACTCATAGGTTTCATGGAGGGCATCCTTTCAGATTCTGCTGATTATATAAGGTGTGCTTCTCCATCTCAACTGAGACCTTTCCAACTCCATCCACCATCACCCTTTGTAATTCCATTAGGTCAGTTCCAGGAAGGCATGGATGACTCAATCTCTGTTATATTCTCAGCACCTGTAACAAGGAGGCACAGTGCAAACACTTGATGACTATTTGATAAATGAATTTTCCTTCTTTTTTAATTTTAAATGCTTGTACTAGAAATAAAAGTTAAAACCAGGAACAGTTTATACTTTAAGAGGCTTAAATAGAAACAGCAGTATAAGGCTTGAAATGAAAGATAATTTAAATAAGTGAAGCTAATATACCATGTTGATGGATAGGAAGACTCGATATTACTAATTCTCCCCAAACTGATGCACAGGACATATTGTGAAAACTAAAAGCTGATTCTGAAATTTAGGTGAAATGTATAGGACCTAGAAGTTTCAAGATAATCTTGAAGAATAAAGTTAGAACACTTACAATACCAGATAGAAAAATTATAAAAGTTTGTTGTTATGTCAGAGTAGCACTAACCCAAGATTAAACAAACAAGCCCGCAGACTGAATACGGAATACAGAGAGACCAACATACATATGGACACTTAATTTCTAATACAGATACTATAATTTAGGGGCAGGAGATAATTATTTCAGTAAATGATATTGAATCAATTGTATGTCTACTTTTAAATGCATGAATTATAAATGATATGGGGAAAGTGAACTTGAACATTTATCTCATACCATACACAAACATTTGTTTCACATTCAGAACTAAACAAGAGATGTTAAACAACAAACTACAGAATAATACAGGAGAAAATTGTCATGATCTTGTTGGCAAAGATATCTTAATCAGACACCAAAAAAAGCATTAGCCACAAAACTGAAAAAAAGATAAATTAGGACCTATTAAAATGAAGAACTTCTGTACTATTATTCATCAAAATGCATGATGGAGAGAGTGAAAAGACAAGCTACAGGATGGGAGGCAACTCTGACAGTACATTTATCTAACAAAAACACTAGTGTTCAGAATATCTGAAAACAATTCCTACAAATAAACAAGGGAAAGACAGTTCATAGGCTATCTAAATGGACTGACAAGAATATGTACGTGTTCTACATCATTTGTTATCCAGGAAATGCAAATTGAAACCATTATTAACTTTTATTGCATGTACACCACAATGACTAAAACTAGAGTGTGTTGGCAAACAGCAAATGGAAGTTTGATGTATTGTTGGTGGGAGTATATGCCGAACTATTTGGCAATGTCTATTAAGACTAAACATAGCCTACTCTATGACACAACAAGGTAATTTATCCAAGAGAAATGAGCACATGTATCCATCAAAGACATGCTCATAGCAAGAATGGTCACAGCAGCTTTATTTATAAAACCTCCAAGTTGAAATCAATCGAAACATCAATAAGCAGGAGAATGGATAAATCAGCTGTGGTTCATTCATCCAATGACATGTTTCTCAGTGATAAAAATGCAAACTAATGTGACAACATGGCTAATTCTCATAAACAAAAGAAGCCAGGAAGAAAGAATGACTACTATTTGATTCTATTTATATGAAATTCAAGAACTTCAGGCAAAAGTATTCTATCATAATAGAAGACAAATCAGCAGTTACTTTTTTTTTTGGGAGTGGGATCTTGACTGGAAGGAACCCAAAGTAGTTTTTTTGGGGTGCTGTAAATATTTAATATCTTGACCTAAGTGTGGATCATACAAATGTTACAAATATTAAAGATTCACTGATAGTGAAATAAATCAAATGACAAAGACAAACACCATATGATTTCTTTCATGTGTGATAGATGGAGAAAACTAACAGAGTAATTAAATAAAATGAAAACAAGCTTAACTGTTAAGACTTCATGGAGGGGGAATGGGATTGGAACTGGGGTGGGAAGAGTGCACGGGACTGTGGTGATGGCACACGGGTGAACTGGTGGTGGGAAGCCGAAGGGGATTACAACTGAGATGGAAAAATACACAAAATGAGGAACAATTAAAAAAAAAAAAAAAGATGGATTCATGGTCACCAAAAGGGAAGGGGGGAAGGAGTGGTTAAACTGGGTAAAAGGGGTCAACTGTATGGTGAAGGCAGAAATGCATTAGAGTGGTGAACTTAATGCCATATACGGGCAAGCTGATTTTAATGATTCACACATTATGTAACATTATTATTATTATTTTTTAAAAGATTTATTTATTCATATAGAACTGGGCAGAGATGCGGAGGGTGAGAGGATTCACCAGAGACAGAGAGAGGAGCAGGACAGGCAGATCATGCAGCCACTTCAGCATGAATTTGATCCCCCACCAGGGAGGTGGCCCACATGGTGTAGCAGACTTCTCCTGTCTCGCCCGCTGCTCCCCTCAGCAGTGCATTTTTTTTTCATTTTTTAACAGTTTATTTTTACATCATTTTGTTCATTCCCCCCCCCATCTCAATGTAATCCCCGTGGGTTTCCCATCACCATGTCACCATGTGCCATCACCAAAATCCCGTGCACTTCCCTCCCCACCCCCCCATTTTTGATCCCATTCCCCACTTCACCCCCGCAAAATGTCTCTGGTATATGGTTGTTCATTATTTTTGTTATTTTCTCGCCTGGTCCATTATACTCCTGCTATGAGTGAAACCATCCGGTATTTTTCTTTCTCTTTCTGGCTTATCTCACTAAGCGTGATCTTTTCCAGCTCCATCCAAGTTGCTGCAAAAGACATGTGTTTCTCTTTTTTGGTTGCTGAGTAATATTCCATTGTATATATGTACCACATCTTTTTTATCCAGTCATCTACTTTTGGGCATTTGGGCTGTCTCAGCAGTATATTTTAGTCACTCTGCCTGCTCTGCTCCCCACTCTGTCTCTGGTGAATCCTCTCACCACCCTTGCACCTCTGGCCTGTACCCCAGTTCTGTTTGCATAAATAAATCTTTTTAAAAATGTAGGCAATAAAAATTCAGTGGGCATAAATTACATTGCAATGTTGTAAAAGCATCACCAGTTTTCCAAACTTTTTTTTCCAAAACTTTTTGAGCCCCCCAAACAGAAACTCTACATCCACTACACAATAGTCCCTTTCCTTCCTCCCCACTCCCCAGCTCCTGGTAAACTAATCAAATTTACCTCTCTGATTTTGTCCTCTCTAGGTATTTTCTGATAATGGAATTACACTATATTTGTTTTTTGGTGTCTATGGCTTCCATTTAGTTATGTGTCAGAGCGATTAAAGTGGAAAAAAACAGAGTGGAAAATTCCACTGTTCATGTACAATACAGCATTTTGTTTATTCATTCACCTATTGAAGGATACTTGGACACTTTCTACTTGTTGACTATTGTAAATAATGCTGCAGTGAACACTGGTGTAAGGTGTCTGAGTTCCTGTTTTCAAGTGTTTGGGGTCTATAGCTAAAAGTGAAATGGCTGGACATGGCAATTCTATAGAAAGTGTTTTCCACATAGATGATACCATTTTTACATACCCCACAGCGAGGCATGGTAGTTTCTTTCCTTCTTTATTTGTAGCCAACCAAGTAGGTATGAGGTGATGTCTTGTGGCTTTGATTTGATTATTCCTAATGACATTTTCCAGTACTTATTCCTCATTTATGTTTCTTCTTTGGGAAATGTCTTTCCAATCATTTGTCCTTTTGTTATTCTTGTGGGGTTCTTTATATAGTGTGGATATTAACTTTTTATCAGATACCAACTCATAAGTTGATTGTCTTCACTTTCCTGATCTTTTCTTTTGAGCATTTTTTTTTTATTTTAATGAAGCCCAACTTACGTTTTTTCTTTTGTTGTTTATGATTTTGGTGTCATATCTAAGAATTCCTTGCCAAGTTTTGCTTGATTTTGAGCTCTATAAAAAGGTAATCATCCTGAAAGTATCTTCTGGAGCTTAACAGCTTTCTTTCAAAATATTTATAAATCATCCAGGTTCTTTCATTTTTCACAGCAGTATAATATTCTGTCATGTGAATATACCACATATCACTTACCTATTTCCCTAATAATGGACATTTGTGTTGTTTACAGTTATTTTTGCTATTAAATCAGTGCTACCATGAAATTCCAACATGATTATTTCATGTATTCTCGAATCACTGAACTCTTTTTTAAAAAAGATTTATTTATTTATACAGGCCAGAGATGCAGAGGGTGAGAGGATTCACCAGGGACAGAGTGGGGAGCAGAACAGGCAGATCGACGAAGTACACTGCTGAGGGGAGCAGTGGGCGGGTCAGGAGAGGTCTGCTGCGCCATGTGGATCTCCTCTGGGGCAGGCGGGAATCGAACTCATGCAGAAGTGGCTTTAGATTGTCAGTGCTGTGCTTTAACCTGCTGTGCCACCAGGGAGGGCCCACTGAACTATTTTTAATGGGGAAAAAAAAGCCTCCTATTCAGATGCTATTAAATTTCAGTTGAATAGTACTTGAGATACATAGGTGCAGCTATTTTCCTGAAACATGTTGATTTATACCATTTTCCTACTTGGAATCAATGCCACTGAGTTTGGTGTATGTCAGCCCACAATATAGCTTTAACCAATTTCTTGCAAAGAGCAATCAGAGAATACACAAGTAAATGTTTTACTGATTTCAGGTTGGAAAGCTTTATGCAACAGGAGATGTCAACACATGGGCAGAGGGACAATTGTGAAAAGGAAACACTTTCTTTAGGGCCCATTTTCAACCAGCTTTCAGGGGTGTCTCCAAGGGGTTTGAAATAACCCTAAGCAGGGCTTTTTTTCACTGCTGAAAAGGTTCCAAAACAAAGAGACACAGACTGACGGTAATGCCTACAGTCCTGTACAGTGGCTAGTTTCGGGAAACAATTTGGCAGCTGCACAATTCCATGATGTTGCCAGGTTTCTCTGGGGCTTGTGAAAGAACACCAGGGGAAACTCTAAGCATGAAGCAAGGGCTTGACTCTTCACAGACATGTTTGTGGCTCTATTACTGGAAAAGGCCAGTGACCTCAACAAGGCCACAGTTGTGTAGACACAGGAATTACAAAATCAAAAAAGGGGTGGGATGAAATATGGAGGCATAAAAGTACTGGCAGGTGCCTCCACAGCACCGCTCTTCCAGAAAGAGAACAAACCAAAGATGAGGTGAGTCCACAGATCTTCTGTTCCCGACTTTCTTCTGGCTAATCTCAACCTTCTTTGCTATCATCTTTTATAGAAGCCCATAGAAGAGCTGCCAATTAAAGAAATATGGCAAATGGCTAACAACAGTGAATGGAAGGGTTTAGTGAGTTCAATCCTCTGCTTTTCTGTGTCCAGAGCTCTTTCTGAGGAGATATGATTCACTTCAAGAACATTCTCTTTCCTTGGAGTTTTGAAGTTTTCCAGCAGCATCCATGATAGGCTTCCTGGCATTTTAAAGATATTTACTATTAGATTATTTTTCTTTTAAAAAGTGTGTAAGAAGTATGACAGTATGACATGTTTGAATGACACAGGTAAGGTACTGCAATTTCATCAAAATAAAATGAATTTTTGTTGAGATGACTAAAATAGCAATGTAACATCAACAAGCAACCTGATTGTTGACATGAAATGGTGGCCTGGCAAGTGTCACATCCATGTGGGGTCATGCGTTCAGGAGGTATATTATCTTCCCAGACTTTGTCTGGCATTTTGGGAAATGCTGTATTATTTCCTGAAGGCAAATGATCATACAATAGAAACAAGTATATAATTGTTTTAAATTATGCATTTCAAAAGATTCTTCTGGAAGATCCCCTTCTTATGGGAAAGTATAGCATGGTTAATATTACATCCCCATCTTTAAAAGTATCCTTGTAGGGCCCTTTCTGGTGGCACAACAGGTTAAAGCATAGCACTATGAAGCTGCCTGCAGCCACTGCAGCATGAATTCCATTCCTGACCAGGGAGGTGACCCATCTGACACAACAGTCCTCTTCTGTCTCACCCACTGCTCTCCTCAGCAGTATTTCAGCTACTCTGCCTGTTCTGCTCCTCACTCTGTCCCTGATGAATCCTCTCACCCATCTGCATCTCTGGTCTGTACCTAAGTTCTTGTATGTATAAATAAGTAAATCTTTAAAAAAAAATCCTTGTAACCTGGCACGTTAAAGGTGCCTGAGGGAGGTTTCTAAGCTGAGAATTCACATGCTTTTACCAATTTCATGAATCCCTGAATGCTCCCAGAAATTGAGGCCCCACACCTGTGTGCCTTTGATCTTGGTGCTTCCTCTCTAAAGCTTCTTTTGAATACCTGGCAGTACAGAACTTGCTGGAACCTGGGTATAATGGGAAGCTGTAAATATGGATATGGGTGGGTTGGGCCACCTTCTTGGTCCTAGTACCAAGAAGCTGTATCTAGCTTCTTCCCCTACTAGCTAGTGGGAGGAGCATGTGTGCTACAGTGCGTGATATGTATATGGTATGTGTTGTGTAAAGAAGCAGGGGATCACGTGTGCACTCCTTTCTGTCTGTCTCCTCTCTGCAGAGTGCTGGGAGTAGCCGTTGCCCTCCTACTCTGTGGGCAGCTTTTTGCAGATGTTGGCAATGAGGTCACAGATACGACAGGTAGGACTGTGGGGTTGGGCAGGAGCAGCAAACCTCAACATTCTGCCTCTCCTTGGGGAGTTGCAGTTGTCCCTTCTCAATACTAGTCGCTGGTCTTTCAGCGCCATGAAGGACATTGGGGAGCTAGCCAGAAGGGTGATGGTCTTTCCTTTGGCTTCCATTTGGGGGTGGAAGGAGGCTGGCCCAGAGAGGAGCTTCCTCTCATCTGACTTTTCATGAGTTTCTGGGAGCAACCTCCATATATGAACCTCATTTTGCTGTATTTCTTCCCAGATGACAGCTGCCCAAAGCCCCCTGAAATTGCAAATGGCTATGTGGAACACATGGTTCGCTATGGGTGCAAGCCCTACTACAGACTGCGCACTGAGGGAGATGGTGAGAGTCAGAGGAGAACATCTGTGCCCTCCCACACCCTGCATACCACCATGAAGAGAGCATCTGACTGGCCAGAAGTGCACCTGTTTTTCGAGTTTTAGAAAATGAGTTTTGTCACCAGGCGTTGCTGCCTTTGAACAATTAACTTTCCTTGGCTTCAAGTTTTTGCTTTTGTTAAGGGGAGGCGATGGTTCCTTGTCTCCAAAGGGGATGTGGCTGAAGAACAAGGGGTGGAAATGAGGCCAGGCAGCCTTTCCTAGCATGTTCATCCTTCCTGGCATGAAGGGCTTCACCCTCACTTGCTCACCTAGTCCTCACACCACCTGCTGAGCAGATACTATTATTTTCATAAAGCTCAGACAGGCTGAGACTGAGAAGCCGCTTTAGATTGGAGTCTGTGAGAGGGAGCCAGGATTTGAGCCAGTCCCCACCAGGGCTGTGGTTACTGCTCTGTGCTGCTGTGTTTTTTCACTGGCACCCCAAGTACTGGGCTTCCAGTATAGAGTGCACCTCTCCCCTCACTTTCCCTTCTTTCTCTCCCTTTCCCTTCTCTGAGTCTTCTTTCCCTTCTCTGAGTAGTCTTTTTCAATTCCTTCTCTCCCCATGCTGGTCCAGATTCAGTTTCTTCTCCTTTGTTTCAGGAGTGTACACCTTAAATGGCGAGAAGCAGTGGGTCAATAAGGCCCTTGGAGAGAAGCTTCCTGAATGTGAAGCAGGTAGGAAGCTTGGGGTGCTGGGCAGCAGGGTGAGTGGTGAGGGCCGAGTGAGCAAGCAACCCTCAGCTGAACTCTCCAGGGAGCTGCCCTTCCTATGTGGCTGTGAGCATGAGAACCAAGAGAAAGGGCTGGGGGAGAATCCAAGACGGCTGGGTGGGAAATTCAATGATGACCCTGATGTCATTAGGGTTTGTGTTCATGTGAGCCTGAGGGCCATTAACTGAATCAACTGGAGACACTGCCCGCAGAGGGTCAGGTGTCCCCGTGTACAGACAGCCTGCCCAGAGAGTCCAGGGTCAAGGTGAAGCAAGATCCTGGAAGAGGGTTGCAAGGGAGGGCCTAACATACCTGTGGCAGTATGACACAGGAGGCTGGGGAAGGAGTGGACGTGTGTGCTGTGTCCTGTCATTAGGAAGAGTCATGAAACCTCACCATTCCCCCCTGGGACAACAGGACTGCTTCAGTGATGAGGAACTGCCAACCTGCCTTGAACTGTCACCTGAGGCAGAACGGCTGCTGCTGTGGATCTCTAGAGGACATTTTTTGCTCAGATCCAGTTTTCTTTAACTCTGTGCCTTTACAGCGAATTTCATTTCTTTGTTGTGTTAAACACAAGTCCATCTGCTAGGGTTTTAAAATCTTGGTTGTCTCCTTTATGAGTTACAAAGGCAGGAAGTAGATCTTAGTAGTGTAAACAGTTAAAAAAAGCCAATTATTTAGAAGTGCAAAGGGTGGCAATGAGAGTAGGTGGTAAGGACCCAGGCTGGGGTCTCTCTGACTCTGCATTAGTGATGACGAGATGAGCCTCCACCACAGTCCATGTGCTCAGCCCCCTCTTCCAGATCAGGAGATTGTCATTTCTGAGCCTGACTTTCTGCTTTCTTGGACAGTATGTGGAAAGCCTAAGCATCCAGTGGTTCAGCTGCAACGGATCATAGGTGGATCTCTGGACGCCAAAGGCAGCTTCCCGTGGCAGGCTAAGATGATCTCTCACCATAATCTCACTTCGGGGGCCACACTGATCAGTGAACAATGGCTGCTGACCACAGCTAAAAATCTCTACCTGGGTCACACGAAGGATGCAAAAGCAAAAGATATTGCCCCAACTTTAAAACTCTACTTGGGGAAAAATCAGCTTGTGGAGATCGAGAAGGTGGTTTTCCACCCTGACATCGCCAAGGTGGACATTGGGCTCATTAAACTTAGACAGAAGGTGCCCATCACAGAGAGAGTGATGCCCATCTGCCTGCCTTCCAAAGACTATGCAGAAGTGGGGCGTGTGGGCTACGTGTCTGGCTGGGGGCGGAATTCCAACTTCAATTTTACTGAGCATCTGAAGTACGTCATGCTGCCTGTGGCTGACCAAGACAAGTGTGTGGAGCACTACGAAGGCAGCACGCAGCCTGAAAAGAAGACACCAAAGAGCCCTGTGAATGTACAGCCCATACTGAATGAGAACACCTTCTGTGCTGGCTTTTCCAGGTATCAGGAAGACACCTGCTATGGTGATGCGGGCAGTGCCTTCGCTGTTCATGACGTGGATCAGGACATCTGGTATGCAGCTGGCATCCTAAGCTTTGACAAGAGCTGTACTGTGGCCGAGTATGGCGTGTATGTGAAGGTGTCCTCCATCTTGGACTGGGTTCAGAAAACCATAGCTGACAACTAGTGCAAAGCTGGCTGGAAGCACTTAAGATTTAGCTCTGGATGGGGGAAAACTAGATGGGAGCCAGGGGATATAGTGGGATGAGCTGGTGGGTCCCCATCCTGCACTGCTGAGTCAATCAATAAAGAGATATTTTAACTTCATTTCTGTGCTGTTTTTAGTCTTGCATTTTTAAAAAAGATTTATTTATTTATGCATACAGAACTGGGGTGCAGGCCAAAGGCAGTGAGAGGATTCACCAGAGACAGAGTGGGAAGCAGAGCAGGGTGACTGACGAAGTACACTGCTGAGGGGAGCTGTGGGAGGGTCAGGAGATGTCTGCTGTGCCATGTGGATCTCCTGCGAGCTGGGGATCATTGCTTTGCAGCTAGCTTGCAGTGCTGAACTTTAACCTGTTGGGCCACCAGAGAGGGCCCTCTAGTGTCCTTTCTAGTCTCTACTTTAAATCACAGCAACACTAGGGATGTAGCAGAAAACACCAGCTTGCAGGAGCCCCGCTTTCACCCAACAGAAAGGCCACTGTTATCCTTGACAACAGGTGAGTGGAGAGACTCAGAGGTGCAGTGATCTGCTGAAGGTTACACAGCCACCAGATAGCAATGCTGACTGACTCCTGTCTGCCTGAATACAAACCCTGAACTTTTTCCTGTATTCTTTTGCTTCATGGTAGTAAAATGAGAGAAGGGGCGGTCTGGCAAGGAAGGTGGTAGCTCAGAGTGGGATGGAAACCAGTGTGTGGCAGTTTTCCAACACCCCAGCACTTGAGGAAGCAAAGCTTCAGGTGGTGACACATGGTCTGACTCAGGCCATGACACAGGCCAACCAGGGCTTTTGCTCCTTCCCACCAGTCCCTGGTCTCTTCCATGAGGGCTTAAGCAGACATCTCTGCAGCCCCTAGCAGCACTAAGATTCTGGGATGTGGAAAGACGCATAAGTTTCTCCCAGCAGGGCTGCTTTTCCTACTTGAGAGAGAGCCACCCTTTACCAGGAGTCAAATGCAAGATGTCTAAGCTGTCCACATCAAGATTAGGGTCCTGCTATTTAGGGTCATTCAGAAGAAAGATTCCAGGGCCCTTGTAAACAGGAAGCCCTTCTAATGACTTCCCTGCTGGCCCTTCACTGATGCACCTACTTGTCCTCCCTAAATATGGCCTCTCCTCAGGGTGCAAAATGCCAAAGACATTCCTTCCCTTGCCGTGGCCTTGCCTTCACTGTGAACTTCTCATATGCACCCTCCAGATTATTGATAATTTTCAACAGATTTGGGCTAGACCAATGAAGGATTCAGATCTACATTATAGAACATGTGAAATTAACAGCTAGAAGCAGAAAAAAAAAAAAAAAAGAAACAACAAAACCTACGTAAGAAATAGCTCTCAGAATAGTTACAGCTTTTTCTTCTGGTAGTGTTGCCGGCACTAAAGTTTCCTAAAGAATAAACACCCAGTTTCCTTGAAGAATTATCCAATGGCATTATGTGGTCACCAGGTCAGGAAGAACATGGCATTTTCTCAATTCACTTACCCTTTCTGCCTTTCTCTCCACAGCACCTCTGGTCTCCTCACCCTTGGGTTTGGGTAGCTTTCCCTGCTGTCTCTAGCTCATGGCCTTCTCCCCTGCTCTCCCCAGCCACCACACACACACCCCCAACCCCTCTCGTGAGAAGCCCTTCTCCAGTGGCACAAGTAACTCCTACCCTACTAGAGTCAGGCACTGCCTCCTCTGAGAATCCTATTTCCTGTGCAGGAATCAACTGTCTTTGTGCAGCATCCAGCCCAGGATGGGGCAGACAGTGTGCCCTCAATAAACACATGTGGAAGAGAAGGCAACTACAATGGGAAGAGAAACATAAGCCAGGAATTCAGACAAAGAAGCCCTGAGGCCTTAAGGAGGAAAGATGTGACAATGTTATGCATACGAGTTCTGAGTGTCTGCTGGAATGAGTTCTTGCCACACACCAAATACTAAATGACTTGGCATCGGTAGAAAATCCAACTAACAGTGTCAGGTACCAAAGATGTTTCCTTCTTTCATGGAAGTCTGGGGAGGAAGGTCTATTGTTCACACAGGAGCTCATTATATCATTGGGGACCCAGGCTTTACTGGTTCTTCTCAGCACATTCCATTTTTGTCCTAGTGCTGGTGGCTTCATGGCCCAGGATGGCTGCTGAAGTTCCACGCATCACGCTCACCGTGCAAGTGGTAAGGGAGGACAGAAGACTCTGAAAGGGGTGGTGGAGTGGTTCTGTTTTAATACTGGAGTGGCTCTCTCCATCTATCAGTGAAGGACACAGAAGCATCCAGCAACCTCCCTCCTACAACGCACAGACAAGGTTTTTGTGGTCACCTTTCCTGGCAGAAAAGGCTGGAAAAGGAAGTACCAAAAGGGATGACTGGCAAGGAGGCTGAGGGCTCCCCTGCAGGTCGCATGCCTCCTGGCCCATCGCTCTCTGGCTATGCATCTACTCTCCCATTCCAGAAAGTCAGTGTCTAGTGCTCCTTGTGGTTTTGAGAGAAGTAACTTACCCAAGTGGTGGCAGGTTAATTCTCTAGAAGAGAATTCTTCACGAGAAAATCTCACAAGATTTTTTTCCCCAGCTACACCAGTATCTTCTTCCAGTCCTAAACCCTTGAAGTACAGTTTTCTGTCTCAGGAAGAGCAGCACTCTTGACTCCTGGGAGAGGTCTGCACCTTCTCACTAAAGATTGTGAATTCTTTGTTTAGGTAAAACTGAATGTAAGAAGTTCAAGTTCTTTGGCAATTTACTAACACTAGTAAAACAAGTAAACCAGGACACTGTTTTAAAGGTCAAGATTAGAAAGCTCCAAAATACAAACTTTTCTACTATCAATAGTTAATTTGTTCTAAAAACTGGGGTCATAAGGACTGAAGACAAAAGATCAGGCAGAATATAAACGTGAATCAGGGGACAAGTGAGGATAAGAGAGTCTGTGAACAACATATTTTTACTTTTCCAGAAATTTGCCTTTCTTTCAACTTGCATATCAAATAAAGATCATTAAATCAAATTGTGTCAGCCAACATTTAGGAAGAGTCTATTATCTCAAGAAATAAAGACAAACACAGCATGAAGTTACAGGAATCACGCTGGAAAAACTGGCCGTGGCTGCTCTCGTGCAGGGAGGAGACAGGCAGGCATCGCAGGGCCTCTCCTCGGGGGTCGGCATGTTCTGTGCTGGGATACAGTATAGCTCCGAAGGACTCCAGCCCAACAGCACAGCTGGATTTGGGCACTGATTCCAGATGTGTCTTTCTCTTCCACTCTGACAGTAGTTAATGTGCTAAATGTCTTGATAGAGAAGGTCATATTTGGGAATATTCTTGGGGTCAATAGGACTTTGGACAATAAGCTTCCCCCTCATAGCGCCTCGGTAAATTACTTCAATCAAATCTATGAAGTCTTGTTTGGTTTTGAAACTTCCCACGAATTTAGTGTGATCTGGAGACCTAAATAGCACAGAAGAGAAATAACCTCTCTCAGAACATTTAGTAATTACTTGCTGAAGAACTGCAGAAGAAAATGAGGAGCAGCTCTGTTACTTTCTTCCTACTGGGAAGATTCAGACATAATGCCTGACACTGACTTCTTCATTTGTGATTGCAGCGCCCACTGCACTAACTTCAGCTCTGTGGCTGTGGGGAGAACAGATAAGCCCACCTGTGAAAAGCTTCTGCATCACAGTCTATTTTAGGAGGCCAAGGCCCTATACAGTAGGCTACTTTAATCCAAAAGTCTTCTTTAATCACGTCTCAAGTCATGACCAAGTAGAATCCCCTGGTGTTGATGTGGACATAGAGAGTTTACTTGTTTTCGGCTAGGTGCTGTGCACAGCCCATTAACTAGTCGTCCTCTCTGAGTTCTACTCATTCATAATTTTGAGTGGTATTAACATTTACTTTAATTTTTACATTTCAAAAATTAAACATGTTAATTGTAGAATTTTTCTAGAAGAAAAAACTGTTAGGTCAGAGGCCACATTTTGGTGTATACCCTCCCAATCTTGTGTACACATTTATTCCTCTTTGCATAATAATGTAAATCATCATACAAGTTTCTTTAGAATATGCTTTTCTACCCAAAGTCACTTTTCTTATAACAATAACAAAAATAAAACAAAGTATCCACCAACAAAAGAAAATCTTTATAGCATGTGCTTTTTTAAACTGACATAACATAACATGTCTTTTCCTGTATTAAAACCTGCACCTACAATTTCACGTTGGAGTGTTATCTATATCTATATTGCTCTGTAGTATTTTACTTTCTAAGTAATGGTGGCATGAATTTTGCCTACTTGCACAATCATTTTCCTTCAGACAAATTCTTCAAAAATGCAATTGCTGGGTCAAAAATTTTGCACTTTTAAGGCAAAAAATGTAGTGTTACAGTTACTCCTCTAAAAAGTATACTAAATTAGTATTTTCATTGACTGTCTTCTAGCAGGATAGCATTAGAAAACGTAAAACACATAATAGTACATAAATAATAGATAACAATTTTATTATTTTGAATAAATAATAACAATGAAGGTACACAGAGCTAGACAGTGGACACTCAACACAGCGAGAAATGGTAAGAATTATGGGTATGTTCACCATAATTACTGAGAATTGGGATGCTGACTGAATGGAAAGAGGAAAGATTTCACAGTACTTATTCTTGAGAGACTTCACTGACTAACAACTTCAAAATTCTCTGAGATGCAAAAGAGAGGAAAGTTGGCAAGAGAGAGGCATTGCTTTATTTTGCTGGATGGAAACTTTTTTTTTTTAATAAATGCAAACTACCAGTCCCAGAAGTTAAGAGTTACATATTTTGTTCTAAGTAAGATTCCCAGGAAACTTTTAAAAAAGCTGTTCTATATTTTCTGTGCTGAAGGATGGTTACTTAGTGTTTCACAAAGTACATTTTTCTTTCACACTGAAGTAGGATGTTAAAATTTGCCCATTTTACTAAACAAAAGTACTCACTTTGTACCAAAGTTTGTCATAAATAGTTAGAGAATGTGTCAACTAGGAAAACAACACCACTATGAGATCCACACCACCGTCATATGCCAAAAAAAGATGAGTTGCTCAAGTTGCTTAGATAGAAGTCACTTTGAAGATGGCAATAATTATGTCAGTTGAACTTACCCATAATCCACTTTCATATGCTGCCCGTTGAAAAAAAATACAGTTGATGGAATATAACTGATGTCAAAATAGTGTGTATAAACTGGAGTCTGGTCCACATCCACCAGATAAATAGCAGCCATTTTACTCAAATCAGGAGAAGTCTTAGAAAGCTGCAAACAAGAAGAGAGATGCAGATTATAATATTAAGGGTAGCTAATGTTTCTGTTGTGAAGCATTTTTAAAAAACATTTATTTATTTATGCATACATAACTAGGGTATAGACCAGAGGTGCAGGGAAGGTGAAAGAATTCACCAGAGACAGAGTGGGGAGCAGAACAGGCAGATTAACAAAGTACAGTGCTGAGGGGAGCAGTGGGTGAGACAGGAAAGGTCTGCTGCACCATGTGGGTCACCTCCAGGTCTGGGGACTGAACTCACCCTGAAGCGGCTGCGGCTAGCTTAGAGTGTTGCATTTTAACCCATTAGGCCACCAAGGAGGGCGTGAAGCTTTTTATTAATAATACAGCATTTTGTTTGAAAATAAATTCTTGGGGCAAGAATCTAGTGCATTTTGAGTTCCAGGTAAGACACAGTGTGACCTCATCATTCAGAATCTGGGTCACTCTTGATAAGAGTAATTACAGGGTGCTGGGTAAAATGTGCACAATACATTTCTTCCTTTACTTTTCTATTTTGGATTCTGAAATAGTTTTTGTATGGATTTTTTGTAAAGTCTTTGTATGGATTTACAAAACCCATGCTCACTTAAACAATCAAACAAAAATCCCAAAAGACCTGAGGTACTGAAATTCCTTAAAATCTTTCCTACTAATCTCTCCAGGTAGATAACAATAGCAAATACTTACCTAGCACTTAGTATGTACTGACTGTTCTAAGTGCTTTCAATTCTTCATTTTTTAAAGATTTATTTATGCATACAGAACTGCGTACAGGCCAGTGAGAGGACTCACCAAAGACAGAGTGGAGAGCAGAACAGGCAGACAGACAAAGTACACTGCTGAGGGGAGCAATGGGTGAGACAGAAGTGGTATATTGTGCCATGAGGATCACCTCCGGGTCTGGAGATTGAACTCACACTGAGGTGGCTAGCTTGCAACGCTGTGTTTTAACCCGCTGCGCCATCAGGAAGGGCCCCCACACGGTCATTTTTAAGCCACTATAATGACGACTTTCACACTAGATCCACACAGTGGGTGTCAGCAATAGACATGGTAGAAGAACTCTGGGTAAATGCCTTTATTGGGTAAATCCCAACAAATAGGCAAGAATGAAGCTACCCTAAACAGAAATTCACTATGTGAAGATATGTTGTGACATCAGAGACTATTATCAGGCACACACTGGAGGCAGCACACTAGAAAGTGTATTTTGGTAGAGAAAAGAAAGTTCAAACCCCAGTCCTGTAGTTTAGTGGTTTTGTGCCCAAGGGAAGTTACCTGACCTTCCTAGTACTCATCTCCTGTCTGGGATAGTAATGGTCATTATTCCACTATGGAAGATTGTCTTCACAGATGCTTGTTAATAATGTTCCTGTTGTTCCAGGGCGTTGCTGATGAAATTGAGCTTTGACAGATGTAAATGGGTAAGGGCAAAATAGGACAGAACAAACAGAACACAGAACACAGAACACAGGTTTGGGGATTCATCTGGGGTGAGCACACGTAGCTTGAAAGTGCTAATACACGTACAGCTATACCCCTGGGTCCTGCTTTATTCCCTTTCAGGTCAGATCTTGAGGTGAAAGTATACAGATTTTTTTAAAAAAGATATTATTTTTATCTATGCATACGGAACTGGGGTACAGGCCAGAGGTGCAGAGGCGGTGAGAAGATCCACCAGACAGACAGAGTGGGTAACAGAACAGGCTGACTGACAAAGTACACTGCTGAGGGGAGCAGTAGGTGGGTCAGAATAGGTCTGCTGCACCATGTGGGTCACGTCCAGGGCAGGCGGGGATCGAACTCATGCTGAATTGGCTTTGGCTTCGTAGTGCTGTGCTTTAACCCGCTGTGCCACTAGGGAGGGCCCCAGAGAGTATACAGATTTTTAAAAAACCTGTTATTTAATAAATTCACTTACAATATCATCTAGTTGCATACAGACGGGATCTTTATCTCTCCCAAACCTGAGGACCAACACCTTCTCTGCAGTACTTTTTATCGCCTGGTCTACTTCTTTTTTGCTAGTCAGCTTGGGCAACAGGAAGCTCATCTTGCAACAATCCAGATGTTACTACTATCAGTCCTGAAATAAAATCCCAGTGATTAAAGACAGGTTAACAGCACAAGTCCAATTAAAACAAACAAACAAACAAACAAACAAACAAAAAACCACAAAAACATTTTGGAGTAGATAATACAGTCACCACACAGAAAGCTGTATTGCATAAAGTCGCTCTCCCTCAGGCCAGCTCCCACTGTCCCATTTCTCTCTATACAACGGGTGATTATTTTTCTTACTTTCTTATGTATTTTTCAGTTTTCTTATGCAGCCACAAGGAAATATACATTTCTCTGTTTTGTACCTTTAAAAATTAATTTTACTTATATATATCTTACATCATTCTTTATTTTTGTACAATGTATACTTTCTCCTCTCAGATACAGTCCTCATAAAACCCCCACCACCAATTCACCTGTGTACCATCACTTAGTCCCTTGTGTCCTTCCCTCCCCTGTTTTGATGCTGCCTCATCTCCTGCAAAGTGTCTTTGATTTATAGTTGCCTGTTAATTGTTTTTATCATACTTTTTTTTTCCTGATCCCTCAAAATGGATAAAAGAACTGTACATAACACCTGAAGCCATAAAATATATAGAAGAAAATACAGGTAGAATACTATATGGCATACATCTTAATAACATCTTTAAAGACTCATCCCCAAAACAAAGAAAGTGAAGGAAAAAATAAACAGTGGTGATTATATCAAACAAAAAGCTTCTGTCAGCAAAAGAGACACTAACTAAAACAAAGTGACACCCAACTAATTGGGAGAAAATCTTTTTACTACATACTATTGATAATGGACTGACCAAAAGGATCCACAAGAATTCACACACAAAAGCATCCAGTCAAAAAATAGGCAAAATAGGAGAGTGCTAAAAAGACACTTTGCTAAAGAGGAAATGCAAAAGGCCAATATGTATATGAAAAAAAGTTCAATATCCCTTATAATCAGGGAAATGCAAATCAAAACCACAATGACATACCAGTGAGAAAGGCACATGTTAAAAAAACTAGCAACAACAAATGCCTTGTCCCTTTTAAAAAATATTTTTATTTATTTATTTATTTATCTCATTCTTCATTTTGTGCCTTTTTCATCTCGGTTGTAATCCCGTGGACTTCCACCACCAGTTTACCCATGTACCATCACCATAGTCCCACTCCTCCCACCCCAGTTTTGTCCTATTCCCCTCTCAACCCCCATAAAATATCTCTGGTTTATAGCTGTTCGTTGTTTATTGTTTTTACTTTATAATAATTGCTTCCCCCCCCCCCCATGATCCCTTATGCTCCTGCTATGAGTGAAGCCATCCAGTCTTTTTCTTTCTGGCTAATTTCACTAAGCATGATCTCTTCAAGCTCATGTTGCTGCAAAAGGCTTGAGTTTATCTTTTTTGATTGCTAAGTAATATTCCATTGTCTATATGTACCACATCTTCTTAATCCACTCATCTATTTTTGGGCATCTGTGTTGACTCCACGTCTTCCCTACTGCAAACAGAGCAGCAATAAACATGGACATGCAGGTGTCCTTTCGAATCAATGTTTTTATGTCCTTTGGACAGATACCTAGGAGTGGGACTGCTGGGTCATATGGAAGCACCCTTTGTATATAGAAGGGAACTTCAATACACCACTCCTGTCCCTTTTTTTTTAAACCCAAAGATCCATTAAGTATTCCAGCAGAAAAGAGATGGCAATTTGAAAAGGCTTCCACTGAGGCAGAAGAACAACAGAGGCTTGGAGGGGGGTCAGAGGTGGGGGACCTCAAGGAGCCCTGGGAGGGTATAGTTACAGTGTTGTGTGGTGGAGCTTGCTAAGTGCGAGGGCTGCCATATAAGACGTCAGCCTGAGTCAAGGGAGGCAACCCTCTCCCCACTCTGACTGATTCCATATAGATCCAGAGGGCAAGAAGCTGCAGCATCAGACAGACCTCCTGGCCCAGTAAATAGTCCAGAGAGGGAGAAAGAGTGGTTCTTAGGTTCAAATGATAGAACACACTTCCCTCTTCAGTACTTTGTATTTTTTTACCTGACAAATGAAGATATTCCCATATGTCTATATAGAAAACTTCCACAATCTTTCTCATTGCAGCATACCATTTCATGCATGTGCCATACTTTTTAAGCTGCTCTTTACTGATGGACATTAGTATTATCCTAAGTCTTGGCTTAAAGATTGGTATATATAACAAACAGATCAGTGAAGGGTGTTATGAAAACCACAATTAAGTAAGCAAGTTGTAAAATACTATGATTGAACGGGCCAAACTCAATGCTCTTGTTTTATAGACCTGCTGGATTATAGTTACACCTCTAGCTGCAAGAACAGGACTAGAATCAAGGTGACCAAATTTCTAATCGAATGTTCCTTCCATTACAATCAGTGCCTGTTTTTATGACTGGAAGAATTTCCTTTTTGAGAAACTCAGTGATCAAGGATCAATACTTTTATGTCTATTGAGACTCTTAATATTTAGAATTCAATTTCAAAGTTCAAACACTGGAAAGGAAGGATTTCTTCTTTTTTTTTTTTAATTTGAGACAGGTCAAATTTTAAGACATGATTAATAAAAATTCCTATAGGAAATGAATTGTTTCAGCAGTATAAACACTTAAAAAAAAAAACAGCTGACTGTCAGAGGGATCATCTAGTATGAATGGCACAACAAATTACTGTTGAAAGGCAAAGTCAAAGACGAGACATCTGACCCATCACTAGAATTCAAACAAATGGCACCTTCTGTATGTTACTGACAAAGAGGAGGAAATCAAGAGGACAAACCTTTTACCAAGGAGGGAGAGAGGGGTGAGTACTGGATAAATGTTGGAAGAAGGGAGGAAGACTGAGAGCCCACCTAAGGAAGTGTCCATAAATTGCAAAGGGCACCCACAAAAAAGGAACTTATTTGGGGAATTAAGCTTTACTAGTAAGCAAAGAAAAGCAAATTGAGATACATTTAAAAATTATTAATTTGCAAAGATTAGACAATAGTGCCAGCAATGTGAACCAAGATGCAGGCATTCAGTCTGTTGGAATGTAGAGGAGCAAAACTTTTCTAAAAATAAAGTTGAAATACTCTTTGGACAACAATTCCACTTCTGAGAATTAATTCTTAGTGAGAAATCAGACGTGCACAAAGATTTACGTACAAAGGATACTCATCATATTTGTAATGGTGAAAACAACTTAAACAGCTGTCAGTAATGGATTTGAAGCATAAATGACATTTTAGTCCCTCAGAGACTTACTTCACAGCCACTAAGTATTGTGCTAGACATGAATGTCTGTTACTGAAACGTTATGATAGAGGGAAAAAAAAGTTAAAAACCGAATCTAAAGTGTGACCCCCCCCCACTTTTGCCAAAAAACAAAATGGAAAATTAACTAAAAATAATTATACCAAAACACCACCGAGCGGTTACTTCAGCCGCGCGTCCTGGTTTTTCCAAAACACCCAATATACACATATTTTGCTTGTTTGACTAATGCCCATAACTGGCTACTCCTGGCCTCAAGTGCTAGGGGAGAAGATACTTACCCTACTTGTACACGTCTCCTCTTTTCCCCTTCAGGGCAGTCCGCTACTGCGAAGTCTCCTCAGAAAAGCCAGGAAGCCAGTGGCTCTTTTCTCCCGCTGAAAACCCACAGCCATACCAGAGAGGAACCACTCGGAGTTGCCTAGCAACTCTCGGCTGACCAGTTCGGGGGACCCAAGCGGAAAAAAAAGCGCTCAGGGGTAGTAGTGTCTGCTCAACAACCCAATAAACAAAAACTATTCCACTCACCGCCACTATACCCGGCTCCGACCGGAAGCCATTCATCTACTTCCGCCCTTATTAAACATGACCGACCTCTTCCCCTCCGCCTTCTCAGACTATAGGCGGGCCCTCGCCTGAGAGTGTTTGGTCTCAAGGAAACTCGGAAGTGTCTCTGATCAGACCCCCAGAGGAGGTCACTTTCGCCTTGACGGCCGGCTCCCGTTCCCTTCCACACTTGGAGCCAGGACCCGGCGTCTTCCGGCTACTCTCGATGGTGTCCGCTGGAGGATAGAGTGGGCCGCGCAAGGTTTTATGGGACAACAATGGCGGCTTTCAAGGAGTGGATTTTGGCTCCCTAATGCGATCTGAACGAGGGGTGAAGGCACCGGCACCCCAGAATCCGGGACAGAGGGTCCCGAGAGTCGGACTTGGTGAGGTGAATGCCCCTTCTTCCCTCCTGACCTGCTTATCGCCAACCACGGCGGCTCCAGGATGCCCATAGCGGCCTCTCGCCCAGGATCGGGCCTGGTTTTGGGAAGCCTCCTCGTCTCCCAGCTTGCTTTACTCACCGTAGGGAAGCAGCGCCAGGCTTGCCTGCCCCAGCGCTTCGCTTTGCGCCGGTCAGATCTTGCTGCTTGTTGTGGCCTCGCAGAGGTCGAGGGATTTCTGCTTGGGGGTCGGCCTCTGTTCTTTCTGTGGCCTCCACGTTACCCCATTCCCAGACGGACGCGTACGGCTGCGTCTCTCTCACAGTGGGATTTGGAGCGGGCGATCTCCACTACTAGAAGGTGCCAAGAGCGCCAGAATTCTCGTTTTGTTCACTGCTCTACCTAGAACAGTGGTTGTTGAATGAGTAAATCTAGTTTCTTCATTGTTTTTCTTCGTAAAAAGCCTTCGTGGCTATTTATTTATTGGCCACTAATCCTCCTCTAGTATTCAGCTTTTAACTCCTTGTTTCTAGCAGCTAGTTGAATTCTATCTGTCCGACTCCTTATCCTCTGCCGCTTTTCTTTTGCTGTCTGTAGAAGTGTTCGACTTCCTGTTCTCCTTTGCTTATTATTATATGCATTAAATTCATTCATCCACATATTCTTCAAACGTGCATTTTTCGAACAGTCAGCAAGTTTCTGTCTGACGCATTGAATGACTACTCTTGAGCAGAGCCTGTGTTACCTCTACCTTCTGTGTCTATTCCTTCAGGTTGGTGGGATGTCACCTATAATGTAGCTTTCCCTTTTCTGGCTGGTGGCATTTTTCAAAACGTGATTTTCGTTTCTGTGTCTGTACTGTATGTCTGGTATATTTGGCCTAGAGCTGTGCATGCTAACTAGAGCTGGGCAAAATATTCTGCATTCTGATAGTACAGAATGACAGTTTGTGTCATTGATTTAATGGAATGAGCACTAGTATATGTTTATAAGTGGATGGAGTGTAGTGGGAGGTAAAGGGGGATTTGTTAGAAGTTGAGACAAGATCTTATAGTCAGCTGAAGACATTTTGGAAACCCTATTTCTTTAATCCTTCTTATTAATATTTTTGAGGAACATGTATTGTCACTAAAGATATACCAGCTGCTGTGAGGTAATTTTTTTTCCTACAGAACACAGGTGATCTATGAAAAAAAAGCTACTGAAGTATATATTGATAGATGACACCACAGCTTTAGACCCCAGCAACTCTATTTCACTGTCTCTACTTTAAAGAATGAGAGAGGTAGAAATCATGCACTCTTAGTATATGGGAGCATGGCAAATAATGGAACCCATTTTTGTAACTCCTAATAGCTACAGAGTTTTCATGTATATCTTGTTTAATCTTACAATAACTTCATGGATTAGATAAAGCAAAAGTAGGGCCCTTCCTGGTACAGCCCGTTAAAGTACAGCTCCGTGAAGCTGCGAGTTTGATCCCCACCCAGGAGCTGGCTCACATGGCGCAGCAGACCTCTCCTGTTTGCCCACTGCTCCCCTCAGCAGTGTACTTTGGCAATCTGCCTGTTCTGCTCCCCACTCTGACTTTAGTGAAGTCTCTCACTGCCCCTGCAGCTCTGGCCTGTACCCCAGTTCTGTATGCATAGATAAATCTTTAGCTAAAGCAAGAGTAGTTTCCATTTTACAAATATTAACATGATATCTGTTTATCAAATTAGGTTATATGCTTACAATCATGTAGGGAGAAAGTGTCAGGACCTTGTATTCCAATTCAGGTACTGACTTTCCCCTGATATTACTCTCTTATTAGAGGCCATCATGCTGCAGTTAGTGTCTTATAGTGAGGTCTCTTGCCCAGATGATAGTTTGGATCTTAGTATTTGGGATGTGTATCTATTTCTGATATGTGTTGGGGTAATAGGAGGAGGATTTTTGAGATTTCCAGTGGACAAAATGCTGATATCCTTGATGGTAAAATCTTGGCAAGAGGTAGCTAATGAGATCCTGATCCTGAGGAGAAAATTAACCTCCTGACTATACCTTTTACTACAGTGTCTGGGATACAGCAGAACTGAGCCTTGTCTAGTCCTGTACCAAATGGTTTGTCTTCTTTCCATAGCAACCCTAGAGCCTGTAATGGCGGATATCAGTGAGGATGCCTCAATCCATCGATTGGAAGGCACTGATCTGGACTCTCAGGTTGGCGGTCTCATTTGCAAGACCAAAAGTGCAGCTAGTGAACAGCATGTCTTCAAAGCCCCTGCACCCCGGCCTTCACTGCTGGGACTGGACTTGCTGGCTTCCCTGAAACGGAGGGAGCGAGAGGAGAAAGATGATGGGGAAGACAAGAAGAAATCCAGAGTCTCCTCCTATAAGGACTGGGAAGAAAGCAAGGATGACCAGAGGGATGCTGAGGAGGAGGACAGTGACCAGGCTGGTCGGAGTAACCGAAAAGACAGGTGAAGCCTTAGGATGGGTTCTGATCCAAAGGGAATACAGACGGAGGCTAGAAAATAAAGTCCCATGTTTATCTCTTAGTTTTTGGTTAGATATTTAGGCCTTATGATTTTACTATGATTCTATACTATTGAGGGTAGGGAGGAATTGGGTTTTTCTTCAGATCTGTGGGGGAACTTTCAAAGGCAAATGTTAAAGAATAGATTATGGAGGTGATAGATGATGGAGAAATGCTTTGGGTTGTTGTCACATGTAAGCCCACAAAACCAGGGGGATAAGTAGAAAAAGGTAGGAAATGTGTTTGGTGTAGTCAGAGGATTTAGGGCACAGTCTTTCTCCAATGGAGGCCCTTTACTGGTTGTCTTCTCATTTTCAGACATTATCGATCTGCTCGGGTAGAGACTCCATCCCATCCTGGTGGAGTAAGTGAAGAGTTTTGGGAACGGAGTCGGCAAAGAGAGCGGGATCGGCGGGAACATGGTGTCTATGCCTCATCTAAAGAAGAAAAAGATCGCAAGAAGGAGAGATCACGGGATCGAGACTGTGACCGCAAGAGAGACAGAGGTAAACTGCCTAGGCTTGTTTCTGTTGCCTGTTAAACATTTGCATTAACATCTTGAGTTTTCCATTAATTAGGGAGCTCGGGTTGTATAAAACCATCCTGGTTGGTTGTGACCCTGTGGGGATTGGGAATAGCAGGCAGTTTAAGGGAAGAGCTGTTACTTACAATGTTACTTCTTTGCTTGAGCTTGTGGTCCTCATTTTATTATGAAGATTAGTGATAAAGGTGACCGGGGTAGTGTGTATGAGGACACATAGATGACAGAGTGTTGCCGACACAGAAAGGACAGTGCTAGGAAACAAAACTAGACAAAATCCAACTTGAACTTTCCTCAGTACTGCTGAAGTTTTATAGTTTATAGACTTGTAATTAACTATTAAATATAGGCTTGTAACTATTCTTTTTTGAATTCTTGCAGGAAAATAACTGTTACTATGAGTTTGAAACTTTCTAGCCAGTAACTATTTTTCCCCTTGAAAGAATGGGGATATGTGAGTTTCAGAACCATGGACCGCATTAGAGCAGTGCAGGTAGCACCTGTGAGTGAGTTGGAAGGCCTGTCTTTCTCTAGGGTGAAGATGGGTGGAAGTTAGTGTGGGACACCTTTGCTAAGCTCTGCTTGTGACTCTTGACAGATGAGCGGGATAGAAGTAGGCACAGCAGCAGATCAGAGCGAGATGGAGGGTCTGAGCGAAGCAGCAGAAGAAATGAGCCTGAGAGCCCGCGACACCGTCCTAAAGGTAGGCTGAACGCTCTTGGTGCAGGATTTTGAGGGGTCAAGTGTGTAAAAGCAGGGTCAAGCGATTCCCAGCCTCAGTGGGATTGCTGTAGGCAATTAGGATCTCTGGAGTACTTGGTTCGAGTCAGGTGGGAAAGCTGGGTTTCTCTGTTGAGATAGATTTGCTCCTTGAGGCCAGTTAATGACTGATATTTCAAATGGCAGAAGAATTGGGGTTGGGGCATGGAAGGGATGGGCTGGAAGGATTTATTACAAAGAAATACTTATCATCAAGAGGGGCATGTTTGCAGAGACAAGTTGGATTTCCTTAAAATCTTATAAACACAGATGAAAACTATTTCTTTAAAAACTGTTAGAGCCATCTTTTCCATTATAAATAGGACAAAATCTGTAAGAAAGGAAGGCAGGGAAGTGACTTTTGGCTAATAGTTGCATCCTAGTTAAATAAGATGTTCCCTGTGGATGTGTCTGTTGTGGCCCCAGATGCAGCCACCCCTTCCAGGTCTACCTGGGAAGAAGAGGACAGTGGCTACGGCTCCTCACGGCGCTCACAGTGGGAATCGCCCTCCCCAACACCTTCCTATCGGGACTCGGAGCGGAGCCATCGGCAGTCCAGCCGAGATCGAGACAGGTGGTGTTCCCAGTCCTTTCCCACCTCTGGGTGGGAGAAGGTGGCATAATGAGAGCAGAGGGGTCTGGGTTGCAGATATTCACCCTGGCCGCGTGTCTTACCTTGGTGATGGGCGGTGAGGCAGATCTTGCTGTTTGTTATCCAGGTCTGTGAGGAGTAAGTACTCAGATGACACTCCTCTGCCAACCCCATCCTACAAATACAACGAGTGGGCTGATGACAGAAGACACCTGGGGTCCACCCCGCGTCTGTCTAGGGGCCGAGGTAATGCAGGTTGGGCTCATGGACAGGAAGGTGGCTGCTCATCAATGAGGCTGAGCAGAGCTGACCTTGCCAGGTAGCTTTGCAGGTCTGAGCATGGCTCAGTGTGGGGGTGTGCATGGGATGAGCTGGGTTCTTGCTGACTGACCTGCTCGTTCTTGTACAGGAAGACGTGAGGATGGAGAGGAAGGAATTTCCTTTGACACAGAAGAGGAGCGGCAACAATGGGAGGATGACCAGAGAGTAAAAACTTTATGTCTTTACGGGACTGAATAAGGGCTAGTGTGTGGGTGGAAGGCAGTGTTAGCAGAAGGGCCACAAGTGACATTCTAGTGGGACTGGACAGTTTACACTGGTCAGTCTCAAGGAAGCTGGGCCCTGTCCAGTCCCACAAGCCCTGGGGCCGGAGAGGCAAAGGCTGGGTTGTGAAACATCTCACATAGTATACTTTTTCTATTGGTAGTTTTGTATTGGCGCCACCATGTGGTGAGTCTAAGAAGTGCTGTCAGTGAACTGCCACATAAACTCATACCTCTGAGGTCAGTCAGTGTGGTCTGCTGGCTCATACTGGAGCAGGTGGCCTTCTCCTGCATGTCTCACAGGGTTGCTTGCACTGCTCCAGTGACTTCTTACCAGACACCTTTTGCCCTCTGGCCACGTCTGGGGCATAAACTCGATCTGTTCTTGTTCTCCTTCCTTCATCTCATGTGCCACAGCAAGCAGACCGGGATTGGTATATGATGGACGAGGGATATGATGAGTTCCACAACCCCCTGTCCTACTCCTCTGAGGACTATGTGAGGCGGCGGGAGCAGCATCTGCATAAACAGAAGCAGAAGCGCATTTCGGCCCAGCGAAGGCAGATCAATGAGGTAAGTCTGCCTACAGTAGTTGGAACAGATCTGGAGCTGGATGTGGGGGCGCAGGGGGAGGCAGCTGACCACGCCCACACGATGAAAGGTGGTCTCCCCACTGCTGAAGGAGATGTGGGTGTGTAATCTTTTTCAGTAGCTTGGGAAAAAAAACCTAAGTCATAACTTCTCCCTTTTGCATTCTTTCCTCGAGGAATGCTGTTGACAGGAACTGGTGGGTGGGTCCTGGCTCTGTAGTCTCTGTCTCTGGTGGTACTGGGGACAGTCACATTTGAGTGCCCCGTGGAGGTCTGCCTTAGATACAGTGTGCTGCAGCTTGGAGGACGAACTGCAGGTGACTTGGGATCAGTGACTGTCCTGTCTCAGAGCTGCAGGGTACAGAGGCTGTGATATCTCTGCAGCCTCCCACGAGCCCCATCAGGACTTGTGGTGCGGACTTGCCTGGTGACCTTTGGGGATGACTTCTGGTTGCATCTGAGTCTGAGTGTGGCCTCCTACTGTGTGCTTTCAGGATAACGAGCGCTGGGAGACCAACCGCATGCTCACCAGCGGGGTTGTCCATCGGCTAGAGGTCGACGAGGACTTTGAGGAGGACAGCGCGGCCAAGGTGCACCTGATGGTGCATAATCTGGTTCCTCCCTTTCTGGATGGACGCATTGTCTTCACCAAGCAGGTGTGCTTCTTCTGTGGCCAGAGAGACGTGAGCCCCAGAAAAACCTAAAGTGGGGGAAGCAAGAGAGAAAGGAAAAGAGGTGGGGGAGGAGTCCCCATCATGGTAGGGCAGAAACCCCATTTTTACTTGGGCTGTTAGGAAGTGGCCGTTCTGTTGGGTTTAGTGATCCCTGGGATGTGTCTCTTTTCTTCGCCCTTCTGCAGCCAGAGCCTGTGATTCCAGTCAAGGATGCCACTTCTGATTTGGCCATTATAGCTCGGAAGGGCAGTCAGACGGTACGGAAGCACAGGGAGCAAAAGGAACGCAAGAAGGTTGGTTTCTTGTCCCCTGGAGCTGGAGTGTCTCTCCCTATTTTTCTTTTCCTTTATTTTAGAAATCACACTGTACCTCCCAGGCAGGGCTCCTGTTGGAGGTAGAGGGACTCCCAGAGCAACATCAGCCCAGGAGGAGGGCATTGCGCTCGTCCACCTGGACTTGTTGAGACAGCCACAGGCCCAGCAGTTTGGTGCTGAGGCTTGGAGGTTGAGGTGCAAGGCTCGGGCCTTCACTGCCGTCGGGGATCCACTGCCTGCTGGAAGAAGCCTCTTGGCAAAGGAGGATGATTTTCCATTGACCACGATCATGTCACACGATGTAGCAGACTGTGTGTGTCTTTTTAGGCTCAGCACAAACACTGGGAACTGGCTGGCACCAAATTGGGAGATATAATGGGCGTCAAAAAAGAGGAGGAGCCAGACAAGGCTCTGACGGAAGACGGCAAAGTGGACTACAGGTAGGCAGTGTGGGCCAGCAGTGGGCTGCCTCTGGCGTCTTGCTCCCTTCCTCCTGCTTTCTCACCCCGCATCGTTCACTTTCCCTACGTGCCATCCTCACTGCCATCCCTCCCGCTGCTGTGGGCTCTCTCGGTGTCAGCTGCATTAAATGCCTCGTGGGTACTGTTAAATCCTCACAACAGCCCTGTGGCATGCAGAGGAGCCATTACCATTCCCACGTCTCATGGGGGTAGAATTTCAGGGAGGTTAAGTAACTTGTTTGAGGTCATCCTGCTGGCAGATGGTGGAGTTAATATCAGACCCAGACCGCCGAGCTTCAGAGTCCAGGCTTTTACCACGCACACTGGCTTCTCAGGTTCAGTGCGGGAAGGTAGACCTTGCCCCTTGGGCTGTCACTTCAACCTAAGGAAGAATCATTTCTAACAGTCAGGCTGTCACTTCCTGTTGGTAGAAGTATTTAGGCAGCTGTTGGAAAACTGCTCATTGGATTTCCATATTGGGTAAGTGGCTGGACTCAAATTTTCTAGGGAGTCTCATCATCAAGTCCTGTTGACTTGCCCTCTGAGTTAAGAGTCCTCCGCACCCTGTGAGTGACGTCTCAAACGAGAAGACAGTACTACAGAGCAGCCCTTACTTGTCTCTCCTTCACCCCGTAGGTAGTGGTTGGTAGTGGACCAGGAGTGACGGTGAAGTTAGAAAGCTTGACAGAGGGTGTAAGTGAGGAAGAGTTTCTTTGGTGGGGAGGGAGTAGGAGATCTTTTTGCTGGGCAGCCTCAGTCTCAGGATGTTAGTGGACCTGTGTCAGGTATTTATTTCAGTAGAAGTTGGAGGTAAATATTAAGTGGGACTGTTTGCAAAGCTCTTTGAAAACAAAGCCCCACACACCATGCTGCTCCGTGGGAGGAGGGAGGTCACCTGACCTTGGCCGGGACGCCAGCACAGCTTAGCCTGTGCTGCAATTGCCCTTGGTCTCGTGGTGGAGCTCTTATGGACAGAGGGTTTTCCCACTTGCTGGTTGGTCACTCCTGAACTGTGTGCAGCTCTGCCTGCGCCGGAGTTGTGTGCATGTTGTGGCTGCTCCGTGCCTTTGGCCGGGGCAAGGACCAGCACCTCAGACTGCTCTCGTGCCTCAGGGTCAGTGTCAGGTTGTTGGGCTCATTCTTGGCTGTAGGATGAAGGGCAGGAACCCACACAGGAAGGCAAATGTAGGGAATAATGCCAAGTGCTTAGGCTGCTGTGTGTTCTCAGGACCGAGCAGAAGTTTGCGGACCACATGAAGAAAAAGAGTGAAGCCAGCAGTGAGTTTGCCAAAAAGAAGTCAATCCTGGAGCAGAGGCAGTACCTGCCCATCTTTGCAGTGCAGCAGGAGCTCCTCACCATTATCAGGTAATTCCGCCACACGGCACAGAATTCCAGACTCCGGTCAAGTGTCCTCAATGTTTCTCATGGTTACTTAGTCATGTTTTCTCTTTGGGGCCTACATCTGACTGAGGAGAGAGGAGACTGTTGGCTGTGGCCCGGGGCCTGGGCCTGCACAGCGTGGAGGAGAGCAGGGTGGCAGCGCTTTGCTCGGCTCCTTGGAAAGCCTCGTGTCTCTAGCCTGATTTCCGTGGTTGCCATACGGGCTTTTTTCCCAGAGTCATCTTCTCTAGGCCGCATGCTTTTTGGATAGGAGGTGCCTCACTCTCCAGCTGATTTGCCCTTTACCTCTTCTCCCTTCCAGAGATAACAGCATTGTGATCGTGGTTGGGGAGACAGGGAGTGGAAAGACCACTCAGCTGACCCAGTACTTGCACGAAGATGGCTACACGGACTACGGGATGATCGGGTGCACCCAGCCCCGGCGTGTGGCTGCCATGTCAGTAGCCAAGAGAGTCAGTGAAGAGATGGGGGGGAGCCTTGGCGAGGAGGTGAGTGGGTACAAGGCCTGAGCTGTATAAGGACTGGCCAGTAGCTTCTCTCCATTCGAGCTGATCTGCTAAGACCTGGGGTGTCCTGTGCCGTTGGCGAGGTGGTACCAGGGCTCCTGAGCACCTCTCTGACCTTCAGGTGGGCTACGCCATCCGCTTTGAGGACTGCACCTCGGAAAACACCTTGATCAAATACATGACTGACGGGATCCTGCTGCGCGAGTCCCTCCGGGAAGCCGACCTGGATCACTACAGCGCCATCATCATGGACGAGGCTCACGAGCGCTCCCTCAACACTGACGTGCTCTTCGGGCTGCTCCGGGAGGTGAGGGCTGTGCGGGCCAGGCCCCCCTTGCCCACAGGGCTTTGACTGGGCAAATAGTTAGTGACCAAGGTGCTCAAGTTGGCTGGCAACTGTATAGTCTGTGCAGCTGAAGGCTGTCTCTCACAGCAGCTTCTCCTGAGGCCTGTGGGTGGCTGCTTTCTTGCTCAGCTAAGCGACTCGTGGTTCTCCCCGCTGCGGCACCTGAGTTCAGTCTGTAGGGTTGCTAGGTGTCTAACAGGCCACTTCGTCAGCTTTGGCTTGTGTTTCACTGGGACTGATGAGACTGGAGGCAGAAGCCTGGGGTCCCATGCCTGTCGGGAAGCCTCTGACCTCTTCTCTTAGGTGGTGGCTCGGCGCTCAGACCTGAAGCTAATCGTTACATCGGCCACGATGGATGCAGACAAATTTGCTTCCTTTTTTGGGAATGTTCCCATCTTCCACATTCCTGGTCGTACCTTCCCTGTTGACATCCTCTTCAGCAAGGTATGAGATCTCGAGTTTTTGAACTATCTGACCTTTAAAGCCAGTCAGAGAGTGCGGGGTGGGGTACTGGAGTAGATTTTGTGGGGCAGCTTGCCTCTCTGGGCTTGAGGACAGAGGTCTGCTCTGGGGTGGTTTTGTTTCTTTGGAGTGGAGGTGTGGGGCCTGGGAGGGCAGCTAGGCCACTCCGTCAGTGCAGCAACCCAGAAGAGTCCTCAGGCTGTAGTCCCAGACCTCGGGTTGGGCTGATTTCCTTCAACACTTCCCTCTGATGGTGCCCGGCTGGTGTTGCAGACCCCGCAGGAGGATTATGTGGAGGCCGCGGTGAAGCAGTCCTTGCAGGTACACCTGTCGGGGGCCCCTGGGGACATCCTCATCTTCATGCCTGGCCAAGAGGACATTGAGGTGCGTGTCATGGTCATGCCTGTGTTGAACAGTCTGTCCGCCTGAGGGTTGGGGCCCTGCTGCCTCACAGTGCCTGTCTGTGCCCTCAGGTGACCTCAGACCAGATTGTAGAGCATCTAGAAGAACTGGAGAATGCACCTGCCTTGGCCGTGCTGCCCATTTACTCCCAGCTGCCTTCTGATCTCCAGGCTAAAATCTTCCAGAAGGTGTGGCAACAAGAGTTTCTCCTGGGTCCCTACCTTTGGTTCTCCCTAGATTCCCCAAAAGGGTGGGAGTGGGGGGTTACTTTGCTGACAGGGTCAGGTGGTGCATGAGTCCTTCCTACCCAAGGGCCTGACGGTCTTTCACTCTTGCACAACCTCCCTGCCTCTAGGCTCCCGATGGCGTCCGGAAGTGTATCGTTGCCACCAATATTGCCGAGACATCTCTGACTGTCGACGGCATCATGTTTGTGATTGACTCTGGTTATTGCAAGTTAAAGGTGAGAGGACACAGGTGCTAGGGCCCTGCGTCTTCCCAACTCTAATCTGACTTAAGGGGTGGGAAGGCTGGAGCCAGTGGGGGACTGAGGCTCTTTAGTGAGTGCTGACTTTGCCATGTGCTTTGATTCATTATATGATAACCTGATGTGGGAGATAATTTTAATGACTCAGTAGCGACCACAGAGCTGGTGTTTATAGGGAAAATTCTTGGGGTTGCTGGCTCCAAAAAGATGTCAGCCTGCCTCTCTGATGTGTAGCATCTGGGCCTCTGTGACTTAGGACTGCCTCTTTCCCCCTTGGTGCTTACTCAGCTCTTGGTTGCCTCCTCCTAGGTCTTCAACCCTAGGATTGGCATGGATGCCCTGCAGATCTACCCCATCAGCCAGGCCAATGCCAACCAGAGGTCCGGGCGAGCTGGCAGGACGGGCCCAGGTCAGTGTTTCAGGTAGGACCCTGTGCAGCCTGCTTCCTGGGGCAGCGCTGGGACTGCTGAGTATCAGCCCAGGCTGGGGCACCCAGGGGTGGGCCAAGACCCAGAAGAGGTATGCTGGCCAGAGAGCTGCAGCTTGATGCTGGGAACTGATGTCAGGGCCGCCACTTGTTGGTCCCCTTGTTGTGAGTGGCCAAGCAGCCCTTTCCAGGCAGCTCTGAGGCTGAGTGGCCTTGGTCTGAGGAGGCCCTGCCCTGAGGAGCCTGAATGAGTCATTGCAGGCCCTCCCCCCCAACACCCCCTCCCCCCCGAGGGAAAATCCACACAGGTGTGTGGTTGGTTCTTTTCACTTCTCCAATTATTGTCCTTTTGAACTTTTAAAAATTACGTATGCACTATAGGAACTCAGGAAATGCAGAAAAACAAAGAATCCCAGCCATAATTCTAGTCCTAGGCGTTTTCCAGAAATGACACAGGCCTGTATGAGATTCCAACAGAAGAATAAGTGGGCAGGACTCAGTTGTGGATTGGTAGGAGTTAGTTCTTCAGAGAGAGGTGGGGAGTGAGACGCTCTCCTCCTGATTTGGCTTCCATCTGTCCTGGGGGGACAGGACGGCCTTACTCTGCCAGACAGATCCCTGCGTAGGCATCCAGGCAGTTTGAGGGGCCCAGCCTGCTGGGCTGCACAGCAGGACTTGGTCTTCTCCCTGGCAGGCTCTACACCCAGAGCGCCTACAAGAACGAACTCCTAACCACCACGGTGCCCGAGATCCAGAGGACCAACCTGGCCAACGTGGTGCTGCTGCTCAAGTCCCTTGGGGTGCAGGACCTACTGCAGTTTCACTTCATGGACCCGCCCCCAGAGGACAACATGCTCAACTCCATGTATCAGTTGTGGATCCTTGGGGCCCTGGACAACACAGGTGCCTTGGCTCTGGGTGCCGGGTGGGGCCTTAGGGACCTTGGGGACCCCAGGCCTGGCTTCTCTCCCCTTCACTGTGCCTCCCGTGAATATCTGTGCCTGCTGCTCTCTCCTAGGTGGTCTGACCTCGACTGGGCGGCTGATGGTGGAGTTCCCACTGGACCCGGCCCTGTCCAAAATGCTCATTGTGTCCTGTGACATGGGCTGCAGCTCCGAGATCCTGCTCATCGTCTCCATGCTCTCAGTGCCAGCTATCTTCTACCGGCCCAAGGTGGGTGACGTTGTCTTCTCTCAGAAACTGCAGGGGAAGTCGGGGTCTTGAGGAAGGGCTAGAGTGGGGCTAGTGTCTCTTTATGAAAGTGAAGTGGAGGGGCAGGAATCAGTCTTTCCAAAGAATGACTTTGTTTGTTGTTTTCTGTTTAGCCATTTGGGGGAGGGGAAAGAATGGCTAGGTCAGTGGTTCGTAGGAAGTGTGCGGGAAATTTGCAAGAGCATTTATTTTAGTTTTTAGAATAGTAGCACCAGAACTCTTACTTTTTAGAATAAACATTACAAGAAACTTTCATTTCCTAATATCGTTCATGGCACTGCAGTGATGTGTTTGAAATTATGTGTAGGTGGTAGTGTGAGAACCTTCTCTTTCTGTTCTCTGTGAAAGTCCCTTTTCCTTTCTAGGGCCGAGAGGAGGAGAGTGATCAAATCCGCGAGAAGTTTGCCGTCCCTGAGAGTGATCACTTGACCTACCTGAATGTCTACCTGCAGTGGAAGAACAATAATTACTCCACCATCTGGTGTAACGATCACTTCATCCACGCCAAGGCCATGCGGAAGGTGCTAGAAGGTGTTAGCAGGATGAGATGAGGGGTCAGAGCAGGGGAAGGAGGGCTCCATCGTGTGTGCCTGTCTCGCTCTAGGTCCGGGAAGTGCGGGCTCAGCTCAAAGACATCATGGTGCAGCAGCGGATGAGCCTGGCCTCGTGCGGCACTGACTGGGACATTGTCAGGAAGTGCATCTGTGCTGCTTACTTCCACCAGGCAGCCAAGCTGAAGGTGAGTCCAGAGGAGCCTTGTGGCACGTCTGACCTGGTGCTCGTGCGGTTCCCCCTCCAACTGTAGTGTCCAGGTCTGAGCTCTTTCTCCATGTGCCTATCAAGACAACGTGGGGGATAGGGCCACTGCCCAATGCCGTGTTTTCCTGATGTGGCCCTTGTTGTGTCTCTTCCCTAGGGAATCGGGGAGTATGTGAACATCCGGACAGGGATGCCCTGCCACTTGCACCCCACCAGCTCTCTCTTTGGAATGGGCTACACTCCAGACTACATAGTATATCATGAGTTAGTCATGACTACCAAGGTGAGTCTTTGCCAAGGTAGCTTACAAGATATGGGCCCACCAGGCTGGCCTTTGTAGCCTTCCCTACAGTGAACTTAGTTTGGGGGTTTTGGGGCCACATGTTTTCCTGCTATGAGTTTTGGGGAGCTGAGGCAGTTGACTTTTCATCATGGTGGACCCAGCTATGCTATCTGGATTGTTTTCTGCAGCTCCCTGGGGCCAGTACACCCTATGGTGTCATTAGAAGGGTTTTCTGAGGGGCTGGGCCTCTTCTCTTGGATACTAGGAGACATTTTCTCAAGGGTGGAAGAATTTGGATGGGAGAAATGATTACAAATCCAGGATCTGGATCTCCTTCAGTCTCACAGGGCAGGATAGAGAACTTCCCACGTGACTTCTAATTGTGGCGTTGCTCTGGGAAGGACATCCCAAAGTAGTCGCCCTTCTGTGACCACCACTCTGTGGCCCTTCTGCCTGCAGGAGTACATGCAGTGTGTGACCGCGGTGGATGGAGAGTGGCTGGCAGAGCTGGGCCCCATGTTCTACAGCGTGAAGCAGGCCGGGAAGTCACGGCAGGTGAGGACCCTGCACTTTCCATGTAGGTTATTTGCCCGTGGGGTTGGCGCCCCCAAGCCTGCTGTTAGGACAAGTCATCATCTGATCTTCTCTCAAACATCAGAGCTGTGATTCATTCAGACTGGTCTGATTTCTCCCTATACAGTGCCAGTTGTTCGGTTTACTGAGCCTTTCAAAGAAAACCAAACTTGCCATTGGAAGGTCCACATATTTGTAAAAGTGGGAGAAACGGTTTGAGGAGCCACCATGCATCCCTCACCTAGTTCCATGACTTTAACACGCTGCCGGCCCTGCTTGGCTTATTCCCACCCCTCCATATTCCTGGAGTATTTTAAAACATAGCTCAGGCATCAGATTACTCAACCATAAATATTTTAGTAGGTGTCTTTGGCAGGACATTGTATTTATTTTTAAGACGAAGCCTTTTTTTGGGGGGGGGGGGAGATAAACTCTATGCCATATCTCTCAATAGAAATAATCCTTAGTGTCACCTCGGTCTGCAGTCCTTCACTCAGATTTCCCTTTTCATCGAAGGAAACTTTTTATGATTGATTAGCTTGAACTAAGATCCGTGCTATACAGTTGGATGTTCTGTATGTTGCCTATTGTAGAGCCATTTGTTTGACATTGATAGGAGAAACCAGGTCATTTATCTTTGTGGAATGTTCCGTGTTTGGCCAGTTGCTTCCTTGTAGTGCTGTTTGACTTGTGCCACTATCCTGTGTCCTGTTGTGAACTACTTGCTTTTCAGAAGGTTGGATGAGGCCCAGCTTCAGCTGTTGGGGCAAAACGATAAGTACATGTGGCACTGGGCCTTTCTTTTGGTAAAGTCCTGCGAGGAGGCATGTCCATTGTGGGCCCATTAATGGTGCCGCCACTAACCAGTGGCTCTGCCTAATCCCTCCAAGCTATGACTCTGACTGTTCTACATTTTCCATCGATGATCACCACCTGGAGCCTTTTAGGGTTATGTAATGTTGGGGGAGCTTTTTGCTTTACCCCCCCTTAGCACAGTCCTTTCCACCCTGGGTCTGCACACATATTATATTTGTTCCTCAGCTAGGTGATAATACCTTTCGCTGTTGTCCTGGCAGAGCTGTAAACTTGAAGAAACAAGGAAAGTCCTTCCTGAATTGAGTGGAGCACTGAGGCACAACAGTGCTGGGACTCAGTCATCTCTCTCCAGAATTAGTGAGACCAGCAGGCCTTTGCCTGCTGCTGGTGAGGCAGGTGGCCCTGCTTCTGGGAGCTGGTGCTCTCTGCACAGCCCTTAGTTTGCAGCAGAGAGATGCGTGTAGACAAGGCCTTGCCAGCCGCTGGTCCTGTCGCCCCAGTACGCTCTGTCTCTCTTACAGGAGAACCGCCGACGGGCCAAAGAGGAAGCCTCTGCGATGGAGGAGGAGATGGCGCTGGCTGAGGAGCAGCTGCGAGCCCGGCGTCAGGAGCAGGAGAAGCGCAGCCCCCTGGGCAGTGTCAGGTGAGCCTTGGCCCCAAGACACTGGCTGGCTACGTTGGAGGCTTGCTGGGAGGCTCACTGACCGACCTGGTGGACCATGGCTGCCCACGTGCAAGTCATGATTAGGAGAAGTTGAAGCATAGACATGAGTCGGTGACAGTGTTGACTCATTGCAGGTGGAGACATGGGGGATCCAGATTCACTCTCTGGGTGGCCATAAGTCTAGTGCCACTGTCTGTCACATTGGGTTGAGGGCTGCTATAGCAGGTTGGCTCTCTAGCTCTGCTAACTCCTTTGTTGGGGTCTGCATGGTGGGATGGAGAGAAGAGCAATGGGTCCCTGTGGTGCCTGGAGGTATGTCAGGTTCTGCAGGTGACGGGCACAGTCCTCCAGGGCTCCCACTCCAGACAGCGCTGCTATCAGTCTCTCTGACCAACTTGTTACAAATTTGGGGTTCCCATGAACTCTGTCATGTTCACCCATTTGCTAAAATGACTCACAGAACTCAGCAAAATATTGTACTTATGGTGGTAGTTTTACTATAGCAAAAGGATACAGATTGAAACCAGACAGAGATGCATCGAGTGAGGCCTGGATCCCAGATGCACAGATGTCATTGCCCTCCAGCCATGTCGTTACCCTCCTGCCTCACTGATGTGACAGCAGGCAGGGTACTGCTTGTGCGAGCCTTATCTGAGAGTCAGTGTCCTGAGTTTTATCGGGGTTTCCGGATGTGTAAATGATAAGTGACTGAATCTGCTCCCACATGGCTGACTCAGTCTGTCTGTCCTTCCACACACACCCCCTTACCCCCCACCCCACAAGGCTGGACTGAGGCCATATGACTCAAAACATAGTTTTCTTATCACCTGACTTGTCTTTGTGGCTGGCCAGTCCTCACCCTGAGTCGTCATCTTTTTAGTATAAACTACTCGAGATGGGCTGAGCCCGCCGTGAGTAACAGACATGCCAGCCCCTCAGGAAACACCAAGGGTTTAGTGACTCCTCCCGGGAACTGGGGACAGCAGTTAGCCAGACTCAGCACACAGCTGGCGCGGCAGCCCGGGGGCTGGATGAGAGCTGCAGCTAAGCTTGTCTAGCAGGTGTGAGAGGCTTGCCAAAACCTCGCTCTAACTTGCCTTGGAAGATGTCAGGGTGAAGTTGTAGTATGTTCTATCTGGAATCACAAGACAGGGGTGGCAGACATGTGGTGGGGTGGGGTGGGGTGGGTAGGGCAAGGTGACCCTTCAGCTACTCGGTCTACCACATGCCTGTGGGAAATGCAGGAGCCCGGCTTCTTGACCTGCTGTGTACCCCGACCAGAGTGAGCGGCCTTATGATTCCTGATCTCTTTCTGTGTCTCTAGGTCTACAAAGATCTACACTCCAGGTCGGAAGGAGCAAGGGGAACCCATGACCCCTCGCCGCACACCAGCCCGCTTTGGGCTATGAGCTGGGGCTGTCGTTGAAGAGTGGGTCAGCTGTGAGCCCTTTGGCTGGAGCAGCCAGGCCTGCCAGTAAACCTTTCATCTCTGTGCTTTCATCTGTCCATCTAGCCCCGAGTGATGTTCCAGCTGAGGCCAGGTTCAGTGCAGGAGCACTGAAGGGGCAGGCAAAGCACAGCCTAGAATCTGCTAGAGCAGCGGGAGGTGACTGGGCTGGGCCCATTGTGTCCAAATAAACTGTCCCTGGGGCACTTGATGTATCAGTGACTTGGCCATGACTATGTTTTTTAAAAGTTCTTGTTTAAAGCAGCAAAATGGACCTAGGGGGAATTGTAATTTGGTTAGAATCCAGGGTTTACAAATAAATTTATTGTTTATAAAATTTATTGTATTTTTTATTCCTTTTTTCCTCTCTGCCCTAAAACATGTGAGAACACAGACACTCGCCTTTTGAACCTCTTCTGTGCAGCCAACTGAAGAGGAAGCTTCCTGCCTAACTGGCAGGCTCTGGGGTCTCCAGCATGAGCCCCTCTGTCATTCTAAGCCCCTCAGCTCCTGACCTTTCTCATGTGTCTAAATCTCTTGTTACTACCAGGCAGGCAGACCTGAATGTCCTTGAACGGATCCTCCTAGAACCTTAGCTGCCTTTATTCATGTTCTCTAGGAAGTGCCTCTTGGAGAAGGGTTCTGCCGCACAGGACAGCCCTGACAGGCACCAGCAGGGCCACGGGGCGGTGAGCAGCCACATGCCCCCAGGCCCTCTCTAGAGGAGGGCTGGCCACTTCAAAGGGGTCACTCTTTGCTCGAGATGGCAGAAGTCTCGTCTCTGCATGTGTAAAATGTTGCTTAGTTGATTTTCATGATAAAGATTCTTAACACATAAATCACCCTTACGCACAAATCACCAGTCTTGTTAAATAGCCTCTTAAGCCTGCTTTTGAGATATTCAGCACTTTGAGTCAACCCATGCTTCTCATTTTTGTGATTCCTTAGGGTTGGGTTTCTGCCAAGTGCGCTGGTGGTGAGGACAGGCTGGAGACTCACTCACTTTGATCTAGGCCAGGCCCCTGCCTGGGCCCTGGTGCTCTGCTCTCACTCATGGTGGAGGGCTGGATTCTCTCCTGTTCTCACTCCATGGGGTCTGAATTTCCGTCTGTTCTAACTTAAATTTTAAGTCAATTTTATGGGTGATTTGGAAGTCAGGCTTTGTCAGTCAGCACCAGCTACCAAGTCCACTTGCACTCTTTTTTTCCTCCTCTCTAGCTGCTGATTGGGAATGCTGCCTTCCCACAGGTCTGGAGTGAAAGGAGGGCTCTGACTGTTTCCCTGGGAAGGCTTCTAACTGGCCTGGATTGCAGGGCTAACAAGTGTCCACTGCTCTGTGAAGAGAAGTGAGCAGGGTTTGTGATCCTACATGTGGACCTGGGAACAGAACCCAAAAAGCTGGAGGTCTTAATGACTTTACTACCAACTAGATGTGGCCCTGATCACCTTCAATTCCCTTAGATAAAATTAAAATTCAAAGCCAGGAACATCCTTCAAAGGACACCTGGCGTAGACAGGTTCCACAAGAGGAGTGGGGAAATGCCCTGCATCCCCAACAAGTCTACTTGAATCTGCCTGAGACTGGCTGGCCCTGTGACTCTAGTTTTCTTCTTAATTATGGACTGTTTCCATAGAGAATCACATTAAAGCCCCTTCTGGCTTTCACGCTTAATACACCATCTTTTCCTCAGATGACAGCTACTTTTTTTTTTCCCTAGACGTACAAAAGCCCTGAAGTGGGTCCTGAGACTGGCTTTCAGACTTCCTAGCATTGAGTAAGGGGGTGCCCTGCCTGGCTTCCAGTTACAAGTATCTGGTCTTTTAAATTCTGTTGATGGAACAGGGACCTCAAGACACACAGCTGAGGGTTATGCTGGGGACCTCAGAATCTGTCTGGTAGGTCCTGTCTGTGGTGGGAAATTTCCTCCTCAGTTGGGCTGTGTAAAGGGAGCCTAAAGTCAAATGCCTGTGTGGCAAGGTGGTGATCCTGGGAAGCCCTCCTCCCCCCCAGTAAGGAATAGGATAATGTGGCTGGTGTTTGCCCCAGGTTCCTTTGACTCAGTGGAGATCTGTACCCAGGTTGGTAGAAGAGGTTCTGCCTCTAAAAGGATTCCATAGTCTCCCGGTGTCAGGATCTGAGTGACTGGGTGGCCAAATACTTCAGTTACGATCCCCTTGGCTAGGTCTTGGCTTCATAAACGGTTCTCTTTTTCTTTTTTGCTAATCGTTAGAACAATTTTAGGTACATAACAAAACTGAGCAGGAGAGATAGAGATTTCCCATATGCCCTCAACCCCACATCTGCCCCCCATTATCAGCATCCGGCACCCGAGTGGCACATTTGGTTAATGGGACATGTAATCATCCCAAGTCCACCGGCTATGTTCTACGGGTTTGGACAAATGTATGAGGACGTGCATCTACCATCATTGTGTCATAGAGAGATCATTTCTTTTAATGTCAGCTGTTCAAACTAACATTTTAGGAACTCCCTTCTTTTCATCATTTCTTAAAGAATAATAGGCAACACTCAGCTGCCCTTTCACTGGTCTTTCGAGAAACTACGCTGTTCTAAATTCAGCCCTGCTATGCCAGCAGGTCTCCTGACTGCCTGGGCTTGCGAGGCCCGACCGCCGGGAGACACGCAGGTGTTTCTCCAGCTGCGCTGCTGCTCTGCTCTGTGTTCCTTGCAGCCTGCTTTGCTCTGCTGTAAACGTCTCACAGATAGTGAGAAAAATGTACAACATTCAAAGCCTCTAGTTGTCACTTTGGCCAACATATATGAAAACATTCTGCAAATTATGGGGACAAAATGCTTTTTTAGTAGACTGTATTGAGGTTCATGATGAATTTGAATATAATTGGGCCAAAGGTAAGAAATAGCAAGCCATTTCATTATTACCACATTTTTCAGTTTTTGTTTTCTCTGGAAAATATATCCTTATTCTAAACCAAGTGGTGGAACATAGTCAAAGAGCATAAACAGACAACAACCAACATGACAGAAACTACTAGAGATGCCTTTTGCCCCTGCCCCAAGGTAAACTTAGGAATTTGCCTTTCCCAAGGCCTGGCAGGGACATCCTATATCATAGCCTATGTAAGATATGTTGCTCTTAGCAGTGAATTGTCTTGGCTTTTATTTGACGGAAAGGGTGGTAAGAATATTTAAGGGCCATTACCAGAAGGAGGTTTTCTTCCTCTGCTTTTCCTTGCTCCCTCTCTGCTCCCAGAAAGCCAGCTCTTTCATTTCTTTCTCTTATTGTATCTTAGTGGCTATTTCTCTCAATTTCCTACAGACTAGAAATATAAATTCCAGACATGTACTCAGTTAAACAAAATCCTACCACAATAAAATAGTTTAGCTGTCCTTGGAGTTTGTTATAATGGAATTTTACTTGTATTGAGCTGGCTGGGGAGAAAAATAAAATTGTTCAGAGGAGAAATGGAATATGGCGGCCAGAGAGAAGGCAGATGGCTATCTCTCCCTGCTCCATTTGGAATACACATCACTCATTTCTCTTCCTTTCTTTTGGGTCTGAGGATTACTTTCCTTTCTTGAGGTTTTCAGATTTTTTTTTTCTTCTTAAATTCCAGACAGAGATGGAGAGAATAAAAAAGGAGCTAATTATCTCTTGTTGGTTTAACAACTAATCCATATAATCCAGAAGCTTGCTTTGGGAATCATAACTCCCTATATCCGTGAAAGAGATCTATATCTTTTAGATTCCAAAGAAAATGGGGATGAACATGTTGCCAGGGGCAGAGATATGCGCAAGACACCAAGAGCACCCTGAGGCTGCTGTGCTCATGTCTTTATTTTAGAGTTTGGGCCTGGAGTGAGCCATGGCTCATTCCACTGCAGGAATTGGGCAAAACTCAATAAAGTGTTAGTAGCTTGAAAACAGGCAGGGGCCTTGCTATATTTCCACCGGAGTTGGTCCAGGTAAGGAGCGAGGGATGGGAACTCAATTGTCTTCTGAAAATCTCATGTAGAAAATGTGCTCAGGGCAAGGGGCCGATTCTAGCAATATGAAGAACCTGAGGGGACAGGGAAGAAAGGACAGTCTTGATTGGAGAAGAAATTCATGAGGTGATTCCTAGGGACTAGCCTCGAGGTCAGGCAGTCTAGTGGGGTGACTGCTTCCCTCTGGGGTAATGTGGGGTCTATAGGTGGCCAAAAACGGTAGGCATGGGCCCAGCCTGTGCTCTTATGCAGCTCCGGAACACATGAATTGCGGAAGAAGCCCATTTCTTCACACTCCCCATTCGTCTCCACGCTTCACAAAAAGGAGACTGGGTCAAGGGAAGAGATAAGCTGAGATTGGAGGCACTTGGATGCTGTCAAAGAATTTAGATCAGAACAAGCCTTCATTTCCTTCTCACTACAGCTGAGGAAATAGTTATTTCTGGTCCAGATTAGCTAAGCAAAAGAGCTGTTTTCTTCAATTTTCAATCCAGTGAACTCTGGAGAAATAAAATCGCACTATTTTTTGACCCCTGGGACTAAGCAAGATGCCATCTGAGCAAACTGCAAAAAGCAAAGGGTGGACATACCTGGACAGCGGGGTATCCCGATGATCTTGCGGACCTCCAGGGTATGGCTCACATCCTGGGTTGCCCCCCTCCAGTTCAAGGCACCACATCCTTTCCCCCTTGGTGGGGACTCCATTTTGCATGGGTGCAGGACTTTGGTGCACAGCCTCTGCTTCCCAGTTTTCAGCTTCTTCTCTTCTATCTCGTCCTTAAGCTTCTTGTTTTCTTGCTGCAGGTGGATCATGACATTGTGGAGGTGGCTGGGGAAGGACAGGGAAGGACAGGTGGTGCTGGGTTGGCTTCTGCTCCTCGGTTCCCTGGTTCCCCGCTGAAAAGGACGGATGAAAGCACCACGGGAGGCCGAGGCTGTCTGCTGCCCCTGGGTTGATGCTTTCACGTGGAAATGGAGGCCTGTGTGATCCCTGGAAGCAGTGTAGGCCTGGGGGCAAGAAGGGGCCCCAGCACCCACTATGTCAGCGCTGGGCCTGCTAAAAGGGAACAACTGAGTCTGATCTGCCTTCTGGGATTTGTCAAAAGATGCAGTTACACAAATGATGGAGACTTGATGTGAAGAGCCCCAGGAGGCTGGTGGGAAAGACTGAGCCACGTGTCCTGGGGTAAACACGGCCAGGCCTCAGGAGGACATTCACCCAGTCCTGAGGCCCAAGTTCTTCCACCTCCTTTTGAGAGCACAGAGAACCTGGCTCTGACGAGTAGCCAGCAAGGGCTGGTTACTTCTCCCTATCTCAGGATGAGGGCTGCCGTGCAGGTGAGGGTGAGAGAATTTAGCATACTCCTGGGAAGTCTTATTTCTCCAAACCAATTTTGTGGGCAGTGGGGAACAGTGGGCTCTGGAACCCCACTTTCCCAGCTGGAATTCTGGCTCTGCCACTTGCTACCATGAGACAAGTTACCTTGCCTCAATTCCTTTCTCTCCTCAGCCTTAAAACAGAGTAGTAACTGCAATGAACTCGTGAGATCTTATGCCAACTAAAATAAATGAAGGCACTTATTTTATTATTAAAACATTTAGAATGGTGCCTTGGATGTGCCAGTCATAAATATTAGTTGAGTTCTTGTTAAGAGATGATTTTCTTCCAAATAGGACCAAACTCAAGAATGACTTCTTGGTGAACAGAACCTCCTAGAACTTGGCACAATGCAAGAAAAAACCTGGAGTTCTGTGGTACCCTTAGATTCTGGTCTTTTCTCTTTCTTTCTTTCTTTCTTTTTTTTTTAGTAAAACCTTTGCATAAAATGTTTTTGTCCTTGTGACAACTGTCTCATCTAGGGGAAAGCCAGTTAAAAGTTCATCCTCAGCTTGTTCTCTGTGCTTATCTCCTATCCCCTTGCTCCCTGAAAACCCATGGTGTGGAAGGCACCCCAGGCACCCTTTCCTTGCTCCCTTTAGTCATCACCACACTCCACGTACTCTGGGCCCTGGGTCCCTATGGTCTGGCTCCCTCATGTCAGTATCCCGATGCCTCCAATCTCCCGTCCTGGCCCCTCAGCTCCGTGACCACCTAACTGCAACAATCGTGTTCTCTCCTTCTATGCAGCCCTCCCTTACTCCCAGAGAGCAAAGCTGAGGACAGAGCTCAGCCCTTGGGCAGGCTTCGGGGCAACCACTGTCTGGTCACTTTTGTCACAGGCCGCTCCCCTCCAGACACTCTTCCAAGTAGCCAAGGAAGCATGGTCATTTTTCAAGTTTCCTGACAGCGGGAAAGCACTGCCCCAGAGCCTGCCACTACACCCAAATCTCAGTTTTAGACATCCCTCACACCTTCACATCTGCTCCCAACCCTCCAACACCCCTCCCACACTGCACTGTGTGTGTGGCAGCTTTGACATAAGGGTGACCAAGGTCGCAGGGTGGTGGTGATTGAGCAACATGTAGAGGGAATCTAGGCCCCCAGATGACCGTGCGGGGCAGAGGAACTGCCTGCCTGGACAGTCCACCTTGCAGGACGTTCCTTCTGAGCTCCATTTCTTTCCCTCACTAGAGATGTCCTTGTTGCAGCAGCTTAGTTCTTCGCCTGACCACTACAGTGTGCCTTGCACTGCCTGTCTCCTTCTCTGTAGCTTTCTCCAGAGAGTCAGAAAGCGACAGTGGAAAGCCACAAAGAGATTATTCACCCCACAGAACCAAGGGGAGGGAACTAAGCCCAAAGAGGCAAAGTGATACGCCACCGCCACTCAGCGGCAGATCCAGGACTGGGGGGTCTTTCCCAAGCACCAGGCTTTTCCTGGAGCCCCCTATGCAGTGACAAAGCCATGGGGCCCTGAGGTCCCAACAGCAGCCAGGGTGGTGTGAGAGGACTTACTCCTTTTCCCCAGTCAGCTTGGCGATATATTTCACTTGTTCACGGAGCTTGTTTCCTAGTTTCTCGTTGGCGATCCTGTGATAGAATGCACAAGAGAAATGAGTCCCTCAGACCTCGGCATATGAGGGCATGCACTGGCTGAACAGGATTTGGGCAAGGCTTCTGCTGGGCCCTAGGAGCGTCACCCAGTCCCTGGAGTACCTGGCAATGAAGCGGTACCTCTATGTTCAATTCCTGCACAGTCACCATGCTCCCAGGTGAGTTCAGGGGATCCAGACAGTGAAGCCCGGCCCCACTGGGAAGGGAAATTGAAGCACCCCTTCTATCTTAGAACTGCTGCATCTCCATGCCAGGCTTTTGATCAGGTCTGAAGAATCCAGATTCTTCCATTTCATCCCCAAATTGTGGGTGTTGGGGGGGAGACTGGACCGCTTTCCCGGGAGCGCAGTGTGTGTGTGTGTGTGTGTGTAAGCATGTGTGCGTGTGTGTGTGTGTGTGCGCGCCTGTGACACAGAGGGAGAGAGGGAGAGGGGGAGCGGGAGAGGGAGAGGGGAGCTGTTCTCTGGCATGTGTGCAGCTCTTTAGTTCCATCCAGCTTGGGACACTGCCTTCTTTTTTCTTCCTTACTCACTTTTGCTCTTTTGCCCACTGCTCCATGTTGCACATAATCTGATCATTCTCCCGGTGCAGCCTACAGGTTTCTTTGGGCACAGGCCGCTGGGGCAGGCAACAGGACTTTGTTATGGGAGAAAATGAAACAGTAAGGGCTGGGGCACAGGCCTACCCTTTCCTGCTCCCACATAAGACCTCCTCTCGCTTCCTGGGAGATGGAAAGGGGCTGCCACCCACCCTGTACGGCCAGAGCTGGGCTTGCACAGCTCCATCTACAGCAGTGTAGGCTGCACCCTATGGAAGTGACATCTCGGAGCAGGCAGTGTTTAGACACAAAGCAGCCAAAGATTAAAGCAGTTTGTCCTAAAAAAGTCAATGCCCTTTCCCTGCTATTTGGAAGTAGGATATTTCTACTTGATATCTACAGGTTATCTGTTGGGTCTTGAAATGCCACTTCCATTGTTTTATATGAAGAAAATTTTGAGCATTCCCAGATCCCCAAAGTAACTTGCCAAACAGGAACATCCCACTTTTACGTGGCAGGGGAAACCTGTATGTTAAGCCAACATTTAAATAGCTGGAAGAAAAAATTGTCTTGAGGAAGGAATGCCTTTTTCCCTAATTTAGCAAAGGACCCGTGGTCACCCCAAGGCCTCCTGGCATGACTTTACTGCTCAGGGATCAGGGCTTGAGGATCTGTCTGAAGATCTCTGAGCAGCTACTTCTGCCGTAGCATGTGGGGCTACTGAAATCATCCCGGAGGACCCTGAGGACTGCCCTGTAGCTCCTCTAAGGCAGGGGCAGCAGGTGTACCTGACAGGGAGCTGGCACTCTCTTCTCTGGACAGGGGCCTCTGTTCTGCTCAATATCTCTATCAGCAAGGTGACAGCAAGGTGAGTGGGTCGATACAGCTTTTTTGAGCCTATAGCACTCAGGTCCTGCTTTGGACTGAATAGAGGGGAGCGGTGTCCTTTCCTTGCTCTCAAATACCCCCAGCACCACCAAATGCTGTCTGGCATCCAGGTGGCATGGGATGTGCTGGGAGGGCTGGGAGAATGTGGCCAGAAGAGGAGGAGTGCCCACCTCCTTGTCATCTGCCAGGAGGTTCTCTTTCAGGGTGGCCATTTCTTCCTGGAATGCCTTGAGCTGCTCCTCTTTAGCGGCCAGCATCTTGAGGTCATTCTGGTGCTGCTTCTGCCACTGCAACACTTGGTTGCTCATCTCCTCTAGCCTCTTGTCAAAGGCATGCACCTGCTCGGGAGCACAAAGTGAGGAGGGAGGACCCCAGCTTGCCCAACCAACTCCAGGGCACCTGAGACAGGGCTTGGGGTGTGCCATAGCAGGGATTTTTATTTTCAGTGGCCAGCAGAGGGCGCCCATGAACTGATCATTGCGGCCTCTGCGGAAGTTCTCGGAGCCAGGGGATGAAGAGGAGGGGGCAGATTAGTCAAAGGCAATGAATGGTTCAGTTCTCAGTGCCTGAAGTGGGTTTGGGAACCCCAAACAGGAAGGCAACCTGAGCCCCAGGCTGCTCCTTACCTCCATCTCACTCTCTTCGTGGAAGCCCTGCAGTTTTTTTAATTCCGTGTTCAGCTTTTTCATTCTGTCCTCATAAGCCATGATTTCATCTTCCAGAATGCTTCTTCTTCCTTGTGCCTGTAACAAGCTTCGGTGCAGGGTTTTTGTTTCTGAGTTTGCTTGATCCAGCTTTCAGTAAAGACAAATGGGGTGAGAGTGGTTATTAAAGTGCTGTGGGTCTCTCTTCTCTGTTGAGTCCAGAATAGGAAAGGGCTCCGGGCCCTCCCCATCCTTGGCTCTGGGTGGTACAGAGAGACACCTGTACCTCCCCAGAGAAGGGTAGGATTGACACTGCCTGGTTTTCTGCACACACCCTGCCTCCCACCCCAGTCTCCTTCCCATGTTTCTTCTTCCTAGTGGTTTGAACACACCAGTCAAGTGTGATCAGCACAGGGATGGTGCACGAAAAATTTCCTTGACAATACAGTTTTCAGGAAGACCTTGACCATGGGCCACTGATGGGCAGGAAGATTTGTTAGATTTGCTCCCATGTTTGCCCTCCCCCACGTCCCCACCACCCAAGCCTCACTAAGAGGAAACAAACTTCTGGAGAGACATCCCAGTCCATGCAAGGACTTGCTGATGGCCCTGGTGAGAGCCAGTCATGCAGGAAGTCAACTTTTGTGTGTCTCACACTACTCTGGTATTTCTTTGCCCTAAAACAGTCCAGGAGAGGAGAGGGGGTGGCCCACCTTATCAAGTGCTTGTGCCAGGTCATCTTGATAGATGGCTGATTTCCGGGATAACTCATCATAGATATCCTTACTGACTGTGTTCAGGAGATTTTGCTTCTCTCTCTGCACGGCCTTGTCCAGCTGGATCTGCAGATGGTCTAAGGACTCCTTCTGAAAGGTGATCTTTAAGGAAGGGGAACATCACAGTCAAGTTCATGGCCACAGATTCATTCTTTGTGCCTATAGCAAAGCAACTCCCTCTGAATCAACCTGCAGAGCAGACTGTGGTAATGGCCATGCCTTCACCTCACTGTTATATAAGGAAGAGCTGCCTCCAGGCTCTTCTGCAGCCCTCTCGCCAATCTCCCTCTTCTAGGTAGCATATTCCCCAAATACCACAATGTGCCAGGCCCATGAAATATTCCTTTCGCAGACCCTGCAGCCCTTGATAAGATCTGGAATCCAAATCCAGGACAGGAGACAAGATAAACTTCAGTTGTAACTTATGCCTCACTGTTGGTTCCTTAGTTTGAGAATTCACTAGACTTGATGCACCATAAAAACAGGACTCTGCTTTTGCACACTGTACCCACATCAACTATCATGCAGGGCATGGGACCTACTAGGTGCTTTGTTAATACTGTGTGATTATTTATTTATCCTTTTGGCTGAATGAGATATTGCATTGGGCAATGTTTGTAATCAGGGATGAATTTAACACACAGCTGAGGCAGAAGTGTGATTAAACACTGATGTCTGTGTATTAAACTTAGTAATGAGTATTCACAGTATAGCTAAGCGGAACTGAGAGTGAGAGTTAGAAGGTCTGGATTGAGGTCCTGGTTCCTTTTCTTAATTTGTCATTTTCTTAATTTTGCTGAGTCTCAGTTTTCGCTTTGTAAATTGAGGTGATTTCAGCTGTTTCATAGAGTTTTTGTGATGATAAAGCAAGATGATGTAAGAAGAAAATCATACAGCAGTGAATGATTTTCATGTGATCATGAACACATGGAATAATTAGCTGCCTTATCATATACTTTACCTAAGGACAGAGCTCTTCTTCTGACTCTGGAAGCAGGAGGGAGACCTTAGGAATTCATATGTCTGACTTCTGTTCTTTGGTATTCTAGTATACCTGCATTTTCCATGTGGCTGTACACACAGAAACATTCTTTTAGGCTTTCTTCAGTAACTGCTCAGTGTTTGAAATTTATTACTTTTTCAGATGGAAATTTTGATTATCTTTGGCCCTAGGAATTTGTGAGATGAGAAGTGTTAGACTGGACTTCAGAACGTGCGTTTACATGCACAGGGCGAAACTATTCCTCAAGATGGAACAATTTTGTCTTCTGGAAATAGAAGTGCACTTTTATGGGGACTTTTGAAAAATATGGAATGATGTGGGGTCTTTCTAGTGAACCATGGGAGTCACTGGAGAAACTATAATTCACCATAAGTTCTTGATAATTGGTGACTGACTTGAGAAATGTCACCACAGGCCTGTGACAGTAAAAAGAAGGGTAGTGGGAAAAAAATCACAATGATGGCAGAAGCTAAATGATAGCTTTGCCTTAAATTTCTTTAACATGAGTGGTTTAGCTTGGAGAAAGATACTAAATACCTGTAGACTGACATATGTAAATCACAGAATCAAAGAATTCTAACCAAAGGTCTCTTAAAAGACCTCCATGGTCAAAAGCGGTGACTTTGTAAGTGAGTTCCACTTAGTCATCCTTGATTGCTTGCTTCCTCTCACATTATTTCATCAGTTAGTCTAGTCGGTTCTACTGCCAAAAACACATTCTGAATTTGTTAACTGACATCACTTTGGCTTGGATGGCAGGAGCTTTCTAACTGGTTTCCTTATGTCTTTTTCTTAGTCAGAGTTGTATTTTGAAAACATAGATGAGTCATCTCTCTTACTCCTTTGAGGAAATCACACCACTACCCTTTCACTGCTTTTAGAATAAAACCCAACATTTCATAGCAGAGGCCACACTATCTGCCTCTGCTAACTTACTGACCTCACCCTTCACCAGTATCCCCTTCGATTGCCTCAGTCCAGTCATACTGGCCTTATTCTACTTCTTAGAATGTGCTAAGTGTGGTATTAAGAGTGATCTATGATACACAGTCAGGACTCATGGTAGGGGAGCAAGGGTATACCAAAACTAGGACCAATCATTCTTCTTCACCATGGGACAGATGACAATCATTTCAATGTTTCCTAGAAAAGAAAGATTTGATAAAATCCAACATCCATATTGATAGCGCTTTTAGTACCTGGGGAATTGAATCGAAGACACCTGATAAAGGACAACAACAGGAAGCCTACAGGGAGCATCAGCCCTGAGCATGGACTCCACTAGTGTACAAGCCAAGAAAGGGCGCTACTGGTGAATGCCACCTGTAGGCACTGTCCAGAGCAAAAAAAGCAAGAACAATGACAGAGGGATAAATTTACAGAGGTTTAGAAAATTGATGTTGCTAAATGACGTAACCATCCACCTAGAAATGTACTCAGTCCGTATGTTAGACCATCCCGTCACTTACTTGTTCCTTCTGTAAACGGAGGATCACGAGCTATCTATATATATCTACTTGGGAGTAGAGAGATGGAAGACATGCAAAGGACAGCTGAATTCAAACAGAGTTGCACATGTGTTAGATGCCATTTGCTACTTTTCTGTCATCTTTATTTGTGTGGTGCTGAGGACAATTTCCATTTTCAGAAATGTTCCATTGCAAACTGACCCCCCTCCCCTACCCGCCCATGGATTCGCTCAAACTTTGATCTAAAAACCTACATTGGAAGACTTGATGCCAAGTCCTAGACCGTCTGGGAATTCCACCAGATATGAAACAAGACCTTCCATGTGTGGAAGGAACAGTTTTATGGTGGAGGAGAGATGGGTGCTGATGTCAGGTCAAGGGTTATTGCAGGGTTCCAGTTTCCCACCACTTTGGGTCTTTTTTGGTTTACTCACCTCATTATTCAGCTCTTGGATGGCTTGCTGGGAGGTGTTGAGTTTACAGAGAGAGGATTCCAGTTGTGCACAACTTTGCCTTAATTGTCCTTGGAGACTCTCATTTTCCTCCTCACACTTTCTCAAATTCTCCTTTAACTGCTCTCCCATTAAAGAACAAAGCCCAGAAAGGTGTTACTTTGAGACTCCCGCAGAAGCGCACCCTCCTTCCCTAACTCACAGTTCTACTCTACCCTCAGACCTTCTCCTAGTCCCTCATCTTTCCCCCTTTCCCTCCTGTTCCTGCCAAGCACCCATAGTCTCTGTATCCCCCACACCCATCTGGATTCATGTCTGACCCTGGATTCAGCTTGCCAGTTTCTTTTCTCACCATCTTTTCTTTCTTTCTCTCTTCCTCTTGGAGTCTCTCAAACTCTTGTTCCAGTAACTTCTCCTTTTCTTTGTATTTTTTCAGCTGCTCCTGCTTCTCCTCCAGTGACTTTGTTATCTCCTGAAGTTCTTCTTTTAATTTGCTTATGTTGGAGGCTTGCTCCCTGTTCTGAGAAAACAAAGATGACACTGAAGACAGTCTTAGTCTGTATATATTTTTTTGGGAAAAAAAATCTCTAGATAACTGTACATAGGGAATGTAGAAATAAATAGACAAGCAAACAAGTCCTGGGTTACTTAGCATGCATAACAAAAAAGTTTCCTCTGATACTCAGCAACATTTTCTCATTGTTTGATTAAATACATCAACTTAATTTTATTTATAAATCCAGTTTCTAGGCATCAACTTCCTCTTTCCACATGCTCACCAAATCTTTCCACATAAAGGCTTCCTTGAATAAAGATTTTTAAAAAAGTCTCAGGACAGCACAAAAAAGAATAATTCAGAGATCAAAGCCTTTAAATTGACAAAGTTAATTTGGAATCCTGGGAGGATTCAAGCTTAGTCCTTGAAAATGCTTATGCTTGGTGATAGGAAGCTGAGTGGCTGGGTTAGCACGTTCACGTAAACTCTGGACAATTAGCTTGCAGTGGGTGAGTGGTGCCATCTTGCCATGCGAAGACCAACATATTTCATGTTACACAGAGCAAAAGCTTGAGCCAGTGGCATACTGGCCCTTCATACCTGGTGTTTCAGGTGTTTTATATGATCTAGCAGTTCATTCACTTTTGCTTCCTGCTCCGTCAATGCCTTTTGAAGCTGTTTCCTTTCCTTTTCCGAATTTTCAAGCTTCCTCAGCATCTCACTGTGTTCTGACAACAGCTCCTCTACTCGTTTCCTAGAACAAGATGGAGGACAGACTGTGAGCTGGCCACATGGGCTTGCTAGACTGTTCCTGGGCAGCTGCCCAGAGCAGTTCTAACAGACTCACAGGGTCAGGGCTGGTCTCTGAACCTGTGTACCTGTTGGCTGTGAGTTCTCTCTGCAGTTCCTGGATGGTGTCTGCCTTCTGCTTCTCCATGAAGAGGCAGTTTTGCAGTTTCCTCTGGGCATCTTCCAGGTTACCCTGTGCTATTTTGGCCTCTTCTTTATATTGGGCTGCTTGCTGTGCTGCAGAGGATAGGAGATGAGCCGGGGACAATCCCATGTGAGAAGGAAGTCCGTGTCACTAAGCTTTCCTAATGAAGGCTGGTTAGGAAGCTTGTGCCTCATTTTGTGACCTGTGTCAATTTTCAATATGTCGTCATCCCTCTCCACTTTACTATATCTCCTTAGAAGCACTGCTGAATGATCTATCTTCAACTACTCCCCAGTGTGCACTTTTTTAAAAAAGATGTATTTATTTATGCTTATAGAACTGGGGTTCAGGCGAGAGGTGCAGGAGTGGTGAGAGGATTCACCAGAGGTAGAGTGTGCAGCAGAATAGGCTGACTGATGAAGTACACTGCTGAGGGGAGTGGATGCAGTGGGTGAGTCAGGAGAGGTCTGCCACACCATGTGGGTCATCTCCCTGATAGGGATCGAACTTGACTGAAGTGGCTATAGCTGCAGGGAGCTTCATGGCACTGCGCTTTAACCGGTGGCAACATCAGGGAGGGTCCTGTGGACTCTTTCTTGACTAACCTTAAACAAATGGGTAGAAATTGCTGAGTGTCTCTATATGCCATGTTACTGGGGCAGATATTGATGCTCATGGAGTTCAGAGTGTAATGAGGGAGAGAGGAGCTGTCCTCCTGACACAGAGAAGGCTGTTATGGTAAACCTGCATCAGCATTATGGGGAAGAACAGGGTTTACAGAGGAGCAGAGGCTGAGCTGGGCTGGGCTTGGACAGTGGGGTGGAATGGTGGGAAGCAGAGCTGAGTAAGAGTGTAGATGACAGAGGGCTTGGGAAGACTTTGTAAAACTGTGAGTAGGGACTTGACAGAAAGTGCTTTAGGAAAACTGGAAAGGAAGAGAATGGAGAATGACTTCCTACAATATTGTTTTATCCCAAGTCCTTGCCTCCACTGGGTATACAGAGGAATATATCCCAGTCAGCTGGCTGTTGGAGTTCCTCTATGCCAAATACACCCCTACATGCTCTACTTTTCAACCATCATATTTACTTTAAACATCACTTCTCTACCCCCTTCCTCCGGTTTCCCAGCTCCTTTAAGAGAAAGACAAGTGGCTGCTCTAGCTGGAGTGCTATCACTAGGGAAGTAAATATGCACCCTGGAAGAAGGGAGGATTTTTTTTTTAAGCAGGGAAGAGAACAGGTTGAGTTTTGGGAATGTGGAGTTGGAGGGGAAGGTGGGTGGTCCAGTTGGTTAGTCTCCACAAACAAGCATGACCACGGTGTGAAGTCAGGCTGGGGCTCCAGGTTAGCAGTCATCTGCAGAGAATCGCAGCCTCTGGCAGGCGCAGTGCTTACCAAAGAGTGCTCTAGAGGAAGGGGAAGCAGGAGGAGAAGAGGACGGGGTGACAACTCTGATCACAGCAGGAGGCAAAAGAGGAAACAGTGACCTAGGTCTGTGGAAGAACAAGGACCTGCTGTGTCTCCAAAGGTGAGTGACAACTGTAGAGTTGTGGGGGCCAAAGCGTGCATGCATACACACACACACACACACACAAACACACACACACAGAGTTAAAGCAGGGTGAAGAAGGAAGTTGTGCTTTGGATCTTTCTTTTTTTTTCACTCCAAATTGATCTATCACTCACACAACATAAAATTTACCCTTTTAAAGTATACAGTTCAGTGGTTTCTGGCATACTCACAAAATTGTGCAGCCATCACTAATATCTAATTCCGGAACATTTTCATTACCCCCAAAGAAACCCCATATCCAAGGCAAGGCGTTATTGGTGACCTCTGAGAAAGCAGTTTCCGCAGAGGGCATGGACACAAGCCACAGTGCAAGCTGTGAGGGAGAAAAAATGTTGGAGGCAAGAGGAGGGAGAGGATTAAAAGCCAGGAAGAAAAAGGTGAGCTGTGCCATAAGAGTCCTTGAGAAGACGAAGAAGAGCGTGTGGCAAAGAAGTGAAGAACAAAGCCTTGTCCTCCCTGTGGGCAGGAAGGGACAGGGCCTTCACCTCAGGCTGCTGAGAAGATGGTGGGCATGGAGGTCAGCAGTCTGCTTTCCCCGGCTGAGCACCCACTGTGTGGTAGGGGCTTCAGAGGGCAGGAGAAATTGGGGGTCAGTGAAGGAGCTGGGGAGGGCAGGTGTACCTGCTGCAAGCTGGTAGGGTGAGATCTTGAGTAGGTTTCCAGGAAGGAGGGAAGGGGCATTTAGGAGGTTGTTCTGGGCCCTGGGACTTGCTGGGGTCTTACCAGCCAGTCTCTGTTGCTGTTGGGCTTCTTCTAGATAGTCTTTTAGCTTCTGGTTCTCAGCTCTCAGGGATACACACTCTGCCATTTTGCATTTATCTTGCTTTACTTCCTGGATGGCATTTTCGAGTTCTGCTGCCATTTGTTGCTTCTTCTCCAACTCCATCTCCTTTTTCATGAGATTGTTCTGAACCTGCGTCAGTTCCTTCTCTAGCTGGTGCAGCAACTCATCTTTCTCTTGGAGGAGCTAAGAAAAGCAGGTTAATGCTGATAAAGACCGAGCAGAGGCAGGACAAAGTCATCAAAGACTGTGCTGAGCCTTCTTCCAGCCATCACCTCCTCCTGGCCACCTTCACTCCCTGTCTCCCCTCAACTGTTCTTAACAGCAACCACAGAGGGCCTCTAAAAATGTAAGTCCTCTCGTGATGCCTCTTCTCAACCCCCCGACCCCACATACATACGCTATCTCACTTGAAAAAAGTCACAGGCCTTACAGCGACCTTCTTCCTGAAATTCATGCCTGGTCCTTGGCTGATTCCCCTCCTGACCAGCTTCATCTGGTCCCCCAGGAAGGCTCCAAGGAGACAGATGGAGCACCTTTGCAACTACTCTTCTCTCTGGATGAAATATTCTTCCTTAGGAATTTGGCTGAATGACTCCCTCACCTCATTCAAATCTCTGCCCAAGTATCAGCCTCCAGAGAGGCCTTCCCTCCACCCTATATAAAGCAGTTTGAAGCCTGAATTTTTTAGGAATTATTAGTCCTGACATATTATATGTTAACCCTGTTATTTGTTTGTTGTCTGTCTCTCCACACTAAAAAAGTAAACTTTGAGAGTAAGGCTGTGGTGAGTTTAATTACATTTATAGTGGCCGAGACAGTGCTTGGTGTACGGTAGGTGCTCAAACTACTTGTTGGATGAATAGGAAATAACTGGAAGCTGCTAATATACTTGCTTCTTGTTGCCATCTCCTCAAATACCTCCATTTTGACTGATGGATCTCCTTCATCCTTAAAAGAGGAGTTTGTAACAACAGCCAGCCAATCAGTTGGTTGGCTTCTACTAGCTCTTGTGAAAGTTTAAGATTGAATCTTCTGGAAGTTGGACTAGCATTGACTATAAATGCTGGCATTGGTTTCACAACCTTTTTGTTGTTGGTTCCATTCTTAGGCTTGATTTATGTTGGCCATTACAGCTCTTCTAGGATGTAATTCCATTAATATTCCCAAGCTGCCTGATTTGCATATGCACCGGCTACTTAGAATTGTAAAACGTGGAAATTCATTTGAAGTGCATAATAAGGCTACACATTATTGTATAGCATTTCTCTCTGCTCTCAAGCATAAACAAAAGTATCAGGGAAGTGCAAGAGTATCCAAAATTCCCTACCTTGCATGACTGGGGGAAGGACCTCCCTATAGTCAACACCTCTGTTAAGGTTCGTGGACATGCACATTTTATTAATCTATTATATGCACTGAAAAATACCATGGAAATGCCTAGAATCACTCTGGGCTCTAAAATTCCAGTCTCTGATGCTCAAATTCACTCCCCCAGCAACCACAGAACAACTGTGGCCAAAGTGTGGCCTCACAGCTGCCCTGCTGGTGGCTCCCACCAGAGCTTCTCACCTTACCTTGTCCTTCTTCAAGCCAAGCTTCTGGGTCTCTGTGAACTGTATCTGTAGCTCCTGCAGCCGCCGCTGCATAAAGGTGAGCTCCCTGTCCTTCCTCTCCACGTGGGCGGAGGCCTCTTCCCGGAGTCCATGCAGGTCTAGCTCCAGTTTCATCATGTCTACAGAGTGAAGGGACAGAGGGCTTCCTGTTTAGAAGAGGGCTCCCGGGCTTCCTTCTGGCTCCCTCCGCCACTGCCACCCGCTGTGGCTTACCCTTCATGATGTTTTTCTTCTGTTCCGACACAGCTTCTAGCTCCATGCGCAGGTCCTTCACAAGGTTCTGGTACTCCTCCACGTGCAGGCACTGGCTGTCTTTCTGCTCCTGCAAGTGCTTCAGTATCTGGGCAGGGCAGGATGAGGACATGGAGGAAGAATGCTTTCTAGGATGCCGAGGCAGACTAGGCAGAGCCATAGAGACAGAAGCTTAGGATGGTGGTTGACAGGGGCTGGGGAGGGAAGGTGGAGAGGAAGGACTCTTGGAGACATGGAGGCTTCTTTTTGGAGTGATGAAAATGTTCTGGTGATGACTGCCCACATTTTGTGACTATACTAACTGTACACTTTAGAAGGTGACTTTTTTAGTATATCGATTAAAAAAATTTTAAAAAGGTAGACTTTTCGCTCAAAATGTGCATAAAAGTCACTACTCCTTGCTACAACTGATGGTTATTTATGGAACACCTACAGAGTACGTGACACTGTCCTCATTGTGGAAAACTTTAAAAGTTGCTAAGTGCTATATGGAAGAACAGCAAAAGGGGAATGGCGGTCTATGGGGCAGGGTAGAGTGTGCAACTTTAAATAGGATGTTGGGGTTGGGCACACTGAGAAGGTGGCCTGTGAGCAGGGACTTGCTGCAGGGGAGAGCACGAGCCATGTTGCAGGTATCTGAGGGAAGGGCTTGGCAGACAGGAGGCCTAGCCAGGATGAGAGCACAGAGAAGACCATGTGGCTAGAGTGGAGCAGTGATGGGTAGAAGAGGAGGAGATGGAGCAAAGGGGGGGGGGGAATCACATCATGTGGGGATTTAGTCTCACGAATAACTTTAGCTTCTACCCAGAAGAGGGGGGGATTGGCTGCAATCGAGAGAAGGAGCTGTAGTTAGTTATCTGGGCATCAGAGGATGGAAGGGAAAGATATTTAGTGACTTGTGGGTTGACAGTGAGGGAGAGATGCAGCCTGAAGCTGCACAGCTGGAGAAATGCAGACGTCACCACATGAGCTGAGTGTGGACACACTGGGTGCTGGGTTATGACTTCACACTCTGCTAGTAGAGCCAGAGAGGACTGTTGGGGTGAACTCTGATGTTACAGTGCATTCCTACTGGAATACTGAGGTCACATGACTGCTTTGGACAGCATGTAGAAAGTGGTGGAGGCAGATATATTCTGGCTTTTTAAAAAAATATTTATTTGTGCATATAAGAACTGGGGTAAAGACTAGAGGTGCAGAGGGTGAGAGGATTCACCAGAGACAGAGTGGGGAGCAGAACTGGCAGACTGACTGAAATATACTGCTGAGGGGAGCAGTGGGCAGGACAGGAGAGGTCTGCCACACCATGTGGGTCACCTCCCTGGCTGGGGATCAAACTCAGACTGCAGTGGCTGCGGATAGCTTTATAGTGCTGTGCTTTAACCTGTTGCACCACTAGGGAGGGCCTTGTATTCTGTTTTTTTTTTTTTTGAGAATTCTATCACTTTAAAATGTGGATTAGTTTAGAGAGAACTACTTAGATATATACTTTTAATTTCACATGATGAAAATGTTGGAGATTTGTTGTATGACAGTGTAAATAACTTTAACATGAGTGAACCATACTTAACCACTAGAAATGGTTAAGGTGGTAAAGTTAATACTATGAAATTTTTACCACCATTAAAAAAAAAATGGGAGAAATAAAGACATTTTTCAGACCAAAAAATAAAAAAATAAAAAAGCGTGACAAGATGTTGTAGGTCAAGATATGAATAATTTGGAAGTGATCTCTAAAATACACATGGGCAGTTGTCCAAGGAGGACCTCCAAACATTCTGCCTTTGAATGTTCTAGAAAGAGATGAGCACCACTCCACTAAGAGATGGCTTGCAAAATTTGTGTGCTGTTTTCTCTGCCTGCCACTCCGTTGGCCTTATTTCAACACCAGCAGGCAGACCCTCACTTGCCCACAGCATCATCTCATGTGACTGTGTCTTGTCCCTCAAGTAGCTACTTGTTTTCATGACTTAAATGCTTACTCATTATTAGAATCAACTTTTGAGATAAATTTGACTTTTGAAAACACCAGGTTTTCAATATAGGGGGTGAATTTAAATTAATAATCTTCACTACATTTGCTACTTCTTAGTTCCAGCCAGAAACTAAAGTCTGGTTGGTCCTATTCAATCTGGTAAGCCAACAAGAGACTGTCTTATTTGGGTGTACTGCTGCAAGTGGCTTAAGAGAAGTGCAATTCTCAGATTCAGTTGCCAAATATAACGCTACCAGACAACCCTGATGGAACCTGGTGTGTGCTTGTGGGGCCAAAAGGGCACAAAAATATAAAACAGAACATAAAATATGAAAATGAAAAATAAGCAAGAATAAGAATAAGAAACATAGAATGACATTCAACATGCTTCAACCTCATTAGACACAAATGAGCAAAAGTTCTCCCACCTTTTTGATGTCTTCACAATCTTCTGAGGAGCTGGGAGGATGTCTATGGGTAGCTGTATAGGAAGCAAAGTCTGCCTGTAATTTTATCAAAGCCTCTTCACGCTCCAGAACCTGCAATCAAGTATAGGTTGGTTATACTGACCAGTCAATCCATGGTGTCTATGCTACTGAGGCACTGGCAGTGGTTTTTTTAGATTTCACCAGTGGCCACATTTTGGACTCCCTCTTGAACTTCTACATGGTCCAATTTTTGAGACAGAAGATGGTTCTTTGGAGACTGTGATGAAATGCTGTACCTAACTTATCAGAGTTCAATTATTCGAAGTTCAAGAACTAAAGGTAGTTTCTTATAGATAGGGTGAATGTATGTGAACTTTCTCTAAAAATCTAAAAAAAAAAAAATGAAGTTTTTCTTCTTATTTATTGGAAATAATTACAATAAAACCCAATTATTGAAATTAAGGTGTAAAAATTTCATCTTCATTTATTCTCCCCAGTTTGACTTGCATTAAGTGGAAGAGGCATTAATGGTAATTTCCAGTGAATACTTCTATATTATGATCAAAGGTTTCCAAAAACAAAGAAATTGAACTATACTTAAGGATTCTGTAACTTATTTTGAACAACAATATATTACAAACATCGTTCCATGCAGCCTTTCAGATATGCTTAATTATTTTTCTTGGCTGCATATCATTCCACCACAAGAATTGCTCTTTAACCATTTTTCTCAATCTTTTTAGTTTTTCTATGGATGGGCATGGAGGTTGTGTGATTTTAAGACTCCTTAGAATTTTGTATTTTGTGAGGGTTGGGCGATGTGCATATGAACAGAAGGTGAGGGCAGTATAAACAATGTGGTTTAATTACATTTAAGACAGACTTAATGCATTTAGGACCATTCTATTGACAGACTGCATACATGTTGTTGGTCCTAAGAAGATATACCATAGAGCCTTGGTGTGTAGAAGGCTTTATCATGTAGAAGGTTTGTCCAATTATACTCTGACGCTTGAACAACTATAGAAGTCCTCAGTGACCCATTACTTAGAAAGTATGCCCTTAGTAAGTGACACATGACATTTGAGAATTTCTGGTGAAAGAGAATGACTTAGATAACTCCCCCATCCTCTTTCTTTCCTTGTGGCTTTATTTTGGTTCTCTCTGAGAAATGTTCTAAAAGGCATTTACCAAAGAGTTACTGCAGGCTAGTTTATTTCGAAGTTCCTGGATTAGATCATCCTGTTCAGAGACCTTTTGCCAGACTTCTGACAGTCGTTTCAGAGTCTCCTGATGTTCTTGAATCATGCAGGAAGAAGTGTATATACGCACTTTTGAATGATCCCCTTTGTTCTCAGGCTCCTGGAATATATAAAAATAAGCGATTGGCTTTGTTCAAAATTTTCAGGTTTAACTTGAGAATGCCATGAGTATGGACAATTTTTACACTTATTTTCTAAAAGTTTATGTTAATATATGTGAACCATGGCTCTCTTAAAAAAAATGAACAAAAACAAGTGCATACACATGGAAAAAAGCTTGATCTTTTCATGAGAGAATCCACTGATTCAGTCAGTATTCCTCCAACTTGACCTGACAGTTCCTGTTATCAGGCTTTTTGAAATACCTTCCAGACATGTTTATGCAAATGTATATAAGATTTTACTTTTTCTCCTATACAAATGAAAGTCTTCTACACACTTTTCTAAATATTGTATTTTCATTTGAGAATTTTTAAGGGTATTTTCCATATTGTTAGTTGTGCATCAATCTTTTCTTTTAAAGTCAACTTCAAAATGCACAGGTACTACATATACTCTCTCTCTATACATATATATGTATAGATTCTAAATATTGTAACATTATAACTAAAACATTAACCTTCTTTTTGCCTAATTCCCCATACTCCATGATTTCCCAGAGAAGACAATTTATGCATAACTTTCTAGAACTTTATCTATATATTTATATCCACATAAATGAATACATAGACTACAAGTGATGTGTTGCCTTTTTAAAAACATAAATGTCAATGTGAATTTAAATTTTACTAAGAAAAGATCTATAAAATAGAAAAGTAATCAACAAATATTTGAAAGTAAAGAACAGAGAAGGAGGACCCACTCTAAAAGAAGCTCTCCAAACCTATTTTCAATTAAAGTCACTATAAAAGTCTGACTCTGTGGCAGGTACTGGCAAGTACAAATGGGTCTTGATACATACAGGTTCTGCATCAATCACAAGTTGAAAATACCCACTATTTGGTTAGATCTACGATGGCAGTGTGTGTACTGACCACATACAGATTTTATTTTCCAATATTGTTCTCTAAACAATATAGCATGACACAACTATTTACATTTAAGCATTTAAGTTGCATTAGGTATTATAAGTAGCAGAGAGATGATTTAAAGTAAATGGGTGGCTGTGCAAAGGTTATATGCAAAGATTGTGCCAGTTTATACAAAGGACTTGACCCAATGAGGGCCTGGAATGACTTTAGTACAGAGACCAAAGGATAACTATAGGTCCAAAACACAAAGGGTCCAAAGAGGGCCAGTTGGACAGATGAATCAGTATCAGGATATACTGAGCTGGTGCTTCAAATCAGTGGGGAGATGATGGGATGTTCATTAAGTGAAGCTGGACAACTGAGATTAGTTTGATAAACATAACATTATAGCCTTATCTCCCATGTATGTGTGTGTGTGTCCCAGACAGGCAAAAAAAAAAAAACAAAAACAAAAACATAAAATATAAAATTGTTAAGAGTTCTAAAATAAATGTAAGACAAGCTTTTGTAACTCTGGGGATAGAGAAGTCCTTCCTAAGCAAGACATAAAACCTCAAATCTATAAAGAAGGACCGAGAGTTTCAACTTCACAAAAATGAAAAAGTTCTGTATGGTAGAAAAACACCATTAATAAAGTCGAGTGAAAAGTTACAAACTGGAAGAGAACATTTGAACATACGTAATGAAGCATTATTACCTGCAATATATTAAGAAGGTCCTATAAGTCATTATGAAAAAGACTAATAACCCAGTAAAAATAGGTTATGAATTTAAACAGGTAATTTGTAAAACAGAAGTCCACATGACCAATACACTTAAGAACAGCACTCAATACTTCATTAGTGGGGCAGTCACTGGGATCCCACCGTGGGATCTCAGATTCCTATCAGCACTGAAGGGCTTCCTCTCCAGTTTCAGGGAGAGCTACTGTTTTGTCCTAAGACAGCTTAGCTGTCACTCTCTTCTGGGGATTGCTGGGACTGACGAAAACTGCCTCTCCCTAGGGACAGCTCACATCTGATAACTGATCGATGTGGAGGTATAAAGGTCAGTTGCCTTCCTCCTAATTTAGGACTGCTCTGAATGTCCGTCCAGTTCCAGAGCCCCTCATAGGGCTGGCTGAGGCCTTTGTTGGACTGCATCACCGCTTAACTTCTCCCTTAGCCCAAATTTGCTTCCTTCCTCTTCCTTTTACAGGTCTTTATACCAAAATCTCTTCTTAACATGTACTGCGTGGTGATCCATCTCAGAGTCTGCTTTCTGGAGAGCCCAGTCCACGAGTATTGGAAATTTAGAATATTAATATTCTCTCTCTCTATTCTGTCTATATAAAATGTTAGAATATTAAATGAAATAAAATTGTAATGAGAAAGCCTTTTTATTTCTCATTCATCAGTTTAGTACAACTTAAAAAGACTGAAATACTGTATGTGGGGAATAAACTCAGTTTTGCTGGTAAAAATGTAAACAGCTAGGACCTTCTTGGTGTGCAATTTAGAAGCATCTTTAAACATTTAAAAGAAGCCTTTCCTTTGACTTCAAAATCCCATTTCAGGAAATTGCTCCATAGAAATAAGGAGGCTTTTTACATCTTATTTAAAATAGACAAACAGGTCAGCAGATGATACAGTCATACCACAGAATACAAGGTAGTAACTGAAAGAAAAGGTCAAGGCAGACATTTAAAAAGCAAGTTGTAGAATCACATTTATAAAATGGCCCATTTATGTAAAAAGAAAACCCTAACTATATAGCAAAAGGCTGGGGGAATTTCTAGCACATGATTTGAGTGGGTGCCTAAGAGGAGGAAAGTAGGTCGGAGACCAAAGGCAGACTTTCACTTTTAACCTCAGTTCATCCTGAAGAACCTATATCACTGTATTACTTGTATAATTATAAAAAGTAATGAAAACAGGCACAAATCTGGGCATTTCTGGCTCTTCTTTGCCATGCTTTATGACTTTCTTCTCCTGTTTGGCTCTGAAGTTAGGGTTTGCATGAGTCCTGTCACCTAGAAGAGCCTTTGTGGGCCACTATGGGAACATGAGATATTTGAGAGCCCAGTTGGTAATTTGCTTTCTGTCTTATTTGAAGCGATGGCTCTTTGTATTAATTAAGGACATCAAAATTGTTAAGGAACACTCTGAGGATACCTGACGGTTAGACATTCAAAAGTTGAGGGCTAGAAAATTCAAGGTCAGGAATGCCATCTGGTTGGAGTTTTGAATTTCTGTCGGAAGAGGCAGGACGGTTCCAGGGGACTTTGGGAGCATGTCAACTTGCTGGATATCCTGGTCTAACGGTCTGGTTTAAATCCTACCTGGCTGACGATCCCGCTGAGTTCCCCTTCCAACATCTTTACTTGGCACTCCAATAGCTCGATGTTGCTCAGGGATGTCTGGTATTTATCCCTGTAGAGATTTAAACTCCTTTCTAGCGAGACAATCTTGTTCCCTGCCAAGGCAAGCTGCTCCTGGGCTAGATGGAGCTTCTCCCCCGTGTTCTCATGATTCCCCATTTCCTCTTCATAGAGAATCACCTATGGAGTAGGAATGAAACACATTCAACCTCTAGAAACATCTAATGAGAGATTGGCTATAAAATTCCATCTAGAGCAGTCTTATGTCTTCCCTTGAAATCTATATGCACAGAATGGGCTCAGCACAGTCTAAAAGCTGCAAAAATATATTAGAATGCTAATGATTAGAAACCAAAAAATAACTTTTACTTAGGTGGAAGGTACTTTTTAAAGGCAGGAATCATACCTATGTTCCCTTCTACCTGGCATGTAGTAAGCACACAATAAAGACTTGTTAGTTGATTAATAGGAATGAATTTATATAACCCCATTTTTTAAGGGCATGAAATGCCAGTGTTCTTTCTTTTCTAGGTATTCTCTAGAGGTCTAATTTAGAAAATGGAGAGCCCCTCACGCGCACAGGTCCATGTCAGTAAAGGCCCCAAGAGACAGTGGGAGCATGACCTGAAATTCTTCTGGGATTTGCATGGTCCTTACTTAGATTCCCTTTCTCCCTTATCAATTAATTAGTCAACCAACTGACAGATATTTATTGATTGCTCATGAGCAATGTCTTGGGTGGTGAAGGGTATATAAAACATAGGCTCTTCCCTCAATGAGTTTCAAAGTCTTACAATTTGGGTGTGGTGTGATTTAAAATTAGCAAATAACTGTATAGTGGCACATACTAAACTAGCCTTGAATTCTAAGTAATGAGGAATTAAGAGCAGAAGGGCCATCAAATCTTGTAGCATAGAATTCATACAGGACATATCTTATTGGGAGGGAGGGTCAAAGCTAATTATACTTGCTGCCTGTCATGTGAGCCTCCTTGTAGGAAGGACTCATCTAGTTTGAGGTGTTTATTAAGTAAGGAGAAGAGTTAAAGAACATTTTATATTCAGACATTTGTAACTCAGGTGTCAGTGACCCCTCCATAGCTCCTTGGCAATCATCACTTCTTTGCAAGCTAAACTCACACTAGCAGCAAGCACCTTCAGCTTTTGTTCTTAGGACTGCTTTGACTTCAGGAGGCCACACAAGCAAAGGAGCAAAACAGGGCAGGTTACATGTCTTAACCAAAAGCTGGGGTGGATTGGCTGGGATCACTTTCAGAGGTCTCAAAGGGACTAAATCCCAATTGCCCACAGTAGTGATCTTTTTTTTTTTTTTTTTTTAGTAATTTACATATCTATTTACATTATAGTTCATTTTAAAATAATGTTTACTTCTCTCCTCCCCCACTTCACCTGCCCATCATCACCATAGTCCCCCACATTCCTCCCTCTCTTTCCCCCTTCCTTGCAGGATATCTCTGGTTTAAAATTGGCGGTTTTTGTTTTGTATTGTAATAACAATGCACTTTCCCCCCCCTATGTCTTATTTGGTTCTCTTACATTCCTCCTATAAGTGAAATTATTTGATATTTTTCTTTTTCCTTATGACTTATTTCACTGAGCATGATCCTTTCTAGATCCATCCATGTTGCTGCAAATGGCATGAACTTATCTTTTTTGATTGCGGAGTAGTATTCCATTGTGTGGATTTACCACATCTTCTTAACAGTGGTTTTCTTTGTGGAAAATCCTGCCCTTTTATGACTCACTTCTTTTACTGTGCTTCTTGAGATCACCTCCTGAACTCCTTGTATTGATCTCCTTGTTTTAGGAAAATCCAACCTTTGATAGAATTTTAATGGTTCTGTGTAACAAAGTATTGAGGGAACTTGGTAGAATTACCTAAAGTGTCCCCCACGCCCCATGCTCTTCTGGATTGGGATCTGTGTCAGTGGCTGCTATTGGTAAATCCCCTATACATTCTCCTCTCTCTTCCTTAGTCATGACTTTATTTGGGACAGCAATGCATCTCACTAAAACACATTCCCTGGGAACTGTTGCCATGTGATTAACTTTGACCAATGATATGTAAATGAAAGTATGTGGGGCTTTTGGAAAATGTACTTAAAAGGGAGGAATGCACTTTTCTCTCCCTCCACCATCCCATTCTGACTATTTGGAACCAGGATGTGACTGTTGGAATTTCTGCAACCAGTTTAGATGACCTAGAGAGTAGAATCCCTGAGTTGATGATGTAACCAGAAGGTAGGACCTCAGGTACCTGATGACACCTACAGTTAACAGAGCAGTCGAAGACCACCCACATCCAAACTTCTTTCGTATGTCATAGAAACATACCACTTATTTAAGCTGCTATTACTTTTACATGCAGCCAAATAGAATCCCAATGAATTCAGGGTCAACTTTATCTAAGCTGCATTCTTTTTTAAGTTAGAGTGAACATCAATTACAATTTTAACACAACCCTTACTATTAAACAACCCCTACTATTAAACCATAGTTTAATAGTAAACCACAGTTTATGCACATGGGCTTTGTCCCTGATCATATTTTGTAGGATACTTTTTCTCAGTTTCTTTTCTTCTCAATCCTTTCCAGCAAATTCCCACTGACCTTAATATTCCCTTTGTTCCCTAAAGTTCCTCATAAAGCTCCTGGAGTTAATCCTGAAGCAATGACACTGTTCCAGACAGTTCTTGGAATTTTTTTTAAAGATTTATTATTTATGCACACAGAACTGGGGTACAGGCCAGAGGTGCAGGGGCGGTGAGAGGATTCACCAGAGTGGGGAGCAGAACAGGCCGACTGAGGAAGTACACTGCTGAGGGAAGCAGCAGGAGGGTCATGAGAGGTCTGCCGCGCCATGTGGGTCACCTCCGGGGCAGGGATTAAACTCATGCTGAAGTGGCTTTAGCTTCTTAGTGCTGCATTTACCAGCTGTGCCACCAGGGAGGGCCCAGTTCTTGGAATTTTATCTTTAAATTTAGACAAAGGAAGGCTATGCTGGGGAGGTTGCCTGTCCCATTTCTTAGAACCCATGGTTTTTGCTGCTTGCTGTCCTTCTACCATTCAACTGGTTCTGGTTCTATAGGTTTGGTCTTTGGAATTTACTTGGGATTTCACAAGGATACTGCTTTCTGGTTTAATAAATACTATCCTGAGGCAGGAATAGAAATGAATGCTGAGAATATACTTAAGCTGAGTCTATACACTTTAAAATCCCAGTCTGAAAAAATGACCATTTTGGTACTCCCAATGATTGACTCGGACTGGTTATCTTAAAAAGAGTAAGTGCCGGGAATTTGTCTATTATCAAAACCTGATGTTTCTAAAAATGATTGATTTAATGGACCTTATATCTCTTTTATAACCCTCAGAGACCCAGAGTCTTTTGCATTTAAATTGCAACGATAATAGAATGGAGATGATGGACTCCCATACACACATGTGCACACTCTCACCCCTGACACACACATGTTATCATGCACCCCACACCCATTATGTCATTCTGTTTAGTTCCCTCTGCTCAGTTTCAAAAAAGGGCAAGAATAAAAGTAGGAATGTTTATGAAAACTGCTCAAGATATTGTGAGCTTTCCTCTGTAAGTCCAAAGTTTGCTTCCTAGTAGGCATGGCCTGATTTCTGTAGGTAAATGGGTACATGGGACATTTCCACAGTTATTCTAGCTATACCTCATCTTCTTTCATTTTGCAGTGACGGTGAAGAAGAACTAGGTCAGAGGTCTGCTTCTCTAGGACGGACTGATACTGCAGGAGGGAACAGTAAGACGTCTGCAACTCCTCTGTGCGAAATTCCAGTTCTTGCTGAAGGGCCAGCAATTTTTTCTTCAGTTGCTGAAGTTGTCTCAGATGACACTGTTTAGAGGGCTCAAGGTCCATCTCTAACTCCTTGAATGCTAACACTGGCTTCTTGTTCTGCAACAGAAGTCGATACACAGAGAAGACTTGAGATCATCACTAAGCATGCATGTGTCCTTTCATGGCTCACTTGTCCAGCTTGCCACCCATCTTTCCCTCCTCTTATCTTTGCATCTACAGAATACTTATTAAACATTTTACTCTACTCACAATGAAACATTGTACAGTATTTCTACTCTCTAAGAAACATTGAAAAGAAGAGGGAAGAAACCCCCATGGTTCTTTTCTACTATTTAGATCTACCATTCTTACTATTTAGGTCAGGAGACAAAACATACACAGAAGGACCTAGAAAGGAGGATAAAGATACACATGATCATGTGCCTATGTCTTGCCTTCACATAGTAGGGAACACAATTGACCTGGGAAGTAATGGATGTCTGCTTGTGGTTCTTGGACTAAACTCAATTGCTAATAATGCCCAGATAAAGTGGTAAACTTTTAGAGAAACAGCTTACTAGAATTCTGAGAAATGGAAGGGAGACAGAAATATAGTTCAGGTATATCTGGTACTGATGTTCACCTCCTGAAGGAAGATGTGACTGCAGATTCAGGAAGGGGGAGGGAAGGGAATGAATCTTAGTTAATCCACAAGTCACTTGCTGCTAACTTCATCACACAACTTCATTCATTTATTCCCTCATTCATTCAAGATAGGTCCACACCTACTTTCTGTCAAGTTTTCTTTTGGCAGAGAGCATCCCTAAGTTGTCTATTGTAGTACAAAATGAGGTCTTTGTGGAGACACTTCCATATTTTCTTGCCCAAGATCCTTTGGCATGTGAAAAAGGCAGATGAAGACAGTGGTCAGTGGATATATTGTAACCCTCCTCTCTACTCATTATTTCCTTACTTATTCTTTAAAACTCTAAATCCTTCTCTTTTTCTCATTTTCCCCTGCAAAGCTGATGTCAGTACCATAGACTTTACAGGCATGCCCTTAACACAGTATTCCATATTTTCCCTTGCATGGTAATTATCTCTGTGATATTATCTCCTAATTAAATTACAGCCTCCTGGAGGTTAGGGCCATGTCTGTTCCAAGTTGTGCAGCCACCATTACAATCCAGTCTTAGAACAACTCTACCACTTAAAAAAATTTCTTCAGGCCCTTTTGTCACTCCTGTTCATGCCTCCCACTCCCGTCAACCACTAATATGCTTTCTGCTCTCTGGACTTGTCCATTCTACATTTCATATATGGAACTGTGTGTGATCTTTTGTGTATGGTTTCTTTCACTGAGCAAGTTTTTGAAGTTCATTCAAGTTGTAGTAAGAATCAGTATTCTATTCCTTTTTGTTGCTAAATAGTATGAATATATCTCATTTGTTGATCTGTACAACTGTTGGTATTTCAGTTTTAGGCTCTTATGACTAGTGTGGCTATCAACATTAATATGGTGGTTATGGTGTGGATATGATACATTCATTTAATTTAAGGAAATATTATGTGTATGCACTATATGTCAAGATGGGGATGAAGAAGTGTATAAAACTGACAAAATTCCTGCTTTTGTGGAATTAGCATCTGGAGGAGGAGAAAAATAAGGGGTGGAGAGAGCGAGAAAGCAAGAGCAAACAAATATGTGATAGAACACACACAAATTAAACATGTAGTGATGTAGTATGCTAGGAGGAAGAAGGGCAATGGAGGAGATAGTTGTAGTTCTCAATTAAGTATTAAGTGAGGACCACACTGAAAAGCTGACATTTGAGTCAAGACTTGAAAGTAGCGAGGGAAGGCGCCCACTGGGAACACTGGGGAAAGAAAAGGGCAAGTCCCAAGATCTGAGTAGAAAAGCCATTTTATTCTGGATGGAGCAGAGACAGTAAGGGTGACAAGGTGAGAAGGGAAAAGCCTACCCAGGTCATTCTAGAGATGTCACTGCTTCTTTCAGGGAGATAAAGAGCATTGGAGAACATTGAGTAGATGAGGGATACGAGCTCCTTCTGTTCTATTAAAAACCAGCTATAGGGAGGAAGAAGCAGAAGAGAGACCAGTAAGGAGACTGTAGCAGGAATCCAGGTGAGAAAGGACGGTGGCATAGACCAGGTGGAGGTAGGAAGTGGTTGGATTTTATTATATTTTCAGAGAGCGTCCACAGGGTTTTGCTGATGCACCAGATGCGGGATAGTGGGAGATAAAGGTCATCCAAGGTAGGATGACTCCATGGTTTTGGTATGAGTCATTGGAGAGATGGAATTTTAGTCTTCTTTAGGGGGAGTGGGCAGGACAGCACGCACAGATAAGGGAGGCATAGTCTACCAGCTCAGAAACAAAAAGACAACAGCTGACTGTGTTCAATTTAAATTACTCTTCATCACTCTCCTTGGAGTTTGTTTCACTCTAAATGCTTCAGAACAAAGAGAGACAAAGAACATGGATCACTAAAATCACCTGCAAATGAAAACCAAGAAAAGATGAACTCTTGGCCTGGATATTTGGTATGTGTGGCTGGATGGAAGCTGATGTAACTTCTTTCCTAAGCCAAAGATGGATTTTGTACTTACTGTGGGAAGCTATAATTACCAACATTTATATTTAGTGTTTTTAGCTAAATACTGTTATTATTTTTAATATAAGACTGTTACTATTCTTATAACTTATCTATGAATGAAGTTTGGAAAGAAGGGGGTTGGGAGTAGTGTGGGAGGAGGTTCTCAAGAACCCAAGTCCTCTGTCTACCCAGGTAAGCTGGGAAATGGGGATCTACTTGGAAAAACACGTGAGCCTGAATAAGTACTAACGGCGCACAAAGTAAAGCAAAAGAGTGAACATCTTGGGTCGGTTAATTCAGAAGGGTTAATCTTAGTAAACATTCAATAGAATCTTTATCAAATTTTGTTCAAATCTTGTTTCTTTTGGCTTTGTTGAAGTTGAACTCATCTCTGAGAATGAAGAAACTGGATTCCTGGTCTTTCTAGCACTGGAATGTAACCTTGGATATGCATCTGCCTTCTTCACTGCTGCATAGGTGTGGCCCAGTTGAAAATGAACAGTAGTCTCCTGATTGTATCTTCTTTCTTTGTTTCATTTCCATATCCCCAACTGTTTTTTTCATTCCCCCCAAAGAATGAGAGAAGTGTCTTTCTTTTAAAAGGGGTTGCATTTTTTCTTTAGCCTCCCCTTCCTAGTATGAGATACACCACCTCAACCACGTGCTCCTAATGACTCTGGCTTCAAAGCCTCCTGTGGGTAAAAAATGTCTTTTTCTATGTATAGAAAACAGTCTGGCAGTGAGACTGGTGAGTTGTTAATTTCTCTTCCCCAAAAGGTCATGTCTAATTTAGAATCTTCTGGGTTTAATTTTGCTATTGGTAACATGATAGACCAAAGGGATGATGACTCTAGTTTAGAAGGAAAAGATAACTCCAGTTTAGAAGGTCAACACTGCACCTGATTTAATTTGTCTGGTAAAAAAGATCCAAGACTTCTCAATCTGCAGAGAAACAAATTTTCTTGGATGAGAATTCAAACACTCTCTCACATTTGTTACCTATGGATTTAGAGGAATCAACATTTTGAAGAGTGGGAGAAATGCCTAGGTTTATCTAAGACATTAAATTTTTACTTATTTATCTGTAAGTATTTAAAAGATGATTTCCCCCCTGAATTTTAAATGAGTAGAAAAGGCATCGCATGGATGAAGCCTACCTCTCTCTTATACATGTGCCAAAGAGCATTATCATAAAGACATCAATGCATTTCCTAGTCTTTTAAGTTTCCTTCTTAGTAAAGATGTAGATATGGTATTAGATTCTACTTTGATCTTTAAACTGAGATTTAGAGAAAATGAGCAAGTTGGAAGTGATTTTATGGAAGTAAGATTAGTTCTTAGAATGACTATCCAGAGTTGGACATGCTTCCTGTGGCCATCTGCCCTGCCAGTTCCCTTAGACTTCTCCAAGCCTCCGCTGTCTTAAAAGGTGGAGAACTGTGGCTGGTAACCTGTAGGAATCTGTTCCCATATTTAGCCAACCTTTCAGTCCTACTTACGGTCAAAGAGATTATAGTGGTTTCTCCCTCCTTGCCTTGCACCCACTTGATCACAGAAGGGAATTAATTGGCCTGGCATGATTTGCTTTTTGAAAAGTCATATTGGTTTCTACCCAGTACTTTGTGCTTTTCAAGTTGATGCTAATTGATTGATGTTAAGTTCTATATTTTCCCTGATATTGAAGTTAAGCTGACAGGTCTATAATTACCAGGATTGTCCTTTTTCCCTTTTTAAAAAGATGAGCACTTCATTTACCCTTTTGCAGTCTACAGGGACATTCTTTATCCTCTTGAGTTCTCAAAAATAATCGCTAGCAGCTATGTAATAACACCTGCCAATTCCTTAAGTACTCTTCCAAGTATGTCATCAGGCCCTGCTGATTTGCTTAAAGCTGGCTTTTCAAAATAGTTTTTAACCATTTTATCTCTTGTTCTCACTTGCACTGACTCTCTTCTGTCTTAGGTTAACATTGCCCTGATGACTGGATCCCTGCTGACTTTCCTCCCTTCATTTAAGAACTGAAAGTTTCATCTTTTTCCAGTTCATTGCCATGAACTTTTCCCATCTTTGAGGTTTAAATGAGATATTTCCCTTGTAACTTTGTTTTAGCCTTATATCACTAGAAAGGTTTATCTGTTACTTTTTATATCTTCTACAAATGGCATTTCTTATACTTTCTGGTCCAGGAGATGGCATAATTCTATTTTTAAGTGACACACATTTCTATTGAATACATCTTTGTAGTTGAGACATTCTTACTAATGGTCTGTGCTTACCAGAGATCAACTTTTTAAAAAGTAAAATAATTTGGAATAATGTGAAATTAATAGTTCTCATATACTCTTCACCCAGCTGAACATAATGTTAACATTTTATATGACCATAGTATCTTTGCCCAGGCCTAAATGACATACCTTATTGGGCTTTTACCATTTTTTCCCCCCTAAATGTGTGCCTTTTTTCCCCTTCTGTTCTAGGATCTAATCCCACATTGCATTTAACAGTTTCACTTAATTTTTTTCATTCCTACTGATTCGAAGTGATATCTCTGTGTGATGATTTCCACAAGTCTATTAATATTTACATATTCATCTAATTACTTTTATCTACAGAAATCAAATTTCTTACATGATTTTCTGCTAAAAATGAAGTCCTCCATATAGTTCAAGATGATTTCGACAATCTGAGCTCTACTGCGTATAGGGATTCCTCCCTAAGTCACTGCCAATGCCAAGCAAGCTGGGGAGTAACTGGAAAAGCCCTTCCTTTTCTGGTTTGATCATCATTTTATTATGCTTTCTCTGTGGTCCCTTTCTCCTTTGACTTTCAGGAACTCCTGTGATTCCTAGCAGGGAGACGAGAGCGAGTCGAGTGAGGCACACATTTCTTTTTTTCTTTTTCAAAATAATATAATAGTTTATTTTTACATCATTTTGTGCCTTTTTTCATCTCAGTTGTAATCCCCCTGGGCTTCCCATCACGAAATCACCCGTGGAAGCACACTTTTTTTTTTTTTAAAGATTTATTTATGCATACTGGGGTACAGGCCAGAGGTGCAGGGACGGTGAGAGGATTCACCAGAGACAAAGTGGGGAGCAGAACAGGCAGATCTACAAGGTATACCACTGAGGGGAGCAGTGGGTCAGGAGAGGTCTGCTGCACCACATGGGTCACCTCTGAGGCTGGGATCGAACTCATGAAGTGGCTGCATCTGGTTTCACAGTGCTGTGCAACCCATTTTAACCCATTGTGCCACTAGGGAGGGCCTTTGGAGGCACTTATTTTTAAGGCAGGACACAGCCATGGTTGAGCAAGTACAGGGCTGGCACCTAAGGAGAGAGTGCCCATGAATTTTGCACCTGAGGCAGCTTGTTTGCTTGCTTTCCCCTTGTCTCATCTCTCCCAGGATTTTGGAGCATAATATATTCTAAATGTACAAGGTCATGTCATTTTGTTTCATTTATCCACTGCCCTGCCAGCCACTCCCTTAGTTGTACATGACATCTGATAGAACATTTTAATGTTCTCACATAATTAAGGTCCTGAACTATGGCCTCCTGCCTATTTCCTTAGCTTCTTGTTAGATATTAGTCAAAATTTCAGAAAGTCTTGGGTTTCCCCTTTGTTACCATATTACATTTCCTTGTGAAAGGCAGTTTTTGCAGGGATTTTCTGTGTTTAAACCCTGCTGTAGAGCTTGTTTCAAGCTGCTAGACCTTCTTCTGGGCAATTAAAATAATAAAACATGATTTAATACCTTTCTCCTACCAAGTTGCCAGGTACATTTATAAGCCACATGGATTCCCCTGGCTGGGGGAATAAATAAATTTGTGACAGCAGTGATGAAAATATCCTAAAACATAAATATTTAGAAATAAGCAGACAATGATAATATTCTCTCTGAGATCCATTTAGGAAGGCCAATGGATTTTTCTGTATTCGTGACTTCTGGGGGCATGGAGCAGTGCTGTGTAAGATAAGGGAGAGCTGCTTTGTTGGTAGCATTTTCAGGGCATTACAGATGGACAATCTGTGGTTTCTACAGGGAGGTGTAAGCCCTGGGACAACTCTAACAGACATAATTAGGAGATACCAGAACTTTGACCACAAACAAAGAACATAGGGTTGCATACACAGCAGCAGAAAGGCTAATTTAGGGGTTTCAGCAACAGATCTGTACAACGGGTAACTGCTTTGTATTTGCCAAGAATTCAAATCCATAAGTGAAATGAAAACTGCAAGTAAGGAATTCTTTTCAGAGACCTGTGGAGAAATATCCCCCCAACTTGTATGAGTAAATTTACAGGCTGGCTTAGTGAGATTAGTGGTACAGTTTCCAAAGAGAGAAACCTCAGGTTGAAATGAAGTTGCCTCTGTTAATGAACTGCCTAGATTAAAATTAAGTTATTAGTTCAAAGTCACAATCTCAAGAAAGAACAGGACTTCTGGTCACACGTTTGTAGGACAAGTGTCACCCTTAGTATCTTGGCTTGGGCTCTTCTGGAAGCAAACCTTGTGCCAGGGAACTGAGTACTGAGAAGTAGTTTACTTGGTGATCTTAGGAAGCCCTGGTAGGAGAGTGGGGAAATGTGACAAGGAAGCGCAGTGAGCTGCTAAAGGGTGTGTTATCAAGCTGATGGCCAACACTGGGATGCTGGGTTCCAGTTGGGAATTCTGAGACATGGCAAAGAACACTGATTAATGTGCAAGAAGGACAGGTTATTTAATCAGCCATCTCTCAATGGTCAAGAGTTGCTTCTAGGACACTCATTCTTTTCTTCTCATCCATTCTTTTGCACTATAGCTCCTTTTATGATTATTTCCTTCACACACACAGAAGAAAATTTCATGGGGAGAGGGTGGTGGGTGTGGTAATAAAGTGCACTGGCTCTGCTGAGGAACAGTGATCTCTCCAAGCAGGCTTTAACTTTCACAGTTGATTTTTAATTATTTCTAACATCCAGTAAGTAGATGATGCTACTCTCCATAGAGAAGTATGATCTGGTCATTTCAGGACCATAGGCCTCGAGTGCTGCAAATTCAGGTGTGAAATGTCAGAAAAGGAAAAGATAAGATGCCTCAGATATCAGATGTAGAAGACCTTGGAGATAGCTAGATTGAAAAAGCCTGAGGGAAGGGAGAGAGGGAGGGGTACTGAAGGTGTATGTGTGTGTGTGTGTGTGTGTGTGTGTGTGTGATGTGGTGTGGTGTGGCATGTGTGCTTGTTTAATTCTCTCTTATTGCTTGCTCAATAGAAGGACCACTGGAAAAGCTTTCAATGTTCCTGCCCCAGGGACCAGAAGTGGCAAGCAGTTGCTGAATCCCTTACGTGGTTGTTGTTCACCATCACCTCCTCCAGACTGAGCTCATTCTCCTGCAAGGTCTTCCCCTGTCTCTTGCAGACATCATGTAGATTTTTGATGTCAAGTTGTAGGCTCAAGAGCCTGCTGTTCAGGCTGCTAACTTCTCTGTCTCTTTCCCCTGCCTAGGCAGTCAAAAAAACAAAAGCATCAATTACAAACTATCAAGAAAATGCTTCCTTTGGTTCACTTAATAAGTTGACAGAGATTTTAAATTTGCTGGAAATTTGTTCATCAACGCTTTGCTGTTATTACTCACCGGTGTAACATTTACATAGTATCCTTTGCCAGGTGCCTGAGTGCTCTGTATTATTCAATTACTTACTTATATTAATTAATCTTTACCACACTGCTGCATCACATACACCTTGTTTTTCAAGACAAAGTCAGTATCTAGAATAATTTCAGGCACCCACTGGACTGTCTATAAACATTAATGGGTCTGCCAATGATGAAGTAGAAATAGTGAGATGGCAAATGAACTCGTCAAGACTATAGTAAATCCATGATGGAGTTGGTGTGAATTCTAATATTTCTTAACTTCTTTTTCTACTCACTAACTTGAAAGATCTCTTTATCTATAAACCTAATTTTCTTCTTAGGCAGTGTCTACCCTCTGGGAGTAAAAGTAAAATTTCTGAGCTGAATGCATGCAAATGTTTTTTAATTACGAGTAAAAAATACTAGGTCTTTTATTATCTTATTGCTGAGTCAGAATGGAAATTAGTGACTAACATCAAAATATAGTGTAAAGCACGGTGACTGGGTGGAATTGGGGGGCGGGTAGAGCTGTGATAAGCAGTGGGTACTCCCTTGCACCTTCCTCTTCTAGGGTTGTGTGTGCTACAATGGTGTGGAGAGGGATGTAGAAGATCTTGTGAACTTGTACAGTCTGGCCCTGTCACCATGCAGATTTTTCATATCACTCACGAGGACAGGTATTTCTACCTCCAAGTTTTAGTGCTAGAACAGAGGCCCACGCTATCATAGTAGGTGCAGTATTAGATCAGATTACCCAGTGCACTCTCTTAGGTGAAGATTCAAGGCCTCAATTAAGGAAACACCACTAAGAGAAATCAGCAAGGAGGTAGGGGAAGCGGGACAGAGAAGGGGAAAAAAGCAAGCAAGGGTATGGTCTAGACTAAGTCCTTTGGGCAGGAGCTTTAACCTGAACCCTCAGGGAACTCCAGAGTGTAAGTCACCCTCTGAGTCTGTCCTGATTAGATGCGATGAAAGCTGGGCTGTCAGACTCAGTATGTCAGCCAATGGCTAAGGGCTGCCTCATGGGGTGCAAGCTCCCCAGGACATCCAGCTCTCTGTTCTTATGAGCAAAGTGACCCCAATAGCTCAAGGGCAATTCTTCTAAGAGAGCTGCAGGTGCAAAAGCACACAGAAGCCAGGAGATATGTGCACTGAAATGGTAACGTGATCCAAGCCACAATGCTAGGGTCCCCTATCTGGTGAGTTGCAGAACGAGGAGAGTTTTGCTTTCTCGACCCTGTAGCCACCAAATCCACTGATAGTTCTGGCTTCCTAAATATAAGAGCTGCATAATGCATATCCCAGGGGAGCTGAAGACCTGATATGGACACAGTAAATCAAGCCTTACTGGACAGGTCAGCTGAAGAGACCTCTGTACGAAGCTGAGGGGGCGGCAGATTACCAGGAGAATCGGACACGGCAATGTCACTGTATGCGGAATTCAGAAGGTTTCCCAGAAGTGCTGCTGTCTCAGCTGATTTATTTCTTAATTTCCATTTAGTACCTGGATTTTTTTTAACCACTTTACAGTTTAATTAGGTTAACGGCATGGCTCTGTCATTAAAAGGATTTCATTATCTCAAACCTCTCTCTCTGTCTTCTCTTGCTCCCTTCCCTTGCTCGTCACTTTCAGAAAAATAACAGTGGTTGTCAACTGCCCCAAGCATATGATTACCATTAAGACAATTACCAGGAACTCTCTTAAGAGATTATGTATAGAGAAGCAAAAGAAGTGGTATACAGACACTTTTCTGACTAGAAAACAAAATTCTTGACCCAATAAGTAGCAGCTGTTTGGTTCTCAGGCTTTAAATTTCTTCTCTCATGGTTATGGATGTTCACTGGGGAGTTGGGAACGGGGGCTTCCCCCATTTTGACACAGAAATATCTTTCTTTGAGCAGATATCTCTGAGCAGATGAGGTGACAGTACAATGCCTGTTCTACAAAAGAGCCAAATGCTTTAGACCCTTAACTTGATGCTGAACATGTACATTTAAGGTGAGGGCCCTGCCACTGGATTGTTACATATGGAACCTGGCACACAGTGGACCCATTAACAAGATACCAGTGCCTGAGTCTCTCCAAGCTGAAAGCTAAATGCATCCCCCACATATGTCTCAGATCATGCACATCACCCCCGCCCTTCCAGTTTTCGATGTTCTCTGAGCAGGTCTGCCAGCCCAATTCTGTTGCAGCACAAGGACTTCAGAATTGGATCTTTAATGTAGATGATCTCATCTAATTGGACATTAGCATCACCCCAGAGTCTCTGAGGTAATTTCTTTATTCATAAGTAAGAGCTTGGAATAATCTTTCTTTGAGGATTTCCTAAATCAGTTATACAAGTATGTTCTGTTGATGTCAAGAGAAGTTTGCTTTTGAAATCAAAATGCAATCATTCTCTTGCAAGGACCAAATAATAAAGGGCCTTTTATTCATCAGAACAGGAATTAAAATGCTGGGAGAACAATAAAGTGATTTCATGAAACAATATTTTGTGGTCTCATCCTATTTTTTATGGTAGGTAGTTGTTAAGAAGAGGCTGTGCTTCTCTCAGAACCCCAGAAAGCGAGTGTTTCTGAGGTTCCAGTAAATCAAATTTCTGGCTGCTATCTTGCACAGAGGTCACTGGCACTATTTCTAATCCTATCTTCTTTATGAAGGGTAAATTCCAGGCAGATGCCTTTTGAGTATCAATATGCAGTAGGAATTGATTTAACATGACATTTCATCAATCAAAGCTCTGTAACCAGTACAGGGGCATGAGATGAACTGGTGTAGAATGCTGACCCTTAGGCATCATTTGATCCTGTCCTGGATCTGAAGTCATTAAGGATGGCTGAAATCACAAGCCTCTACTGCTGGGTGACTTTTCGCATACATAAGCCATGCACTCAGGAACCAGTTTTGCCTCTGTGAGACTGGAACCCAGTCTCACTTTATTTATTTATTTATGAAATCACTTTATTGTTCTCCCAGCAAAATGGTGAGCACTGATACGTAGTTGCTACCATACTCAGGATAGTAATTGGAAAGCAGGCTACTTACTGAAGCAAAATTTCTATTTATTCCATGGGTCTTTTTTTTTTTTTTCCCTTCTCTTTCCAAAAAGCATGATTTCTTGAACAGGTTTCAAAAGAGGGGAAGAAATTTTGCTCTAACCTTCCAAAGTATTGACAATCTTATGTTTTTTGTTGGGGGAAACTGATGTTAAACTGAAGCTTGTGATTCAGTAGCACTGTCAGATGCCAAAAGCTTCACAAAGATGCAACATGGCACCATTCCCAAGTATCTGGCATTTGGATAAGAAAGTCTGAGTGGCAATTTCTAGAGTAATTTTGGCGTCAGCACACAATACTACAAAGGTATCTTTGGAAAATGATCTTTTGTCTGAGGAAAAGAACAAATCCTCAACAGTGGAAAACCACTTGTATTCACCACGACCACTACCACTGTTCAAGAAATCAACTCACAGAGTTAAGTGTTAAAAAGCATGAAACCTTAAAAGTGAGTGTTGCTTTAGGAATTTTTATACTTTACTTGCGTAATAGTAGAGTTTATAGTTATCTATCATAATAATTTTACTGACTTGATATTACTGACTTGATTCCTGAGTTTACTTTTTTATCTATTGCAATTTTTGGTGACTTCTGATGAGAACTAATGGGAACTTACACGAGGTTTTTCATGTGATCAAAAATTTTTGGAACCAATTATGTTTTTATAGTGAAAAATGAGAATTTTTATTGTATTCTAAATTCTTTAAAAATTGGCATGCTGTAAAAGTATCTGGATACACATGGCATATGGCTGCGGTCAACCACCTATGGAATAGGGGCCACTTTTATTGACTTGGGAAGTTGCCACATAGTTTTCCCCATCATCTCCCTGGAGAAATGATTTCACTAGAAGGTAAGCTTCATGAGAACAGAAATCTTTGTCTATTTTGTTCATTGCTTTATTCCCAGTCCCTAGAACAATGCCTGGCACATCAAAAGTGCCAAAGATAACAACTGGAGGAAGGAACAGCTTTCTAGAAATTCTATGCCAAATCCTTACTCCCTGAAGAAATTGAACAAATCCTGTACAGCTTCCTTCAGTAATCCATGAGGAAAGGAGTTGAAAAACTTCTTTCATAAGCTGCTTGCAAGGTAGGAGGTCTGTTAAAAAGCCTATGCCCTATGAGACAACTCTATACCAACTAAAAGATTCTCCTTAAGTCCTTTCTGGAACAAGGCAGGGAAGACATAACACTGACTGACCCAAATATTAGACTAATCAGAGCACTTCCTATGTGCTAAGCACTAGTGTTTTACATTCACATTACTAGTGTTTTACATTTGACTTCATTTTCACAGAAAACCTTTGAAACAGGGGCTCATTATTCATATTTTCTAGGTAAAACAAAGGAAGGTCAGAGAGGGTGAGTAACAAGGGCAATATCATACTTCTGCTATTAGATATGGATTAAAGTCCAGGCTCTTAAATGCTGTTTTGCTGCTCAACTCTATCTGTAATTTTGAGGGGTGTTTATTTCTGGAATTTTGAATTGTGAAACTTGAAAAGAAGCTTTTGTAACAAAGTTCAGCTATATGCACATTTAGAAGTGAGGAACCTTACCTCATCTTTCAATTCCTTGGCACTTCTCAACTCTCCTTTAAGTTTTAGCATTTTCTGAGCTTTGTTATAAACCTGAAAAAGTCCAAGAATTTAAGATGGAAAAAGTATAAATGAGCCCAACCCTTTAAAGATTTTACCTTGTAGATGTATGCTCTCAGCAGGGAGTTTGGAAAAATTTCCTGAATATTAGTGATACCTACTTGCCTATACATCTGTTTGTTTTTTAAACCTGCACCAGGAAGACAGGTTCATATTTTTACCACGCTCTCAAAAAAACACTACTTGGTGGCTAGTTTATTATTTCATTTTGCTAGAAAGCAGGTCTCAAATGATCTTACTTTCTAGATTTTTAATTACTCTGTGGCTCAGATGTAACTAACATAATGCACTAATTATGAGCCAGACAACATGTACATAGCCCAAATCCATTTTCACAGTAATCCTGGGAGACAGATATTACTATCCCCATTTTGAAGAGGAGGAAGCTGAAGCCCAGAGAGGCTAAGTGACTTACTCAAGGTCACAATACTCTTTTACACCTCCACAAGGAGTTTCCATTAATTTATAATTATTTATTTGGAAATACCTGACGATGATGTAATTTTTTGCATATCAAGTTGCTACAATGTAGGAGTTTACTTATAAAGTTAAGAAACTTGTAAAATGCTGAGAATTAACTAAATAAAAAAGCTTCAAAGATAACCAAAGACTTTTGCACATGTATGTGTGTTAGTGTTGGATGATGCATTTGTGGTTACAATGCACTGTATTAAAATAACCTAGTTCATTATGTTTTTAGCTCTAAGAATAAAGTAAGTTTCCATCAGGTACTTACCTGCAGAATAGTTCCAAGAATGAGAAGCTATCAAAATACTCATTCATTGTAATGAACCACATCCCTCACCCCTAATAGAAGCGAAGAGGAAGAAAGAATGTTGGTGAGACATGGAATTTGGAATGTTTTATGGGGTTGTATTCTGGTGTGCTGCATTGTTTATCCTCTTAAGTCTTCATGTGCAGAGATGCATCATGGGAATGGTGATGTGGCATGGGCTTACCCTGTAGGAAGATGTCAGAAGATACTGCTGTAATAAACACCCCAAAATCTCAGTGGTGTAAACCACGAAGGTTTATTTCTCACTTGTGCCACCTGTCCTTTATGAGTCAACTGAGGCTTTGCTTTTCATTGTCCTCAGCTGGTAGAACCTCTATTATCTAGTATGTTGCTTATTGCCATGGCAGCAGAAAGGGATCTGCTTGGTGAATCACCTACAGGTTCTTAAAGTGGAAGTCATACACTTCACTTTGTTCACATTTCATTGCCCAAAACAAGTCACACAGCGAGACTTAACTTCTTCCTTTGTCTCCCAAAAAGGGGGTACCAGGTGTCTTAGCCAGTTAGGCTGCTGTAACAAAACATCACAGCTCTGGAGGCACGGAGATGAAAGCACTGGCATATTTGGTGTCTGGTAAAGACCCATGTATGGTAAGACTGCCTTTTTTACTGTACTATCACTTGCGGGAGAGGCAAGGGGGCTCTCTGAGGTCTCTTGTAAGGGCACTAATCTTATTCACGAGGGCTTCATATCATGACCCAAACACCTTACCTGCTGATACCATCAGCTTTGGGGATTAGGTTTTCAAACCTGAGTTTTTTTGGTGTGGGAGGGCACAAACATTTCATCTAGGTAAATGAGAAGGTTAAAGATAGAATGTCACAGGCCCTCCCTGGTGGCGCAGTGGTTGTTGAAGCACAGCAATAAGAAGCTAAAGCCACTTCTTCATGAGTTCCATCCCTAGCCCTAGAGGTGATCCACATGGCGTGGCAGACCTCTTCTGACCCACCTGCTGCTCCCCTCAGTAGTGTACTTCATCAATCTGCCTGTTCTGTTCCCCACTCTGTCTTTGGTGAATCCTCTCACCGCCGCTGCACCTCTGGCCTGTACCCCAGTTCTGTATGCATAAATAAATAAATCTTGAAAAAAAATAGAATGTCACAAAAGAACACCTGACAGGACTCTATGCCACCAAATTTCTAAACCTGATTCAGCACCTATGGCAAACAGTGGTGTTTCAAAAGGCACTCAACTCACTGAACCTTCATTCTTGTCTCTCTAAGCTAGAGGAATATACCAAATATATAGTATGTAAAGTAGTATGTAGAAGGTATGAACTAGATGAGCAAAGAAAAAGTAACAATTTTCTATTACGCAAACAAAACTATTATTGAGGCTCATTTCCAGAAAATGACCATTATCTTTCTTATCGCTGAGGTATACTGACTCACTGCTTTACCTCAACAGACATCTTTTTTTTTTTTAGTAGCTAGCACAAACTGAGTCAAACCAACTGAGCCTTGAGAATAATATTACTCTATAGGTACACCTATTGATTAGGAAATGATTGTTAAAAGACATTTTGTCTTAAAGGCAAAAAAAAAAAAAAGGAAAGATTTTCTTGATTGTGGTGATTTCACATTCTATGAATTATAGAGCAAAGGTTAAGAGTAACTGGAAGGAAAAGTGGGAGGCAAAGGTGCTCATATTTGCATGGAAGTACATTGGACATGAACAGAATTGATCTCTTGGTATTTAAATCTACTAAGTAAAATAAGCTAGAAGAAAAATAGAGAATTATGTTCCATGAAGGGACATAGGAATCCTGTGAGTCATTAGCAGTTAGCAGTAGTGGGAGACAATTTGGGAGTGCTTATGGACCAAAAAAAAAAAAAAAAGGTTATAGGATAAATTCTCAAAGCATTTGACAGTAATGTTTGCCAGATGAATAAGGAAGAGTGCTTTGAGGGACCCTCAAATGCTTTATAAAATGATCATGTGAAACTTCACAACTTCTCTGTGGAGTGTGGTGGATAAATATTTTGGAGAGGAGGGAGCTCATCACAGAGGGAGAACTGCCTACATGATCTGTGATCTGTGGAGACTGATTTCTGGGTCCAGGGCTCGACTGTCTTCTCTTCTCAAACCTCTTCTTGACAGCTGTGCTCTGGCTCCTGCATCTCTTTTGAGACTTTCACTTCCTCCGGCCTCATCTCCTTTACCGGCACCTGATTCTGCTGCACATGCCCAGGGGACTATACCCTGTACTAGAAAGTCCCACTGTCTGCTTTTCCAGCATGATTTCTCTTGGTGACAGCTGTGCCCAGAGGGAAAATGTAGACAATATTAGTAAAACAAAAACTTGCTTGGAGCATCTACTGATTTTCTGTGCCTCCAGAGGTGGCCTCAACTCACACTTAAAGCACCTTACAGATTCCTAAGAAACGAAGAGCACTTTCCTTAGGTGGTTAGTATACAAAGAAAAAGTGAGTTTTGCTATTATTCAAATTGTTGTTGAAACCCACCTCCACAAACTGGCAGAAAACACATCTTATTTCTGAGAAAGCTATGAGCATTTTGGGGTTAAAAGTGAATCTACTCATGATACCCTCGACCTTTTTAAGGTGTGCTCTCTTTAGAGTTTACCTAAGTTCTGGGGTCCTTGGTTGGATCCTGACTAAGGGGTGGCTTGGGCCATGGCCTTGGCCCATGACCCAGTTGAATTGTGCCAATATGTCTGTGCCACAAATAAATACTTCATCTTCTTCATACTGTGGACTTGGGACCTGCACACACACAGAGGAGATCATCTTAAGTCCTCTCTTCTTAGACCCGCACTGCAATCACTCTATATTCTGTCTGGAAAGGTGCTGCAAAGAAGGGGATAGGATCCTAAAATATTTATTTTCCTGTTTCCCATTCTGGTATCAATCCAAAGTCCCTTCTACCCTCTTGATTGCTAAACTAATCTGAAGTTTTTGTTTTCCCGAATTTTGCCCATCTCACTATTCTTACCAGGTTCTAATTTTTTTTACTTTATATTCATATTCCCTTCCTTTTTGTCTTTCCTAATTCAGACAAACTAATTAGTTTTGGGGAGAAGGAAACAAATGAACAAGCTCAATGAAACACAGGTTGAGCAGGGAAGGGTGGGAAACATGTTAGTACACCACATACTATCAACCCACATTAGGTTACGCAAATGCCATAATAGACAAATCTTGGGGGTCTGTCCCCCAAGAAACTGGCCACTGGTGGAGAGTATGGATGGACAACTCTCTCTTTTTTAAGATTTATTTATTTATGCACACAGAATTGGGGTACAGACGAGAGGTGCAGGGGAGGTGAGAAGATTCACCAGAGACAGAGTGGGGAGCAGAACAGGCATATCGATGAAATACACTGCTGAGGGGAGCAGTGGGCGGATCAGGAGAGATCTGTCATGCCATGTGGATCACCTCCCAGGCCAGGGAATGGAGTCGCAATGAAGCAGCTGCAGATTGCTTGCAGTGCTGAGCTTTAACCCGTTGCACCACCAGGGAAGACCTGGACAACTCTCCTTAGAGCAATGATGTTCATTCCTCCTTCTCCATGATCTATTTTTTTTCTCATTTAAAACATGTTTCTTCAGAGACATTTTATGAGGTTGAAGGGAGAATGGGATCAGAACTGGGGTGGGAAGAGTGCACTGGACTGTAGTGATAGCACACGGGTGAACTGGTGGTGGGAAGCCCATGGGGATTACAACTGAGATGAAAAAATGCACAAGATGAAGAATGATGTAAAAAAAAAAAATAACATGCTTCTTGGTGGCCATGGGAAGAGACATTATTCAGTTTAAAGTTATCCTTGGGTGTTTAAGCAAAAGTAACAGGCATCACTACACTCAGCTTGTTAGTTTTTCTTTTCTCTTGGCTGGGTTTCATATTTTTCTTCAATGTGATACTTTCTGCCATTGAAAAAGTACGAAAAATCCCAGGGCTTCTAATGACTGAACTGATGTGAGAATTGACAGGGCTTCTTGTACAGTAAACCATTTCCACCCAGAACACACTGATATCATGTAGATGGACCTGACATCAACAGAGTCCACCTCTTTGTAACCAGAGCTAGTTCTAAAAGAGAAAATCCAAGTGGGGCGTATCTCCTGTAAGGAGGTGGTAAGGAGAAATAAAGTTGAGGATGGTTGACTATGGCTGGGTTCTGGCACCATAACTTAGCGATCAGGAGTCTGTTAACACAAGGTCACTGGGTCTTAGTTCAACATCAGGACTGACAGTCTTCTTGCACCTCCTCTAATTCCATCGACTGTAAATTTTGAAAAACAATTTTGAAAAGCCTATTGGACCAATTCTTTGACCCTGTGGACATACTTTTTTTTTTTAAAAAATTAATTAATTAATCCATACAGAACTGGGGTACAGGCCAGAGATGCGGAGGGTGAGAGGATTCACCAGAGACAGAGCAGGGAGCAGAACAGGCAGATCGACGAAGTACACTGCTGAGGGGAGCAGTGGGTGGGTCAGGAGAGGTCTGCCTCGCCATGTGGATCTCCTCCAGGGCAGGCGGGAATTGAACTCATGCGGAAGTGGCTTTAGCTTCTTAGTGCTGTGCTTTAACCCGCTGCACCACCAGGGAGGGCCCGGACGTTCTTCTTAAATGGACCTTTTCTTTCTTGAGTTGACTTGGTTTTCTCTTGGTATATCAAGAAAGAAGCCAGCTCTGTTTTCCCCCTTCTCCACTTGATGAATAGAGTGGGCAGATCCAGAGTAGGGAAGAGAGCTACATACTTAGTATTCCAGTTGTGGCCTGTTGGTTATTCCCTTGCTGTTTAGTAAAATTTCCTCTTTTGATGTACCCTATCTAATTTTGGTTCCCTTCATGATCAAGTGATATGGCAAAAGCTTCCCACCTGATGTTCAGTATCTTTTTAAAAATGATATATCTTATTTCTATCTGTCCAAAAATCATACACTTAAAGATCAATGGTCATTTGATGGCCATTTCCCTCCAACTACATGTAATACTTGTATGGCAACTGACCTCTATTAGGTGCTGTTCTAGACATAAAACAACATAGTTAACCCTCAGAGCAGCCTTCCAAGTAATGTAACCACTTTGCACTTCTTTTTACACAATACAACCTGCTTCTATTATGGTTTTTTGAGATTTGCTTTGTCTCTCCACAAAGGTAGCAGGAACAGGAACATGAAGACCTTCCTGAAATAATTTTAGATTTTCAGAAGTTACAAAAACAATACAGAGAGTTCCTAAATACAATTTTCTCCACTTCCCCAATATCAGTATCTTACATAATATCAGTGTCTCGCTACTGATAATATTAACCTTGGTTACTTGGTTATGCTGGTGTCTACAGAGTTTATCCACTATATAGCTACTATTTTCTTCATTACAATTAATTTTAAAAATCGATAGACTTTTCTTGACTTAGGGTTGGCAGCTTTCTGCAGTGAACTACGCAATAAGATTCTTGTCTTGGGAAAGGAATCTCCACATTCCTTTACCATTCTCACCAAATTAGCCCCCTCTACCTTCTCCCAGATTTCAAAAGCCCAATTGAAAAGGCCAATGTCTTTTGGAAGCAATGTCATCAATGGGCAGTTGGTGAGGTGCCTGCTCTCCAGCATGAGAGGGGTTAAATACTTTGGGCTAACTTCAGCTCTGAACTGCCAAGTCTCTTAGGTTCAGCTCAGCAATCAAACCACATAACCTAATAGAGCCCCTGGTGCTACGGGAAACACAAGACACTGATTTATATTTTAATATCAGTAATTTCCACAAGAGCAACATTTCTGAGTGTCATTTTACAATTTCTGTCAAATGCCAGCTCAGTTTTTCTTAATTCTGTTTATTGTGTCTGAATTTGCAATCTCATCCGCAATGCAGATTCCTGGCTCCCAGGAGAGAAGAACATTTCCGTCTTTCTCTGGGGCTGGGGGCAGAAGTGGGCCTGTGAAATCACTGGAAATCTAAATGATGTAATTACTGTTTATTAAGAAGGGTTAGGAAGAACATTAGTTTACAAAATGGGGGAAGCCATATAGAACAAATTTTGTAAAAAATGACAAAGTGTGTTTAGGATCCAAATTGGAATCTTTCCTTTCAGAATGAAGCGCTGCTCTGAAAAACTGAGAAGAGGGAACAAGAGTGGAGACGACTGGGTCATAGTTACTCGGGTCATTGCTGTGGCCATTAGCACTACAGCAGGCTGTAAAAGGTGTTGGGATCCTTAAGGATCAAAGGTGTGTAGCTATATCAATGCCAGATGTTGCCACTAGGAAGAAGGAGCCTGGTTCTCTCCTGTATTCTTTGAACAGCTAATAAAAGTAAGAACAAAGCTGGTGCTGTTGGCACACATCTATCCCGAGTACTGAGGGGTGGGAGGGCTTCCTGAGGCTGTTGGCTGCAATGGGTGCCATGGCATGCCCAGCGCCGACCACTAGTTCCCTGCCGGCCAGCAGCTCTGGTTTCTACACTGGGCCTTTCCACGTTAAGAGCTCAAACAATCTCCTTTGAGGCCTGGCATTCTACTTTGGCTAGAGAAGCTCTCTCCTTAACTTGTTACAGAAAGCCAGCCAAGAGTCTGAAGCAAGGCACCTGTGGCCCAGCGAAGCTTCAGGACCTCTCTACTAAGGTAATGTTGTTAGCTTCCCTAATCCTTCTTTCTCTAGCCACAGCCCGGGTAGTCAGAGTGAGCCCAAAGCCATTTGCTCTGCCTCCGGTTGCTGTTAAGACCTAGTGTTTTTCACCAGCATCCTTCAGTTTCATACACTCTAAATCCAACATCATGTCTCATTGCCAAACCCCTGGCAGAAGCCGTGTTGAGTTTCTCAGTGGAGCTATCGACCACATTGACTGAAGCCGCAGCAACGTGTTTCTCCCCGTCCAAAAGGGTAAAAATAACAGGAACAAGTTGTCGGAAATGAAATTTCAATTCATCCACGCCCTTTCTACACTTCTGCTGCGACTCCCAAGCAGGGATCAATAGTGTTTAGACAGCCAAGGAGATTTTTTCCCCTCTTAAAGCACCAGATCAATAGTAAAAAAAAAAAAAAAAAAAAAAATCCTCCAGCCCTCTGTATGTGTTGTAGTAAATGTGAACAAATCAGAGGCCTTCGGCTAAACGGATTGACTGAAGGCAGCAGCAGTTCCTAGTTCTGTAACTAAGCGCACGGCGGCGCAATGGGCTACAGGACGGAGAGAGACCTGCCTGGGTCAAAGTCTGGTGCTGCCACGGTCCCCACAGCAAGGAACCTTCAAAGGGGATTTCTGTCCCCAAAATGAAGACAAAAAATGAAAAGATTTTTGTGTGTTGCGGCATAGGGTTATGACATAAAACATCTAGAGCTAGGACAGCGGGGGCTGTCACAGCAGCACATTTAACTGGGAGATAGCTTGGGCTGTGGGCACTTCACACTTCCTCTCCATTTTGTTTTTTGCTTTTTTTTTTTTTAAATTATATGAAAAAGGAATGTAAAGTGTTTTTTGTTTGTTTTTGGCCATCTGTGGCTTGTCCTCTTTGCTTCCCAAGTTTTCTTCTCCATAATGCTGCCAGGCTCTCAAACAGCTTCACTTAGGAAGACTCAGAATGCTGCTTTTCTGGGTTACCTGTCAGCCTCACAGAGTGATTTTATTGAATCACCTGATTCCCTTAGTTGTCATCACTGATGTTCTCCGAGGCCTGTTCTATCTTCTCCTTTAATCCCAGAGACAGAGACAGAGAGACACACACAGAGGAAGACAGAGAGAGAGAGGGAGAAAGGGAGAAGGGTAGAGGGGAGAGGGAGAGAGGAAGAGAGGGGAGAGAGAAACTGGGTCAAAGCTCAGTTTTAATTTTCCTCACATGATTTACCAGTGAGCAGCTTTCTCCTCTCATTATGAAAATTGCATTTTATTACATCTTTTCCCGACTAGACTCAACTAATATCCCGTGCAGATAGATAGTTGTAAGGGTATTCTAAATTTGGCCCTTCTGTTTCAAGAAGTGGGAACCAACGGATTATGGCACAAGAAGCTGAAGATTTCTGAGGTGGACTGCCACAAAAAACTTCTTTGATTTCACTTGGAAAAGCCAAACCAAAGACTCCAATGACTAATCACGTTGTTGGTGCTACTTTGTGGAATTAAAATATTCAGGTTGCAAAACCCAAAGGTAAACTGCTATGAAATGTGAAGTTGAGCTTTGCTATATTTTATTATTTATTTTAAATTTTAAAATGTAGTACTTTTTCCTTATATGTTTGTAGATTTTTCTACAATATATGATTTCTTATCTCAGGTGTATTTACTATAGATCTCTTACCACCAAAGCACCCATAGTTCATCACTACAGTCTCTTTTCCCCCCTTTGGAGTCCATTCTGGGCCCTCCCTAGTAATGCAACAGGTTAGGGCGCAGCACTGCAAGCTGGCAGCAGCCACTTCAGTGTGAGTTCGAGCCCGCCTGCTCCAGAGGTGACTACATGGCACAGCAGACCTCTCCTGACCTGCCTGCTGCTCCCTCAGCAGAGTACTTTGTCAGTCTGCCTGTTCTGCTCCCCACTCTGTCTCTGGTGAATCCTCTTACCACCCCTGCACCTGTACTCCAGTTCTGGATGCATAAATAAAATATGTCTTAAAAAAATTGTCCATTCTGGACCAGGCGAGAAAATAACAAAAATAATGAACAACCATAGACCAGAGACATTCTGTGGGGGTGGAGTGGGGAATGGGACCAAAAACGGGGGGGGGGG
>NW_004567129.1:13909789-13912345 GCF_000260355.1 Condylura cristata
CAGGGGTGATTTGGTGATGGGAAACCCGTGGGGATTACAATTGAGATGAAAAAAAATGTGCAAAATGATGTAAAAATAAACTTTTTAATAAAAAAAAAGAAAAAGAAAAAAAATACAAAACAAAACAAAAAAAAATTGTCCATTCTAAATAAAGCATTGGCTAAATTAGTTTAGAGCTGTATAAAATGACAACATGTTTACATGTTAATTTATGGCATAATACAGTCTTTTTTTTAGTTAATTAAATGTTTATAGTCATTGAGAGAAATGATTCTTACTGATTGTACTGTATACAGAAGCTTCACTTCCTCAACTTATTGCTTCATATCAGCTCATATTTTAAAACAGATCAGTCCTACCTCAAAAATATCTTAGAAAAATAGAGATACATCTCCATTACTTCAAAGGGGTTAGGTGATAGTAGAAAAAAGTCCTCCTCAATGGATATTTCCAAAGATAAAAGAAAAGAAACTGAGAATATAAATACTGATTTCCCAGTCACTCAAAAGTGCTAAGAACCTAGTATGCACTGGGTGAAGCAGAAATGTACATCTGCAAACAGGAACACAAGCAGAATACTGCTGCCATAAACCTGCCTAACCCCTCCTGCAGGGGGCCTTGCGCAGGAGCACAGTCCCAGCACCGCAGCCTCTCCCTCCGCAATGATTCTTTTACTAGCATTTTTGAGTTTAAGCATTTACATATGTAGTCAAGTGGTTGTAAAATGTGAATGGGCTTTGGACTAGGTTTCTGCTGGCCTCTCACTTTTACTCGCTAGCCCCTTTCTATCTCCCTCGCTTCCCCAGGACATGGATCTGTGGGCGCTGCATCAACTGCTCCCTTGTCCTCTGGCCTCTGTTGGTTTGGCCTATGGGGAGCATCAGCAGGAGACTAGAGGGAAGACTGTCAGGTTTGCAAGTGTGCTGTAAGATCCAGCTGGCAGGTTCCCAGGACTGACTGAAGATTGGGTCATAGTTCTAAAGGGGTGCTTTCCATGCAGCTGCTTTTCAGGGGGGCCTATTTCCTCCTCCTGCCCCTGAGATCTGGGGGGGGGGTCACCAAGGCCCACTCTTATTCTGCCTGAGTATCCTGTAGCTCCCTTACATCCCGTCTGCAGCTTTCCACCTAGTCCCTTATGAAATATTCCAGCAGTTACTCCGTCATTTTCTTCCTGCTGGGACCCTGATTAATATGATAAATACTGGAAAGTACCACTAGCAACTGTATGCTTTTTCTAGGGTTGTCATAACAAAGTCCCACAAATTGGGAGACTGAACCAACAGACTGCTTTTTGCTTTGCAGTTCTGGAGTCCAGTAGCCAAAGATCAAGGTGTTGGTAGCACTGGTTCTTCCTGAGGTCTGTGGACTATCTGCCTTGCCCCTCACCTAGCTTCTGGCCCCTCACCACACTGTCTCATTCTCCAAGTTCACAGCGCATGCTCCTTGTGTGCCTGTCTATCTCCAGACACCCCTTTTATAAGGACATTAGTCAGGTTCAGGAGTCAATCTGCCTCTTGTAAAACCTCACTGTAACAAATGATATTTGTAATGATCCTATTTCCAAATAAAGTCATATTCTCAGGTATTGGGGGTTGGGACTTCAACATATGAATTTTGAAGGACACAATTTAACCCATCATAGTAGTTAGATATATTCAAGTATTCTCTGTCATACAAAAGCCAACTCTTTTGACTTCTATCTATTGGCTGCTTCTCTCCTCTCTACTTTATAAATGGTTTTTATTCATCATCTTTATATCTCTCCTCCACCCTCCTCTCACCCTTACCTCCCTTACCTTACCATTACCTTAAGCAGTAGTGACTATCATTGGCCAAGGTCAAATTTTTATTGTCAGCTTCCATGGTCTTTTCTGGATCTTTATTTTGACAGAATTAATACTTGTGAATAGTTCCTTCTTCTTTGGTTTCTGAGGCCCTTTCTGTTTTTTTCCTACTTTTCTGATGGCTCTTCATTTTTCCTAGCAAGTGCCTCTCCTGCTCATTCCTGAAATGGCACTATCTTGTTTTGTCTTCCCCTTTCTCATTCTATATTCGTTTTGCTCTATGCCACCCATTGTTGGATCCATTTTCCAATTCACATGAGGATTGCTCCCAGAACAAAATCTCTAGCACTGATCCTCACTGGAGCTCCCAACCTACATATTCAGCTGCCTTCTAGGTGACTGTTCTTGACTGTCTCACAGACCCCTGAAACTCAACATCTCCCAAACTAAACACAGAATCCTCTACTCCAAACCTGCTATTCTTCCTCTTCAAATGTTTTTATTTATTTAACAAATACACATATCACTTATTATGTACCACACACAATTCTGAGCATCTTGCTATCAACTCATGTTAATCTGCAAAATAATTCTATGATATAAGTTCTCTAGTTAACTTCACTAAATATTAAAAATTGAGGCACAGGGCCCTCCCTGGTGGTGCAGCGGGTTAAGGCACAGCACTAAGAAGCTGAAGCCACTTCCGCATGAGTTCGATTCCTGCCTGCCCCGGAGGTGACCACATGGCGCGGCAGACCTCTCCTGACCCGCC
>NW_004567129.1:13912445-13961669 GCF_000260355.1 Condylura cristata
CTCTGTCTCTGGTGAATCTTATCACCCTCCGCATTTCTGGCCTGTACCCAAGTTCTGTATGAATAAATAAATAAATAATAAATCTTTAAAAAAAAATTGAGGCACAGAGATGTTAGGCAGGTTGGCCAAGACTACACAGCAGCAAGTTGTAAAGATTCAAACTGAGATGGCCTATTTCTGGAGTTTTGAGGTCCTAACCAGTATTATATGCTGCCCTGGTAAAGGCCCCTCCACTAAATCCATTTGTTCAAGCCCCAAACTTCCATCACTGTCTTGATTCTTCTCTTACCCCTTCTCTCCCTCCACTTCCACTCCCAGGCGCTCACCCAATCACTCTTCTACTGGCCTCTTCATCCCAACGGCAGTCCATTCTTCTGGCAATGAGAGATAAGCTCATGTCACTTGCTTAAAGACCTTTCAAAAATTCTTGAAAATGGATTGATTACAGGCTCCTCTGGGATCTGTGTGCTGCCTTACTGATCCTCCTTCCTACCCTTCTCATTCCTCACCAAAGCTCTACCAAACTATACTCAGATTCTCAGACATATTCTCCATCTATTGTCCGTGTTGCTTATGCATCATTTAATTTCTCTGTTCCCATTTTTAGCCTGATTCCAGTTGATGCCTCAAGACGTGAGGTACTTATCATTTCCTCCATAAAGCCATCATGGCTACCCTAGCTTGGGCTCTTCTTCCAATCATGTGTCCCTGAAAAGCCTTACCTGGGCAGTCATCACACTATACTGGAATTATCTGTGCCTGTCTCTAGACTGTCAACTCTATAGAGCAAGGGACTGTTTTTCTTGTTCATCACCTTGTCTCAAGTGAATAGGCAAGTTCTTGGCACACAGTAGATGTTTAGGAATACTTATTGAAAAAAGTAAAGTCAATGAAGGAATTTGTGGTGAGAAATCATTGTATGGGAAGTGGAATACTCACTGTGTGACCAGCATATTCTTTCTCTCTGTACAGGACAACCAACATGACAAGCCAAATTGATTTTTGAACAAGAATTAGAATTTAAAGACACTTAAAGAGTCCACTGTTGAACGGCAACTGGTTAGAACAGCTTCAGGTAACTATCGCAGATAGCAAAGTTCCCATCAATGGGGCTGATACTGCTAGTTTCCTGGGTAAGAGTCCCTGCCTCTTGGACATCACTAGTGAGGGGAAAAACACCATTCCCCTCATGACTACATTTTCCCCTCTGCATCATGAGGTTAGTCGTTATTTTGGACTAGTTAGGGTTTGCAGGTCTGAGAGGAATTCTGTCTCTCTAAGATGACTCTGGGTATAGTTAATCTCTCCTAGACAATCTTCCCTCATTTTCAATTCTGGGTGAAAGTACCCCCTGACATCAGCTGTGATATAGCAGAGTATCCCAGAGGGTTACTGCAGTTCATAGATGCAGTAGACAACTTTCCATTGGAACAATAAAAAAAGACTTCATGGAGGTGATTATATTTCCTCTTGTCCTTTATTCTGATAACGGTATAGGGGCTTTAGTCTAGGATGCTGGGGAAAATGGGAATGGGAATTTTCTCAAAAAAGCTTGAGAGGCATGGTTAAAAAAATCTTTAAGAGCTGGGGTGCAAAATCTGGAACTTATCTGTAGGCAAATGGGAGCAATTGAAGGTTTTCAAGCTGGGGAATGACACCTCAAGAGTTGCTTCAGGCAGATGAGCTTGGCTTTGGTGTGTAGGAGACAGAATAGACAGAAATTAGAAGCAGAGAAAAAGGCCCAGGGAGATAGTCAAGAACTTGGAGATGACTATTCTCAAATAAAAACAGCCAGTTAAGCAGAGTGATAGAGATATTTCTTCTAATTTTACTACAAGTAATATGTCCCAATACATAAACACACCTGACTAAAGTTTACTAAACACTGATTAAAAGCAAACAAATAGGGCCCTCCCTGGTGGTGCAGTGGGTTAAAGCACCGCATTATGAAGCCACTGTAGCACGAGTTTGATCCCCGTCCAGGGAACTGAACCACATGGTGTGGCAGACCTCTCCTGGCACACCTGCTATTCCCCTCAGCAGTATATTTCAGTATATCTGCCTGTTCTGTTCCCCACTATGTCTCTGGTGAATCCTCTCACTCACCACATCTCTGGCCTGTATCCCAGTTCTATAAGCATAAACAAATCAATCTAAAAAAAAAAAAGCCAAAAAAATAAAAGAACTTAGTTTCTGAAGAAATATTTGCTAAGAAATATTTACACAAGTGATGGGTAAGATCTTAATACTGCATTTTTGAATGTTTCACTTTCTTTAGTTACCCAATACATCTACTTTTAGATTTGGTCACAGTGGCTCCAAAAATTGTCCCCATTCAGCTAGCTGGGTTAAAGCACTTTGACATCTTAGTGAAATAGCTAGGACTTAGGCCTTTTATTGCTTTGAACAATTTCTGTTGTACTGGGATCTATCTTACACCCTGCCCAGTCCTTTGTGACCCCAAAGGGATGAAGTGAGATGAAGGTAGGGCTGATTTTGGAAGGGGGTGCAGCTAGACTTCTTACATCAAACCCATTTGTATCTGAAAGTGTTTTTTCCTATCGCTGTTCTCCAGTGATCAAGTCATGGAAGGAAGGGAGAGTGAGGTGGTTACATATGGGTGCTGCTATTGTTATGTTGGAAAATACTTTTTGATGAACAGTCATTTCCTTCCACTGCCAGAGGGTGTTGATAATGAGCAAATTACCTTTTACTCCCTCTGGTGTGGATGTGAAATTGGCTGTTAATAGAGTTGCTAATGCTACTGGGTTAGCATGTGATTGTTCTATTTTAAGCCAATTTAAGTTATATTTGGGGAGTAGCCAATCAGACACCTTCTAAGAATATGGGCCCAACTGCAGCATTTAATATCGAGAAAACTGCCTCACTCACAGATGTGGCTGAGAGTGGAAAGTGCTGAACATGCTGGTGTTAACATGCAGTGTTTTAATACAACGTCTTTTTTCCTCTATAGGTACAAGAATGGTCTCATTAGGCAAAGACCAAGTGTTTTCATCATAGAAGAGGACACATTTCCAACCCCAACAATATCGAATGCTATCAGCCAGTGATGTACTTTGTTTAATCTCATAATGGGTTAACATTGGTCATTTCACTACTGCTTGTTAGGCAGTGAAAGCTTACTCAGAAATGAAATGTTCAGAAATTAGTTGAAAGGAGCAAAAAAGGTGAGAGATTTTACGAAGTTGTATGCTTGATTGGGCTAATTAAAGGTACAGATGCATTAGTAGGTTATGGGAACAGCTTTGATTTCTAAAGATGCTTGTCAGGAAGAGGATGGTGAGTTCTAATCATATGTAGCACTGTGAGTCCCCCCGCGGGAAGGAGCCAGCTTTTCTCTCCTGACAGTCTCCCTGGCCCGCCCCCTCTAGCACCTATTGCCACCTGGCACCTGGTGGTTGAATTAAATGCATCACTTGGGAAAGTTTCTTGATTAAATAGGATATTCTTGAACAAAGCGCTGTTGATTTGTGATTTTCATGTTTTATTGGCTTTTCATGTTTTAAATGTAAAGCTCATTAACTACACACAGAGAAGGAAACAGGTATGAAGGATGGAAAATAAAACCGCACTGATGTGATACAGAAAGGCACAGCCCGTGCTATTCTGGTTTGGATTAACTGGGCTTGGCACTGCTATGGTTCCTGTCACCAGATCAGTTTACTGGGCTGAAGAAATTGAGGAAATGGAAAGTGCTGGTGCCTCACAATACCCCAATTTCACCTCCGGCCAAAATGCCTCCCAAGGATATTCTTGGCTCATGTTTTTTGATTTACCACTGAGATAGCGAGGCCTTGGAAAACCATTTCATACGCTCTTCCACTCATTCAACAAACATTTGCTGAGAGCAGCTTTGTGCTAGGCTGGGATACAGAAGGGAGTGGGACAGGGTCCCTACCAAGGAAGCACAGAGATATTGGGGAGACCTTAAATATATAAATATATGTATATAAAATATACATGGTGACAGGTGGAGTAGAAAGAGATCATTAAAAGCGTGAGCATTTGGGGACTACTTCGAGTTGAAAAAAATTTTTAAATCTAAAACAAGCACATGGTACTTAGCATGTTTCAGACACCACTTCAAGGGCTTTACAAATATTAATTTGTAATTCTCATAACAATTTTGGAGGCAGATACTCTTCTCTTTATCCTATAGCTGAGGAAAGAGGTTCAGTAGCTTGTGTGATGTCACACAGCTCCTTGGTGCAGAATCAGGATTTGAACTGATGCTGTCTGACTCCAGAGGTCATGCCCTCAGCCTTTACATGCTGCCTTCCTTTTATGTAAGTCCCTGGAAGATGAGTGGGATTCAGGCAGATGGAGACAAGGGGAATGAGTGAGATGAGAGATATAAGAGAAAAGGGACAAGTTAGGGGGGCACTGATATATGACTACAGGTGCTACAGGAGAACTCCCAGGGGCCAGAGAAGCAGGATGAGAGGGGGCGCTGGTGTGGTGTGAGGACTCATCCTGTTGGGGTGGGCTTAGGGGAAGCTGAGAAGGAGCCCCAGAAGAAAACCAGCAGGGGGACCTCGCCAAAGGGGAGAATACAGAAAAATGACAGCAGGGTGTACAGGGCCAGATGCTACATGCATTCACATAAGATGAGAAAAACCAGGCCATTATTTCAGAGATCAGGAGGCCACCACTTTCCTTAACGAGTATGCTGCGGGTAGAACAGAGACTGAAATTATGGTTTAGTTGATGAGATTCTTGGAGGAGAGAGTGGTGCGAATGTTTTTCTGGAAGCTTTATAGTAAAGGGGGGCGGGGAGGCGGAGAGAAAGAGAGGGAGGAAGGAAAGGGAAAGTAAAGGAAGGTAGGGGAGTAGAAAACTAGATTAAATGGGAAAAGCAGAGTGAAGGGGTTGGAGGGGGCATGGGAGGTGAGTAAGACTGAGGTACGAACTTCCCCCGGAAGTCTCAGCCTGGAGTGCTTTTTGTGAACAATGTAATAATCATTATTTTTTCAGGCAGCAGAACATAACATTAAAAAGATTCAGATGCAGATTTAATACATGGGGCTTCATAAGACATCCTAGGCTCTGCTGACTTTGAGAAAAGACTGAGTGCCTGAGCAGAGTACCAGGGAGAGGGCAGGTTCTCAGAACATGTTTGTTGAATGAATAAATGGGTTCTTATTTACATTTTTATTGTGAATATTATGAAAAAAGAATATGGCATAGATTTTAAAAACACGCAGAACACAGTAATAAAAAACTAGCATTTTATGGACTGCAAGCCATTTTATGAAATGTTGCAAATACGTATATCCATCCTGCCCGAGGCGGTGAAGTAATAGGGCCATTATAGGATTTCTCATTGGGTCATCAAAAAAGTTTCTGCTTTATATTTCTTCTCCTTTACAGACAGATTCTGTATTTTATTAAAGGTAGGAAAAATAGATTGTTTCTGAAGCATTGGGTATAGTTAAAGGTGTTAAGAAAATGTAAAACAATTTCACTAGTGTCTTAACTACTAATTTGGATAAATGTTTATTCTCAAAATGTTCCAGCATTATCTTTTCTCTTTCAGAAAGGTCAGACACATGCCACTAAAAATACAGTTAGTATATTCTAGACTATTTTTCAAGTGATTTATTGGGTAATGTATGGACTATTTATTTAAATATAACACTGATTTCCAGTAATGCTACAACCTCATTAGAAGTGACTTGGCTCATTGCTTAAGCAAAATGGCTTAGCTATTTAGGACCTCTCCTTCAAAAATAGGCTATTTTCCTGTAACCATTTACCAGAACTGGGGGTATATTTTTAGAAAAGTGCAGGTGAATGGGTAAGGTCATAGCACTGAGCTTAGGGAATTCCATCAAAAGTTGTGTCTGTTCTACATTCTGGTCCTTTATTCTTCTCTCCTGACTCTCCAGAGTGGAGGGAATTCTCCAAGTAAAGTTTTGAGGGCATAGCCACTTCTCTGGGGGATTGTGGAATCCTCTGGGGAGGCTTAGTATTGTATTCTCAGTGGCAAGCACCAAGGCAGTAAGGTGTGGGGTCTGGTTTTAGCAGTGAAAAACTACAGTCACTCTCTGGGGACAACGGAGTACTCTTTAAGGTATTAGCAAAATGAAATTTGCTAACTAGTGAATGTGCAGTAACAATCTGTCTATACATAAAGATGCTTAGAACACACATGTCAGTTATAAAGCAGAACAATACACGAATATATGTGATCCCCCAGGAGCTGAGGTGCCCTCATGACGCCTCTAAAGAGCTCCCTTTGTTTCATTCCTCTGACCCTGTCTTTCTGCTCACCACCTGAATTCACATCCTGAAATTTGTGTTTATTATTTACTTGACGAAAACATGCCTTTGTCAATGAAGTATGTACCCTTAAGCAATATGTTAATAAAGTTTGCTTGCTTGGAGCTTTATAAAAATTATTTTATATTGTATATTTTATGCAAAAAAACCACCCAAAAACAAAAAAACAAAAAAACGGAGGCAGGGCCTCCTTGGTGGCACAGGGGTTAAAGACAGCGCTATCAGGCTATCACCAGCCACTGCAGCACTGAGTTCCATCACCTGCCAGGCAGAGAGCTGACCCCATGGCATAGCAGACCTCTCCTGCCTTGACTGCTGCTCCCCTCAGCAGTGTATTTTAGATACACCTGCTCTGCTCTCCACTCTGTCTCTGGTGGATCCTCTTATGCCCTGCATCTCTGGCCTACACTCCAGCTCTTGAATGCATAAATAAATAAATTTTATAAAAGAAAGGGAGGTAGGAGGGATGGAAGGAAAGAAGAGGTGAGGGAAGAGAGAAAAGAGAGATCCTTAAATAGTCTAAGACCAGTATAGAAAGCATGTAAATTTCCTCAGGTGTTTTATTCTCTTTAATGGCCTATAATAATTTATTTTTTAGGATGTTAAAATGGAATTGAATTGAAAGATTAAGAAATGTTTTAGCTCCAGTTGGTTAGGAAACTGGAATTTTCATTTATTGTTCATGAAATGTTAATTGCTTTCTCTCTTCAAAAGTAATCAGCAATACAGAACAACAATCCTACAAAAAGTACAATTTCCCTGGCAACCCGCCCTTGTAGGATTTTATTCAAAGGAAAGGAAAGAATAAATATCTAAATATGTTTGTTTAAGGATGTTAGCTGCAGAATTACTGTTGGCAAAAAGAAAAATCATCTAAGTGACATTAAGTTATTGGTTAAATAACTAGCAATTTAAAATGAGGGAAGGCTGTGTATGTTATAGTGAGTGGGGAAAACAGTGTTGTAATATATATACACATACATATATATGAATATGCATATTCTCTATATAAGGAACATTCAATTTTTACAAAAATAACTTCTATACTATTTATTTTCATGGGAAAAATATGGATACAAATATACCAAATTTTATAAGCATGGGTAGCAAGGATTTTAGGTGATCATTATTATTGCCTTTCTATCAATATGGTTTTTTCCTTTTTGGTACAAGAAAGATGTATTACTTTGTTTAAAAAAAAAAGACTAACTTATGCTGTTTATTAAAAGGAAATCTTGGGGCAGAGACAACTTATTCCCAGATCTTGTAGATTTGTTTCTTCTCTTGGCTCGCAGTCAGATTCTGTGAGAACTAGACCAGGCCAAGAAACACTTAAGCTTCTATTGTATATTTTGGAGCAGTGATATTGGAGCAGGACTGTACAACATGTGCTTGGAATTGTTCTATGCAGGTGTCAATTGGGGCAGGAAGAATAACTGGCACAAACGGAGACCAAGGATCATTTACAAGGTCTGCTCAGTCAAAGCTGACAGCAAACAGAAAAAAGAAGGGCCAGACTCTAAATGAAATGTTTCATTATAAAGCTGCTCAAAATGAAGGTCTTCCAGAAACTATCAACACGGTTTTCCACTTAACCAGTAAATATTTCCCTTGCAAATGCACAAAATCATGTTGGTGTATTTAGGGTTTGCACTGATTAGTATCTGAAACTTGAAAAAAAAAAGGGAGAGAGCTCAGATTTTTGATACTGCCTATATGCCATTATCTAACTGGACCATCCTTAGAGAATTAAAAAATTTAACATCATAGATTGGCATCTACTATGAAGACTTTCTTGCTTTCTTTCTGGGAATGTAAACTGATTTTATATCAGTCTGAAAAACAACAACAAAAGTCAAAATCTGCATTTCTTCTAATATGACCTCGCTCTAGTCCATCAGCCTGGCTCAAGACCCCTCCCCCAACCACGCCCCTCCCCTCCCTGTTTTCCTCTTGGTGGATTAATATTTCTAATTCCACTTGTCATTACAGCATCCCCATGAGGTGGGGAGTGTATATAGTGGCAGGTATAGTAATTATCAAGACTGCTTTTTTTATTTGGTGAAAGACTGGTCAAATATTTTCGTTTTATAATCCCTGGTCTCTTGGAGCCTTTGAACATAATGGCTAGTAGTTCAGCAAGTTCATTAACTAATTCCCTGAAGGCTGGAGAATGCACATTATCTGGACCTGCTGATTTACATATTGTGCCATGTTTTTAAGTATTCCCTTACCTGGTTTATTTCAACATCTATATTTAAAGGTCTTCATTACTTCCTAATTATCTATGCTCCTTTCCTTTATTTTTCTTGTTAAAGACCAATTTAACAGAGCAGCTCCGTATCTCTGCCACTCAGAGTCATCATTAATTTCACTCCCCTTCTCATTCATTAGTCCAGCCACTTTATTGCCCAGGCTTCCTTCTTCCCAGCCTAGTTCCCCTGCCTCTAACCTCTTTGGTGGTGTTAACTCATTCGGCTTTCTCTGCTGCTCTTATCTTTCTTTCCTTGATGAGCCTTAGAAGGAATTTGTGCATTCATTTTTTTTAAAGGTGCTTTCCTCATCCTTTCTCTATTTCCACAGTGGGCTTTCTTCCACCCTTAGATCTTTGCAAGGTTCTTTGTCAAGCGGCTCCTTGAATTTTTTATTCAAGGTATCCTGGGCCTTTGTGGCTTAACTGTGATTTGAAAACTTTGTGCCCTTGCCTGTAGTGCTATCTGGGTTTCTTAATTCACCCAAATTGGATTTCTGAAAATCCTTGAACTTGAGCAAGTTCCTTAATGTTTTTAAATGCAGAGATCAGGTCATATCACCAGGGCAATGGTGTCTCACCATCAACAGCATCAAAGACCACTTACAGGAGGGAGAGAACCAGCACAGATGTGAGGTCAATGCTCATGCCTTGGGCAGGATATAGATATTTTCAGCCCCAATCCATCACCCACAAAGAAGCTAAAGTGCCACTGGTGCTCCAGGGTGACACTGAACTTGATTTCCTAGACAGAGAGTGCCCCATGGAGGGCTGGCAGCTTGCTGTTTAGAAAGGCAAACTTGATAAATACTGCTCAGGAGTTTCTCTTCCTATTTTACATTGGCTAGTGAAATGAGAACAAGAGCTAGGGTTTACACTCAATTTAGGTTTCTCTTTTTGATAGAGCCTGTAAAGACAGAGGGGCTTGCTGATAAATATGAGACATTGGAATGCTTTCCTTTTAGTTCAGGGCAACCAGTGAGTCAGGCTGCTCAGGACTTTCTTCAAGAGAGAGCCTGCAGCAAGGGGTGAAGTAGGCTAACAGCCTCTAGCGGTCTCTCCTGGGCAGCTCCCAGCATGGGAGTGGTAGCAGGGGCCACCTTTCCCAGCCAGTGCGGGACTCCCCTACAGATGGACTTTGCACCAGTTGCCTGGCTGGCTGGCCAAGCCCTTCTCTGGCCGAGCTGTAGTCTGAGACTCTCCCACCCATCTTCTTCCTCCCCACTCTCCTTTCCACAGACATGAGACCTGCACGTGGTGTCAAGACTCTCCCTGCCTATACCTGCTCCACCCCCATAGCCAAGCAGGCATGAGATCACCCATACAATCTTTTATGTTACTTGATGGAAAGCTTCGAGTTACATAGTCAAAAAATGCATTCCAGGAATAATAAAAATGGAGTTGGGAACCATTTCTAGTTTGGGATTATAGATGCAACATTTTCATTCATTAATATAGATAACTGATGTCATGACAGCTTGATCAATTTGGACAGCTCCTAGGAAAAGAGCTTGTATTTAAACCACAGGATCACTAGATGACGCTGCTGCCCCACACATGGCTGGGCTTGGCCAGAGCCATTCTGGGCTGGGGTTCGGCAGTTTCTGTTGCTGGATAGGGTGCCTTACATTTCTGCAACCCATTCCAAAATCTGAAAAAGTGATGTTCAGATCATGACTCCAGACTCTAGAAAAGCACGTTAAGTCTCTCTGAGCTTACAGGATTAGATGTGTGTATGTGCATAAAAGAGTTCTCTGGAACTCTTGCATTGATTCAAGAACTAACCATGGCTGCTCTAATGTCACTAGGTGCCCACCAGCTCACCCTTATTTTGGATCAACAGAACAATGAAAGTTCTGCAATCTCCCCACTCCTCTCTCACTCCCCTTCCATGGGAGAAATAGCAATTTCAGTAGTATTGACACCAAAGTCACTACCGAGAGCTCATCAGGCACCACTCCCTTGTGTTAGGGAGAAAGGGTGAGAAAAGGGTGCAGTGGGCTGCTTCTAGACTTGTTAGCTTCTCTGCTGAATGCAGAACACCCACCTCTCTGGCCGATTTCTGGTTTTAGTGTTGCCATCCATCTTTTATGCTCTTTCTCTATCTTCTTGCATGTGCAGTCAACAATCTGTAAACATAACACCTTGTAAATCCTTACCGACAGAGCTGCTGAGTGGGACTAAAAATTTAACCCTGTGATTCACCCTCATCCCCAAACAGTCCTATCTGCTCTACATGTATAATACTCCTTTCCTGGAAATGATAGGTTGTCATATTGGCTAATTTGAATTTGAAGAAGCTATTTTCTTACATGTGGGATGACTATTTGATTCCATAGACCAGACTTTCATATTTACAGGGCTGTATTAATTCATGCTTCCATTGGGAATCTTTAGAACCACAACCACCAATCTAGTCTTTACATTTCTTTAATATTCTCCAATCTTTTTTTTTTTCACATTTTACACCAATAATGGTTAGCAATTTCCCAGAAGACTCCTGGCTCAGTGCCTTATATAGAGACATTAGGAGTATGTCAGTGGGATAATTTTTGAAAGATAGCCCTAATATTGCCAATAGGCTTTACAATCCAAGTGCAGTGCTACTCATATTTGCTGCTTGGTAAGACTTGACTCCTAATGCTCCTCCCTGGTGATTCTGATTCAATAGGTCTAGGGTACCCTTGGGTACATTGGGAATATGTATTTTAAATAAACTGCCCTGTGAATCTCACGATGGGGCAAGTTCAGAAACACTACTAACACTAAACAAAGTGGTTCTAGCTAGGAACCAGGATATACTTCCAATCAGGTACAGTAGAAGCTACAATGCAGAAAAGGATCCTAGAGGTTTTAATGCCTGGATAGAGGCATCTGTGAGTTGTGGGATGTTCTGACTAGGTAACTTGGCACCTAGGGTCACTGCAGCCACCTGGTAGCGTCTCTTAGAGAAAGCACTAGGGAATCTTTTATTAACATATTTAGTGTACTCCACTAAGGAGAAAAAGTATACAAAGTCAGGAGACCTTGTTAGCAACACTTCTCTTTGTAGTGCATGGTAGGGAAATAATACTTTCTTTTTTGGAAAAGTTTAATTTAACCCTTAGCTGTCTTTTTCTAGGGAGAAGCCCACAGGCATGGACAAGCTTAAACAGAAGCCTTGAAAAGGCTGGAGGTCCCCAGGGCGCTGGGTGTGCATGGCAAGGTGCACAGATGTCTTTCTGGAGACACGAAGTCAGCCATGTTGTGTTGTAGGCTGCCTTCTCTTCCCCTGGGGTCAGTTTGAGAAGCTCTGGGGACCCCAGAATAAAGCCCCATCTAATGAGTTCCCTCTACCTCTTCCTCAAGGCTGAGGGGTGAGTGCAGTCTTTCTCCAACGGAGGGTTGACTAAAATGAAGCTGAAATTGGAACCATGTGCCTGCAGAGCCAACTTGAAATTCGGATCTGCAGGTTATTCAGGCCACTTCTGTCTCTATACGCAGACTGACATCACACCTGCACATATACCACAGTGGGGAAGATTCTAACTGCCCCTTTCCCCAACAAAGTTGGTCACTCCATTGGGATTTTTTTTTGTTTGGTGGTAATAGCTAAGTGAAAAATGCAACAATCTCTTCTCATCTTTAGATAAATCATCCTGCATTGGGGTACCTTTTAGTTTTCTATCCTTGAAAGAATCTGAGGGTGGCTTTTTTTTTTTGCCTTTTTCATAAATAAATATTTTAACTGGAAATTTCCAAGCATATGACAGGCCTAGAATGTGAACTTGAATGTACTGTAATAGAAATCATCAGTTGCCATGGCGACGTGTTCCAAGAGCAGATTGCACCGAGTCACATGGGCAGAGAGTGCTCAGTAATACTAACACATCAGAGAGCGAGGCCACTTAACCTCAATCGCTTCCAGCTATTGTGCAGAATGCAATTGAATTTATTCCTAATTTCTGCCAGTGCTAAGGAACAAAATTTCCCTGCAGATTTTAATCTTATTCAGGCAGCCCCAGCTAGTGCTCAGACACTGTTCAGCACCAATATTCAGCCTGGTTACTGGCCCACTTTACAGCTCTATTTTCTTATTCTTATTTTTAATAATAGCTTCCCTCCTCCTGCTGGATCCCACATGTCCCCCTGCCCTGGGGAGATCTCCCCTCCCCCTTTCTGAATGGCTACATGCTTTCTCTATCTCCATTCTGCTAATACAAGGAATGCAGCTTTCATAATAATACTAGTAAAAAAAAAAAAATGGCAGGGCTCCATGCTTAGTGACGGTTTGCCCCCTCCCCCACACCTAAAACCTGTTCTGAAATATAATTCCCACTGGGCTTTGAGCTGCATCTTCGACAGCCACAATTAACAGTCCCATCATAAGAAGGCAAACTGTAGATCAGTGAATAATGGAATCACAGTGTGTATATTCAGTCCCCGTCACAGTCAACTTCCTTCTCCACCCATGCTCACCCATACTTCCCCCAACCCGCCTCGCCACACCAGGAGAGCAACACAGATTAGCAGGAGGTACAGCCGCCGATCACAGCACACTCATTGCAAGAGCTTATCCGTTCTTACGAAGGTTGATAAATCAGAGCCTCACATATGGACAGTCTCAAGTTAGCAGCATCATCGATCTCCCCTGCCTCTTTTAAGTTATTTGTCTTATTCACTTCCAAAGATGATATCAGAGATGCCAAATGAGCCTTTGTTTTCTGTGCTCTTGCACTTCCCAGGGTGAGCTGCTGTATTGTAGCAGGGAAGTAAGAGGCCAGCTTCCGGGGGTCCAGCCCTTTGTTTCCAGCCCAAGGTCACCTCCCCCTTGGTCCAGATGTTGTCAGCAGTCTGCCAGTGTTCTGAGGCAGGAGGCGGTGTCCTCCCTGGCTGACAGTCTTTGAGTAGTCCTAGCCCTCTCCTGACCTCCCCCTTTCTGAATGTCACTTTTAAAGAGACCAGCTTTTGTAGCTAAATGAACACAAGGCAGAGCCCAGTCCTCAGAAAGTCCCTGATGAAGGTCAAGCCAAAGGGAACTTAAAAACATACAGAGATTATTAGTAAGACCGCTGGAAGAAAACAAAATAAGGGAGGTTTCTGTAAGGGAGGTTTCTCCTGGGCAGGTTCCTCTAACTAGGAGAGAAATGTAGCTGCATATCACTTACTTGGTGAGTACCCAGCCATTGTCCCAGCACTGGGCTGGAATGGGAACCATGGAGAGAAGCTGAGGATAGAGGGAAGAGCAGTGTGGAAGTAGGACAGACTGTGCGGTGGTAGTCTTTGCTGATTACCCAGAGAGCTCAGTGGCTACTGAAATCTCCGTGAAGCCTGCAAGACAAAAGAAGCAAGAGAGTAAGTAAAGAAATGCAATTTTAAATCAGCAGTGTGGCATCTGGATCCGGAGGGAAAAAACTGTGTGCCAAGCTGTTAGTTGCACACGCTGGCCTGAGCCCCCAAGCCCTGCTGTGACAGAGCTTCTGGAAGGTCTTTGCCAAACAGCCTTGCCTTACATCTGCCCATCCTTAGGGCAGGGTGGCATCCCGTCCTCATGGGGAGCCAGCCTTCCTGATGCTGCCAGGAAATAAAAACTAGCCCAAGTTTCCCCTGGTTGAGGAGAAGCATTTGTTCTTATCACTGGCAAACTGCCTAGCTATTCACAAAACTGAACATGTTTTCTAATCAGAATTGGTTTGAGTTCTACTGGAGCATTATTTCCACACTCACTACTTTAAAATACCTGCTGAAACTCTTAGTAGGAATGTTCAGGCAACTAGAAATTTCCAGGAGGATGGAAGTTTGCTGGACGATGTCTGATTTGTAGCTAAGCAATGTTCCCTTAGGCAGTGGCCTTCTATAACCTTTAGCCAGATTGGTGTGGCGGGGACCACTGAGCATCATGGTCTCCTACTGAAGAAAGATGGTGAGAGAACATCAGGAAAAAGCCTGGGCACTTTATTCCTGTTTAATTTTATTGAAGGGAAGGGCTATTGCTATTATGCTAATACCTGCAATAGCAGTTTTATTATCTTCCTTAATCTATAGGCAAAGAATAACATCATTACAGCTCTTACCACTGTTAAAAGCACTCTCATAACCATAACCCTATTTGAACTGCACAGCAACCCTATGATTGTAGGTGGGGTATGTTTTACAGATGAGAAAATTAAAGTCTAGAAAAGTTGGGGCCAGAATTAAATGACACAGAGTAAGGACAAGATCTAGATATTAGGATCCCCAATGTGGTGCTTTTTCTAAGACCTGCAGTACATTGCACCAGGCGGAGGGCAGGGGTGCCTACCCTTTCTGAGGGGCATCACCCCACAGCTCCTTCCTGCACAATTTGCTATAGTGAACCGTCTGTAAGAAACTGATGCACTGGTGAATGAAAGGAGGTTCATTCCTGAGCAGAAGGCAACCATCTATGGGCAGGGGATGAAGGGGCAAGTTGCCTTTGGCTGTTTGGTGTGGATTTGGCTTACGAGGGTTTTGTAGACTGAACACAGCAACTCAATCCAATCTAATCTCTTTTGGGAAGTATGAGTCTGGTGACAAATGAGAAGGCAGGTAAAAATTTTCTTTGCAAGAAGCTCCCTATACAAAGTTACCTGAGGAATAGGTAGCAAGGAAGCATCTGAGGTCTTGATGTAGCTTATTGCTGATTCAGTCCAAATGCAAATCACTGCATCTTTAGTCACCAAGTATAAGAAGTAACAGACATCCTTACTACTGTTCTGTGCCTCCCTCCATCCAAACCCTCTTCTCTGGACTGTCCTTGGTGGTACAGTGATAGGGCACGAATGGGCTGAGAAATGAAGATGTCCAGTAGCCCCATTACATAGCAATAAAAACAAACAAACAGTTTTAGCACTGGCTATGGAGGTCAGGCCTCAAGAAAATGACCTATGAAAACATTCATGTTGATGCCTATCTAACTGACTGCAGACAACTTTTGTGCTATTCCAAGTTTTTATGGATTCTGAAGCTATCATAGAAAGTAACCTAAATGTAATTGGATATTATTTATATGCATCAACATATTTTTTTCTTTTATTTCCTCTTTTCCTTCTCTTCCTATAAGGAAATAGTTTGATTGGAAATTGCATCTGGAGAAGCATGTCACAGGCATGGCTTCCATACTACTAAAGCGTAAGTTCTTGGGGCAATGGCATTGTAATTGCACACTAGGGATTTTATTGGGAGTGCAGATGAATTGCAGGTATGACTGGCATTTTATTCTTTAGAACCTGTGGATGCTAAATGTCCTATCACGAATGGGAAGGATCTGACTAATCATGAGGGGCAGGACCTCAGAGTGGTGGGCATACATGGTGAGTCTAGGCCAGTCTTGGCACAGTTGACATCTTGAGTAAGATTCTCTCTTGTGGGGGCTGTCCTGTGCACTATAAGAAGTTCAGCAACATTCTTTACCTCCAACCACTGGAAGGCAGTAGGACTCCCTGCCTAGTCATGACAATTAAAATGTCTCCAGATATTGCCTGATGTCTCCTGGTGGGCAAAAATCTCCCCAGTTGAGAATCACTGTTCTAGTTTAGGAGTTACAAACTCAATTGTCAATAGGAACAAAATGATGACACCACACCAGCTCCAAAAGTAGCAGTAGCAATACCAGTTTCCTCTATGGTGTTTACAATGTGCCAGACGCCATTCAATGACGGACAGTTATTAGGGCCTTGGTGGTGGGCCTGACTAGTAACATACATTTGTAGAGCTATGAACCCATACCCCTAAAACCTAAACAGTTTTATAAACCAATGTTACCTTAATAAGAGAATTTAAAAAATGAAATTAAAATAAGCACTTCCTAGATTTTAACTCATTTAATCATCATTATTACCCATAAGTAGGCATAATCTTATCATACAGCTGAAGAAACTGAGGCACAGAGAGATTAAACTCATCAAAGGTAGCACACTAGTAAGAAGATAAGACAGCTGTGCTTTCTGGTTCATAAGGCCTGACCCCGACATCATTTTCTTTATTTAAGCCAGTTCATTTGCCTCACCTTTGGGAGAAAACATGCATAGAATACACTTTTTACAGGTTAAGGAGTTTTACAATCTATCACACAGGAGTTTCTATATGTGACAAGCATTACTCAAATGAGAAGACTTTATGAATTGACAAAAATAGATGAGCATTTTAATGCATGTGATGTTAAGTATGTCTTGGCTTCAGCAGCATGTGGGCTCTTCCTGAGTTACATTTTATTATATTGTGGCAGCACAGCATTGTGGTTTCAGGGGGATATCTATAAGGGGTGGATGATATTTGGAATTCACCATGGTACCTGGAGTTCTCCTTACCTCCTGTATTGGGGACACAAGGCAATAATACACTTGATAGACTCTGTTTGAAGGGAATAGCTTATGTCTGAGTTGGGCGTCCTCTATCAGGCCTTGGGAGGTAGAGCAGACTGCTTAGGGAAAAAGGGATGTAGCAGGTGGGTTCCAATTCCACATGCTGCTGGTGACATACATACAGACCTGTCCTTAGTCCAGTACTGGGTGTGTTGCCTGGATTATCACTTCTGTCCGGACAACCATTCACTTATTTTTCCTCCACTTATTGTTTCCTTCTTCCTCAAGCCCATCACCTGTGGGACAGATTTTCAGAGCTCCCCACACTATTGCAGAATCCTAATTTGTGATTACATCATAGCTTTTCCAGTTCGTTCCCCAAAAATGCTTCAACACTGACTTGGAGGTATCTGATGGGAAAGTTAAAATTTGGCCATGTCCTCAGTTCTGACTTTCCCATGAGAGGGTGATGAGATGCTAATTTGAATTCATAATTTTATGCTGAACAATTGCTCTTAGAACAATGGATTTTAGATTTAAATTTAAATTGAGTTTGAGAGGTGCAAAATTTATAAGAGGCATGCTCGCATTTTCAGTATAGATATTCCTCATCTCCACAAGTTCTTAGAAAGATCTTTAGCACTTCCCACATATATCTGTTTTTACAGTTCAACCAGCTCATGTATGCCTCCTTAAAATATCATAGAAACAAACAGCGATTTTCCAGGTTACTTCTGCCCAATATGACAGTGAACACTTTTCCAGAATACAGACAGAGCCAAATCTAAAACAAATGAAAAGGAATTAATTCAAACAAAGCTGCTAGTGTTAACCCTTTAACACTGATGTTGATCAGGGGACTGGATTACAGTTCCAGCTGACATTCAACCTCAACATATTCCGCTCCCTCTGGGCCCATTTTCATCTGAGAAAAGGGCTAATATTTATGTATTGCCTGCTATATGACCAAAGACCCTTCTTAAGACACATACTTCATTCAAAGCTTAAATCAAAATTTAGCTTTGAAAATTCATTATTTCATTTAGATATCAAGTGAGACTAGCTATACTGAAGGAGCACTAACTCGACTGTACTCTCAGTACTGACCTACTCAGAGTGGCTGCAGCATGGAACACCTAAGGATGGGAGGTCACGAAGGCTCGTATAGAGGTTGCCTCCTGCTCCAGGAAGGTCTCCCTGACCCTTTTTCTCATTTTCCTCCAACAACCTGAAGTTAACTCCTTTATTCTGGTACACTCACTTTATTTCACCTGCTATCTGTCCTAGAGTTATCTATTCATGCTTATCTCCACCCTAAAGAGAAATTGGTTTAAAGAAAATTGTCTTTTACTCATCTCCTTATGTACACCCTCACTAGTTAGCATGTTGTAAATCTTGTATCCAGAATGTACTAGTAGATGCTGTAGAATGAATGAAAGTGGGGATGAATGACTGAATAAGTTGACAGGGGGTCTGAGCTTCAAAGGCTAGTCAGGTTCAGATAGTCTTAAGCTACAAGTCATTCTCAGTAGCATTCGTCTGGTTAGCATCCTCATTGCTATTTTTCTATAACTATACTAAGCACTACACATACTTCTTCCCCTAAGTTCCATCCTGACACTCATAAGAATTGTTTACTAGTAGCGTGGTCTTCAGTGACATCAAGGCTTTGTTGGGATAGGAAGTTGGCACTTGATTGCAGAGATCCCATTACTTCCCCCTAGGAGACTGTCACTTCCCCAAAGTGCACCACCTCTGTGCCAATCTCTGCTCATGCATTCTCCTCCTGACTGCTGGGAGCACACCGGCATGCGGCATGTCACCTGCTCCTCCGGCTCTTGACAGTCTCCTTCCTTTGTTTCCAAATCCTAAGCAAATTGCTTGGTTGACAATCAAAGCCTGCGAACATCAAACAGCTGCTACAGACAGGTGTGTTCTACAGTTACCTGCTGTTTGCTTTCCTCAGCAGGGACTGATATGACAAACAAAAGGGAGCTGGGTGCCAGCTTCCTCCCAGCATTTTTCTAACTTGAAATTCACCCTAAATATAGCTTTCCTCAATCTTCCTCAGCATGTGGCTAGGTTGGATGCTGCACAATCTCACCGATTCCTTCAGTTCTGTGCAAGAAGTTGGGAATCTCAGTGGCTGTTTCCAAGCAAAGAGATAGCAATCTTCCGAATTACTTGATTTTAAAAGGACACCCAGTCACCTTAAAGTAAGTTCCAGACTTTCCTTTCTTGCTTGGGTGATTACAGGAGTGTTTTCTCCTGCATCCAACTTTTTGCTTTTCTTCCTAAAGGTTTCAGGTGTTGACCCTGAAACTTGTTCTAAACCAGTCTGGAGTATGACTGGTCTGTCGGTCTCCCATCTCTGGGATGTATGAGGGTGAGGATGAATGGACTCCCAGTTCTTCCAACATTTCTTTCTGTAGTGGGGAGCCTGGGAAGTTAGCTCCCATTATTTTCTGTACTTTCTTTGACTCAGTAGGTGGTTTTCAACTAGGGTTATGGTTGTGATTAAAGTTTTGCCAGTGATATGCATCTGTGAAATGAAGGTGATGGGGGATGAAGACCACATTTTCTGGGATTTTCAATGGTGGCCACTTCCACATCACAAACCATGTGATGACAGCAGTTTCCTTGGTGTGCTGGTGCTCAGAGTTACTCATGAAAGCACTGGTCACTAGCTTTCTGGGTAATTTTGTAAGTCATTTAATACCCTGCTGTAACTTGCTAGATTGAATTCTCTTCTTTATGACTGACCCTTAATTACAACAGAGGGCAACTGGGCTAGACAATCTTCCCCCACAGCCTGGCAGGGTGCACTGAGGTAATCAACCAGCCAGCAGGGATCCCTTACAGAGCCTCAGGCTGGAGGCACCTCTGTGCCTCTGTGCCTTTTGCTCAACCTCTTCCTGGGTTAGAATTGTCTTCCACCTTCAACTTTTTCCTCCTTTGAGAACTGGAGGTAGTTTGTTTCTCTGAACCCCATGATCCTGCAGCACAGGGGGTGCTTATGAAATACCTATTATCTATACATACTAATGCTGTGTATTCATATTTCTTATCTCCTGAATCAAATTATCAATTCTTTAAGAGCAAGAGTAGAGTCTGAAGCATTTTAACAGATCCTAAGTCTCACTAGCTGGGCATAGCTTTGAGGTACATGCACATCAGAGCACTGAAGAAAGGAACCAAGGAAGGAGGAGTATAGTTGTGCTCCCCTGCTAGGGTCTGAGCTACCATTTATCATGATTTGCCTTCACATACCAATTTAAAGAGTGGCATCAAAGCAGCAGTTTTTCAGTCCAGTAGAATGTTTTGCAGTGTTCTAGATCTTTACTGTCTGTCCAGTGTGGTAGCACAAGTGATCACTGAGTACTTGAAACGTGGCTAGGGAAACTAAACAACTGAATTAAAATTTTCTTAAATTTAAATTAGTTCTTGAATTAAAATTTAGCCACTATGGCTAGTGGCTGTCATTTTGGAGACAGTAATTCAGATACATGCTATTTTGACTGCTGAGTATTAACAGAATTGTATTGATGAACAATAATACAGTTGAAAGAGTATTAGCTGTTCTTTCTGTCACAGCAGACTATGACACTCTAGATGTCATTTTTAGTGTTTATGGACCAAGGATTTGTCTTTTTGGTCCTGAAGCAGAGCTTTAACTAGCTTAGGGATAAGAAAGAGAAGTAGAAGTTTCGTGAGGAGATTTTACAGACAGGCTATTAGTTTTCAAATACTCTCTCACCTAATTTTTAAAAGTAATTCAACTTTTCAAAAACCAATGCCATTTCCTATTTCTGGTACCACTGAAGTGCAGGACTTTGGTGGTAACACAGAGCCGTAATGTCACTGAAAGAATTGTTGGCTGTGTGTTGAGTGGATCTGCTATGATGGATCAGCCGTAAATGGATTAACTCCTTTCGGAAAAGATAATCAAGACATAGCTCCCCACTCTGTAACATCTCCGAATCTCCGACAGCATCAGCAAGTGTGTGTTCAATTGCAGTTGGGTGTCAAAGATGAAAACAAACCCTCATGGATGTCTGGATTGATGTGAGTTGGTTGTCTTCAACACATCCTCTTGGCTGGCTCTTGCTCACAGACAAAAAGATGCAAGGCTATGCCTGGGATTCATGATGTAATTACAGAGTACAGCATCCACTCAGGACTCCTGTGTGGCTACCTGGCTGCAGAGTGGCCACCTGGATGGTGATTGCTTCCAGAGGATACTTAGTGACAAGCATTTACCATCTCCAGAGGGTAGATTTAGTAATTCAGTCCTTGGTTTTAGTAATCTGTAATTAACTCACCAGAGGAGGCTATAATCACCAACCACACTTGGGATCATTCTGGTAAGTGCTCATATTCTTGCATAAAAAAACAGTTTTTTTGGCCCTCTCTGGTGGCACAGCGGGTTAAAGCACAGCACTGAGAAGGATGATTTCCATCCCCGCCTGCCCGGAGGAGATCTACATGGTGCGGCAGACCTCTCCTGACCCACCCGCTGCTCCCCTCAGCAGTGTACTTCATCGATCTGCCTGTTCTGCTCCCCACTCTGTCTCTGGTGAATCCTCTCACCCTCCACATCTCTGGCCTGTACCCCAGTTCCATACAAATAATTAAATAAATCTTAAACAACAACAACAACAAAAAAAACCCACAGTTTTTTCTTTCTGAATTCTACATATACAATTTCTTTTTCCTGCTGGGCACACAGATTTACAAATCATACATCTATGGTCAACACTTGTGAATCTAGAATTTGGTAGGACTAAGGGATTCATCTAAATATCAATTTGATCCTGTTGATCTTAGACAATTTTTTAAATGTAATTTTATTTATTTATATACATTATATTTATGTATATTTTTAATTGAGGTAATATTGGGGTATCCCAATCAGCTATTTTCATTGTAGTTCACCCACCATGACCTCAACCAAATTCCACCATTAAAGACCTTTGTGATTCCTTCCCTCCTTGTCTTTATCCCTCTGGAATTCCCTTCCACTCCCAAGAGTGCTTCAGTTCTGTAGTAAGCTATCAAAGGTTAATTTTTAAAAAAGATGTATTTATGTATGCATAAAGAACTGGGGTACAGGCTAGATGGTGAGATGATACACCACAACAGAGTGGGGAGCAGAACAGGCAGATTGTCAAAGTACACTGGTGAGAGGAGCAGCGAACAAGACAGGAGAGGTCTGTTGCACCATGTGGTTCACCTCCAGGACCCTGGATCGAACTCACACTGAAGTGGCTGTGGCTAGCTTGCAGTGCTGCTCTTTAAACCGTTGCGCCACCAGGGAGGGCCTCAAAGGTTAATTTTTAAGCTTATTTTTATCTGAGTATTAGTTTAGTCCCTTTATATTGCACATGCTTTTATGTTTTTGATCACTGAGTAATATTCCATTGTGTATATATGCCACATCTTGATTCATTCATATGTTCTGGACATTTCAGCTGTTTCCATACTTCAGCTATAGTAAATAGCACTGCAATAACATGGGAAAGCAAGTTTCTTTTTGAAATAGTATTTTTGAACTATTTTGGTAATGCCTACATAGGAGTAGAATTACTAGGTTGAAGGGCAGCACCATTTTTAATGTTTTGAGACTTCTCCATATGCTTTCCATAAGGGCTGGACCAGTTTGCATTACCACCAACATTGTAGGAGGGTTCCCATTTCTCCACATCCTCACCAGCACTTGTTGTTTCTGGTTGTTTCAATATGGACCATTCTCAGAGGTGTGAGGTGGTATCTCATGTGATCTGATTAGCATTTCTCTAGTAGTAAGTAATTATGAACATATTTTCATGTTCCTTCTAGTCATTTGAATGTTTTCTTTGGAGAGACGTCTGTTTAGTTCTTATGTCCATTTTTTTGATTGGGTTGTTTTGTTTTTATAGAGTTTTATGAGTTCTTTGTATATCTTTGATATCAGTCCTTTTTCAGATACATGGTGTGCCAATGCTTTTCCCATTCAGTTGGGTGTCTATTTGTTTTAGTTATGCTTTCTTTTTCTGTACAGAAGCCTTTTAGTTTGATGTAGTCCTAGCTATTTATGTTCTCTTTTGTTTTCCTTGCTGTTGGGTATAAATCCCTAAAGGCATCACTAAAGCTTATGTCATGAAGTGTTTTATGTTTTCTTCTGTGTATTTTATGGTTTCAGGTTTTACATCCAAATGTTTGATCCATTTTGAGTTGATTTTGGTGTATGGTATGAGATCATGTTCTCATCTCTCTTTTGTATACAGCTGTCCAGTTTTCCTAACACCATTTATCGGAGAGGCAATCCTTGTTCCAGTGTATGTTTCTACCTCCTATGTCACAGATTAACTGTCAATATATACGTGGGTTTATTTCTGGGCTCTGAATTCTAATCCATCGATCTGTGTGTTCCAGTAAGTACCTCATACATCTCTTAAGAATAAACATAAAGAATTATTTTTTTATTATGGAAAATATCATATATAGCAAAAATCCAAAGAGTATAATGAATCACCCACTTCAGCAATGATCAATAATTTTCCATTTTTGTTTCACCCATCTCACATCTACCTCTTTTGCTCAAGTTTATTTTTTAAAGCAAATCCATGTCATCAGATCATTTGTCCTACAAATATTTCAATTATTGTCCCTAGTAGATCAGAGTTTTAAAAATATCATTGTCTTTTGGCCATGGTGATGACTTCATGAGATCCGCTCAACAAGGAAGATTGCTCAAGCCCAAAGATACTTCTCTGTTTCCTGACTATTTTGACTCCCCTTGGCATAAGAACAAGAGTAATGGCAGCTCAGGCCTGGCCATTGCTCTTGGTGCTCCATGGCAGAATAGAAGCAACAGGTCCTTTGTGGGTCCCAGGCTCTTCCTTTGTTACTGCTATAGGGTGATTCTTTACAGAGGCTCCAATTACAACAAGCAGAGAAGCAGAAAAGAAATTTCACTGCCTTGTCTCAGCTTAAATTAATAAATAAATGTCCCACATAGATAACTGCTATTGGAAAAATGGAGTGAGTGAGTGTGTGTGTGTGTGTGTGTGTGTGTGTGTGTGTGGTGTGGTCTCAGGAAGTGAGAGCGACTTGGAGGCTATGGCAGAGACAGGAAAAAAACAGAAGGACAGCTAGAGCTCCAGGCATTCTAGCTGGGTATGTTAGGCAGATTACTTAGTTCTTCAGATCCCTAGTTTCATTATATGGGTTGTTAAGAGGTTGAAATGAGATAATGTATCAATGGTCCTTGCAGAGTGTCTGACAAATAGACATAATCAGCGTAACTCCAGGTAGGGAGCCTCTGCCATCTGCATCTATTTACAACTTTTAATGGTGAGCCACATGAAGGGGTCTCAAGGGGCTCACTCATTCATGGCTGTACATGAACAGTACATGAGGGCCACTCAAAGGGCTCCTTCTAATGATGGGGTTATGTCCTGATAAGCCCACTGGAAACTGAAAATACTCTAACTGGACCATACATTTAATACAACTAACCTATTAAACATCGTAGCTTAGCCTTGAAGTACGAAGAACACTTATATAAGCCTATAGTTGGGAAAAGATCACTAAATGCAAGCTTATTTTACAACAAAATGCTTAATATCTCACATACCTTACTGGACATTGCATCTGTAAAAATCTGTTGATACTCTGGTGATCACCATTCTGAATAGGAACGATGGTTCATTACTACTGCCCAGCATCTCAATAAAGTATCATTCTGCATATTGCTAGTCTGGGAAAAGATAAAAATGTCAAGTGTTATTTCTACTGAATACATGCTGCTTTCGCATCCCTGTAAATCAAAAAACTGGTGGTAAGTTCAACCACCACAAATTTGGGGACCATCTTAGTGTGTTGACAACTTATCATCAGCCATGACGTGAACATAGTAAAAAACCAGCTTTTATTATGAGCATTATAACTACTTTCTGCTAAGCCTTATAACAGTTGTTTAGGTGTGACTGTTATTATTTGCATTTTAAGAGGTCAAAGGATTTGCCCAAGTCATGCAGCATGTGGTGGTAAAGCTAGGATTTAAGTCCAGGGAATTTGATTTGAGAATCCATACTTAACCACAGTCCCCCAAACACTTTTATTGGGATCTCAGCTAATTAAAATGGTGACAGTGACTATAGCAAGCAGTAGTAACAGCAAAGCAGCTGGGAGGTAGTTAGATCCCTACTAATTTTGAGTCATGTGAATGATGCTTGCACCCAGAATGTATATGATCTCAAAAATCAATACAAGAAGGGGATTTTAAAAAAAGATTTAGTTATTTATGTATATAAGAACTGGGGTACTGGCCAGAGGTGTGGGGGTGTGTGTGAGAGGATTCACTAGAGATAGAGTAGGGAACAGAATAGGTGAACTGACTGAAATACACTGCTGAGGGGAGCAGTGGGTGGGACAGAGAGGTCTGCTGCACCATGTGGTTCACCTCCCTGGCCAGGAGTCGAACTCATGCTGCAGTGACTGTGGATAGCTTTATAGTAACGTAATTTAACCTGATGTGGTACCAGCAAGGGCCCGGGAAGGGCATTTTGAATTGGAAAACATGAATTTAGACTTCTGCACTTTTCCAAAAGTGTTCAAAGGAATATAAAGTGTGTCAGGAAGGCAATACTGTATTGTATACTTCAAAGTTGCCATGAAACTAGATATTAATTATTCATACTACAAAAAAGAAATGATAATTATGGGACAAGATGGGGGCTTGGGAGTTAATGATATGGTGATAATCATACTGCAACATCCAAATGTACTGAATTTTATTATGTACTTAAATGAATCAAATCATTATATTGTATACTTTACAGTGCTACCAATTAACTATATCTCAATAAATGTATATATATATATATATATATATATATAAATTTTTACAAAACTGACAAAAGACATATGGTTACTTATTACACATGATTACAATACATAGTGATACATTCTTTCTCATTCATTTTTTATGCTAATTGTAATTATTACTACATATACTCAATCTAACAAGAGTATTTTTGAGCATCTATGTGCTCAGTAATAGGATAAGATCCATGGGTTATAGACAAAATAGAAGACATAATATTGACCCTGAGGTGCGCCACACCAAGCTGAGGAAACACCTGCACTCACTCTTCCTCCACACACACTAAACACTGGCTAACTGCCCTGGCTGGGCTGGTGGGGTTGGCACACACCAGGGCTGGGAGGCAGGAGGGCATTATTTCCCTTCTTCAGCCTTTGATACAGGTCGTATCTTTATGTGATGACGGTTTCTGCTGGGCCTCTCCCTTAGTTCTCACTGGCTCTGGTAAAAAACTACGTCCCTCCATTGCTCTTTCTACCCTAGGGGTAGTAACAGCTGCCTGCTGTTGTTAGTTGCTGGGTGCCTCACCTTTCCTTACTTGTTCTTTTAATCTTGTCCCCTCCTCTGTCAGCAGCCCCTTCCTTAAGTTCTCTTCATCTGCACCATTAGGGGTGAGTTCTCTTTCCTGCTGGGATCCTGACTGATGCAATAAACGTAAGAAGTTGCAGATGTGTGTGTGTGTGTGGGGGGTTGCTTTGCTTTTTGGCAGAGATTTAATGTGTCAACCAGAACAAATACTTGTTTGATAGAGGAAAAAGGGGTTGGCCTTCCTCAGCAGGAGAAGAGTTGGAGCTGAAAGCAGACATACTACTTATAGAGAGGGAAAGCAAGGGCTTGAAATGAACAAGTTGACATTTTGGTGTAGAGAAGTCTGATCTGTACAGCTAATTTTTAGACTTAAAAAAAGTTAAAATGAATCCTCCCGAAGGTTTGTGCTTCCTGTCCTGTCACTTGTTTGAAAAGAGAGCTACATCAAAGTCCCAGGCACCAGAATCCCCAGAACCCAAACTTCACAGTCCTGCTGGGAGACACTGCATCTTCTCAATTAGGAGAAGGCACAGAGGTGAGCAAGGGACCCCTCCTGTACTAATTAGTCTGGCCTTAGTACTCTTTTTCAAAATTTGCTAATCTAAATTAAATAGTTGCCACATTTGGACAGGGAAAAAGAAATCCATTTTCAACCTTCTCTGATCTAACAATACTGATAGACTATGAGGAAACCTGGGGGATTTACTCCTCTAGTTACTGATCTCCCACAGTTGGACCCAAAGCAAAACAAGGAGTTTTGCTAGGGAGCTTTGGTAGGGAGGTGAAGTCCTATCTGCTATAGCAAGAGCCATGATACCCAGGAGTTCACAGAACAAAAGACAATTAAGCTAATGGTCACTAAAATTATCCTTGGTCACTAAAATTATCCAGTAGCCAACCCTTTCCAGTGCCCCAAATTATTGAGGATATTCTGGAAGGGCCTAGAAGCAATTAAAAGAAAAAGTAAAAGTGGGTATTTTGCAAATCAGTCCTTCTCCTGGCAGTGAATATTTGCAAGGGGTGATTTTATCATCCTAGTGACCAGTTATTAGCAAAAGGATGATTATAAAAAAAATCACAACATGCTTAAGCATATCTTAGGGACTTTCAGAGAATTTGTCTTATTTAATCCCTCTAGCAAGCTTAGCTCCTATCAAACAGCTAACTTGGAGCTGGAGGGTTTAAGTTTGTGTGTGGCTGGAATGTAAACCAGTGTAGTCATTTTGGAGAGTCATCTGGACCTACCTCAAAAAACTAAAAGTGGGTATGCCATATGATCTGGCAATTCCATTTTTGGGTATCTTTCGAAGAATATGAAGCCATGAACTTACAACATGAGTTGCTGCACAATTTTTATTGCAGCATTATTTTGTAACAGTCAGGACACAGAAACCTCCTAAGTGCCCATTGATAGAGGGCTGGATAAAGAAGATATGGTCTGTCCTACAATTCCTTATGTTCAGCTATAAGGAAACATGAAATGTTAACATTTGTAGCAAAGTGGAAGGAATTTCAGGGAATGATGTGTACTGAATGTAGAAGTCAGAAAGACTAAGACAAATAGCAGACAATTTCATATATGTGAGTAAAATAGAGAACCAGCAGATGAACTGCTAAAGCAAAAGAATTATAAACTAGGGAACTTTGATAACTGAAGTGAGATGTTTGAGGTAAAGATGGAAATAAGGGAAATTGGAGAGAAAGGAGAAAAACATAAAAAACTCCACAAAACCCCAAACTATGTCACAACAAAAATACTGACATACACATGTACTTATATACATAAATCTGGTTTGAGGTCAAAGGAAAACAGTCTTACTTCATGAGTAATTTTAGGTCTGTGTTTGTTTCCTCGCATATAAAGTAAAAATAATGCCTCATCTTCATCGTAAATGATTTAAGCATGTGATTAAATCATCATAAATGATTTAAGCATGTGATTTCTTTGGATGAAAGGTACTAATCTATGCCATGAAATAATGATTATTAATGTGAATAGAAACAAGTCATGTGGTCTAAATGCAGAAGAGGATGGTATAGATGAACCTCAAATAGTAATAACATCAACCATAACAACAATAAACAATTGGGATTTGAAAAACTCTTTACCAAGTATAGCTACAGGGGAAGGGAGGTTTTGGTTAATTCACAATTACAAATTCTCTCTGGTGATGGCAGAAGATGTGAAATGATTTAGGTCTGGGCTAGAGCACCATATAATCAGGAAAGATTTTCCTGATTACCCTAAAAAAAAAACAACAACAAAAAAAACCCTCTGTCATTCATGCTATCAGTGTATTACCGATTTGCCCAAGGCTCCAGGAGGGAGGAAATCGGGTCTGTTTTGCTCACTGTTGACTCCTCAAAACCTACAACAACGCCTTGTAGGGAGTAGGCTCTCAATTAAAATAATTTAATAATGATTAAAAGCTCAGTGTTAATTTTTGTTGTTGTTGTAGTAAAATACACCTAGTATAAAGTTTACAATTTTCACTATTTTTAAGTGAACAGCTCAGTGGTATCAAATACATTCATAATGTTGTGCTGACATCAATACCCTTTGTGTTCAGAACTCTTTCTATTTTGTAAAACTGACATCCTGAACCCATCAATCCTAATGCCCCTTACTTTCTTCCTTCAGCCACTGGCAGAGCTACCAGTATCTTTCTGTCTTAATAATTTTGACTACTCCAAGTACCTCATATAAGTAATCATACAGTATTTGTCGTTTTGTGATTGGCTTATTTCACTTAGCATAATGTCCTCAAGGTTCATCCATGTTGTAGCATGTGTCAAAATTTCCGTCCTTTTAAAAGCTCAAGTGCCAAATATTTTGATTCATACAAAAATTTTTGTACAGAGGGTACTATGAAATATCTAAATATTCCTTCTAAACTTCTAAAATATGTGCTTTATGAAAATGGTAGCAATATTGAGAGTAAAATGCAAAATAAACTCAGCACAGATATTCACTTACTCTAATATTAAGGGCAGCATCAAAAGGACATGTAAATAGCAAACTATGTTACAGAAGTGGACTAAAGAAGATTCAAGAACAAAAGGGAATAGTTTGATTCCCGCTGGCTTTTTCTGCTTACTAGTTCAAGTGGTAAGTAAAAAATACCTTATATTGTGATGCTTAATGTGGTAAAGGTTTTGTCTGGTAGTGATGATCCACCTTTACCTAGAAAATGCCTTCCTTCAGTTAGATCAATCACTTTAAGGAATAGTTAGTCTTCCAGATCTCAGTAAATGACATTCCATTCATCCAAGGCGATCTTAAAATCCAAAAATAAGACATACAAGATTTAATGAAATGTGGTGGATTAGCTACAGGTGTTTATCTCTGCTTATATCTGAAACCTTATTAAAATGATTATATAGGCATTTACAAAAAAGATATATAAAGGAAGAGAATGAAAGGGATGATCCAACAGAAAAGAAAGTTCAGTGATTTTTGAAATTTAGAAAGCAGGTGACTATATGAGCTGAATCATTTAGCAGGATATAGGAAGCCTCAGTTCCACAGTTCCATACTTCCTTGAGAGGGTGCAATGGATAATGGTCTTGGGAGGTAGGGAAATATACTGGATGTGTTCAGTGACCATAACAGTTGACTTCTCTCACCTTTTAGTCTCAAAACACAGAAGAGCAGCAACAATACATCTATCCTGCAGGCAGGAGCTCAAAAGTTTGTTTTCTGGATATATTAGATAATTCTATGGACTAGACTTCCATACACTGGTTTCTTGTACTCAGTAACCCTAAAAGTGAGGCCCTTTAGTTGGCAAATCGTGTTCCTATCTCCTAAAATAGCCCCCTTTCTCCTTAGATCTCACATTTAAATAGGAGTCACAGGCAAAGATTTTTGAGGAACATTCCTAAAGTGAAAAGAAGAAACAAAAGAGACAGAAAGAACGAACATGAAGGAAATAAAAATGTAGGGAACAGAAAAAAGCTTAAGAAAAGAAACAACCTCTAGTTCATATCTTCAGAGAGATTTGAGAATATGTTATACAAAGGGAGCATAGGGAGAATAAGAAAGAGTTCTTAGAATTTAAAAATAGAATTTCTGAAATAAAAAAGTGTGGTTATAATATAACATCAAGAAAATCTCCCAGGAATTACAGTTACAAGTAATAGAAACTACAAGAACAGATAAGAGATAGGATATATCCATACAGAAGAGGTTGGCAATTAATGGCCTATGGACCAATGTGATAAAAAATATGAGGGAAAAAAATAAGTGGATAGCAAACTTTGAACACAGACAGCAAATAGAAACTTCCAGAAAATTCCAAAGTGTAAATTTCACTGGAACTTGTAGTTCAATTTAAATGCTTGGCTTAAATGTAAATAGTATTAATATAATCATATTTTTGTAAGTATTGAATATATGAAGTAAAATAACTTTTAGCAAAATATCAAATCGCTGTATAATTTCTAACATTGCAAGCAAAAAAAAAAAAAAAACAAAACAGCGGTGTAAGGATATTAACTGTAAGTATGGTGACAACTATCAGAAGAAACAGCAAGAAGAGTATAACTTGCTGCCCTATAGAGCAGAACAAGAACATTGAATAGAAGAATGATTGAAAGAAGACTCCTGATTTTCATAGAGTTTGGATGAAAATCGAGTATTTAACCTTGTATATGTTATGCTGATGTCAACTTAGCCATTTAAGTTAATATAGAGGGACCCTCCCTGGTGCAGTGGGTTAAACTGTAGCACTATGAAGCTACCTGCAACCACTGCAGCACAAATTCAATCCCCTGCCAGGGAGGTGACCCACATGGCACAGACCTCTCCAGTCCCGCCTGCTGCTCCCCTCAGCAGCGTATTTCAGTCAGTTTACCTATTCTGTTCCCCACTCTTTCTCTGGTGAATCCTCTCACCCCTGTACCTCTGGTCTGTACTCCAGTTCTTGTATACATAAATAAATTGATATAAATCACAGAGAAATGTTATAATAGATTTAAATATTGCCTACATAGGCAAAATTTAAATAAAGAAAAATAGCTTTTCTAGGTGCTAAAATGAAGGGAACTCACAATATATGAAGCCATCTGGCTCATGGGAATGATTGGATAAAATATGCATTTTAAGGTCTAGGGTTTAACCTTCTTATAGATACTAAGAGGTTCCAGAATAAATCTCCCTGCAAATCGTGAGAAGATATTATAATTAGAAACAATTCTACCTCCCAGTCTTAGGATGAGCACTGATGGGTTGCCTGCCCCAGCAGGTGGTAGCAAGAATCATTATTTTTTCTTTGTATGTGGTCAAATTCTCTTACTCTTATGCTGTATCAGAATTCAGAGTACAGAAATGAACTAGACTATAACTAATAAAAGTTAGTCTCTTACTATTGAATCATTTAGAATTTCCAGCACATGTAATGATGGAAGTGCATCATATAGACACATTCACAATACAGAACCTGAAAAAAGATAATTTTCAGTGAAAATAGGCATGTTGATAAAATGAAAAATACAGGAATAAATCTAACACAAGGAAAGATGGTTGGTAGTTACATTAAGAGGGAGAATCATGCTAAAGAACTAATAGAAATTAGAGGAATACAGAAGGGACTTTAATAATATGTTTAAAAGTTTCAAAGATATGATGAATGGAAAACACAAAATTAAGCCATTATAAAAAAAAGGCCATTATATATTCAAGAAGTGCAATACAAATTCTGAAATGAAAATCTGTTATTTAACTATAATTCATGGTGAATGACAAAGAATAGATATGGTTGAAATAAGAATGAGATAATTAGAATAATGTGAAGTACTGTATAGAGAGGTAGATGTAAAATCTGAAAGAGTATTGAGAAGTCTAAGAATGAAAACCTCTGATGTATGTTTTTTTTTTTTTTTAAGATTTATTTATTTGTGCATACAGAACTGGGGTACAGGCCAGAGGCTCAGGGGCGGTCAGAGGCTTCACCAGAGACAGAGCAGGGAACAGAACAGGCAGATCGACGAAGTACACTGCTGAGGGGAGCAGCGGGCGGGCCAGGAGAGGTCTGCCACACCATGTGGTCACCTCCGGGGCAGGCGGGAATCGAACTCATGCGGAAGCAGCTCCAGATTCTCTGTGCTGTGCTTTAACCCGCTGCGCCACCAGGGAGGGCCCCTCTGATGTATGTTTAACATAATTTCCAGAAAAAGAAAACAGAAAGAATGGGAAAGATGTAACATTGGAGAAAACACTTTAGAAGTTCAAAAATTAAAGAAGGAAATGGGTCCTTTAATTGAAGAAGGACTTAGAGATCCAAGTGTGATAAAGTAAACAAATTCAAGCCTAGACATAGTGTAGTGAACCAGAGAACATTAAGGTAATAAAGGCTTTAGGAAAGAAAAAACAAGACAGGTTGTGTATAAAAGAACAGCCATTAGTATGATTTTGTCAGAATAATCACACCAGGAGATAATAGAACAACTTTCAAAAGAGGAAAAATAACTCACAACTTTGGTTTTTCTACCCAACTAAGTTATCGTTCAAAAAAGTGAGGTGATATAAATATTCTTCCAGTTAATTTTTCTTAGACTCTTGCTGAAAAAAAAAAAAAAGAGGAAGATGATTCAAGAAGGAAAATTAAACCAAAGTAGAAGAGGATTGTAGGAAGCAGCAGTAAAAAAAAAAAAAAAAAAAGTAAAACATGTTGGTCAAACAATGCAACAAATAAAAAAGCAACCAACCAACTAACAAAAAACTCAGATTACCATGAGGATAAAGAGGCAGTGTTGAAGATCATAACTTAGAAATAAAATCTAGTTACTGGCTCATGGAACTGACTGGGAAGCATATAGACCAAAAGCTGATACTACTTTTTGAGAGAATTGTACTGTTAAAAGAATCACGAATGAATTTAGATTAAAGAAGCCTTTCACTGTTTGAGACATAAAACACCTTTACGCTCCCTTGCATAAGCAGAAAGCAAGCCATACTCAGACAGATAAATCTATACAGTGAAAGAAGGGCAAGCTTCCTAACACCCATTTCAGATGTGACCTATAGACAAAGGGATTTCTTCCCAGAGATCAGAATGAGGTCTTTGTCAGGATAGGAGGCCCTCACACTGCAAGCCCTATAGGATTCCAGCACTTGTTAAGAATGAGTGGCTGTGGTGTACTCCCCTTTCATTCTTTTCCTGCCATTGAGTTTTCTATTGCATTATTACAGTCATCTTGCCTCTGCTTCATTCAAGTACACAGAGTGGAGAGAAAGAAGGTAGTTTCTTCTTTTAGTTTATTTGTTGCCATGCCAAGGAGAGTTACATCTGACCTGGTAGAAAGATCTGTGCATCATCCAAAAATCCTGGTCTTTGAGCTGGAATGCAGAAATGAGATGGGACTTTGGATTGTTTCCCTTGAGGAGAGGTGAGTGTTTTACTTGTGGAAAGAGGAAAGAAACTGATACTTGTTGACCAGAAATGTAGACTACAATAGAGACTGATCGTGCTCACAAACATTCAGTTCTCTTCTGGGACACACAGCTACACCAAATTACTCTTCAACTCTGGCTTCTAGGCGAAACCATGTGATTGAGTTCTGAACAAAAGAGCACAGATAGAGGTAGCGGTGTGTTGACAAATGGTTAACAATGGATTGTAAAACAACACAGCCATAGGTTCTTGAGTTTATTATAAATTTGTTAATGTAAAGGAAGGGTAACATATTATTTATAATGTAATAGTTACATCTAAAATATGCAATACTCATTGCAATTTCTATAGCATCAGTAGATTCTCTCAGAATGCATTTGTTGATTTTTTACTGAACTCCTGTATTGTAACCAACCTATCATTACAACTGATAAATGAGGGTAGTTCTAACATGAATATTGGTCGATATTTTCTTATACATTATTATGTGAACAGAATAATGAAGATGTATATGCATATGAATTTGTTCATCAGTAATGTGGGCAACTTCTTTGCTGAAATCAGTTATTAAATACCAGAATATGTCCATGATATTTTGTACTAATTCCAACATAATGGCTACAAATATAACATTCTTTTAATTACTCTGGATTTCTGACACTTTGTAACTTAGAATCTCTAGACAACCAAGAAAACAACAAATAACTCACTGATTTATAGTATTAGCCACTTTCCATGGGATAAATATCCCCAATGTAGTTGATTTGATGTCACTGACATGGACACAGAAAGACAGAAACTACCAACTGTCTCATAGGTATAGATACAGGAGACACAAACTCAAAAATAGATAATAGCAAACTATTGTAAAATAGAAAGTTTGGATAATTATTACCTTTGTTTCTCATTTGCTTTGGTTTTCAATTTAATTGTATTTTTATATAATTTAGTTCTTTTTGAAGTCTGTATTTAAGAACTAGTTTGCAAAGTGCCCAAAAAATGTCACAGGTGACTCTTGAAAGCTGTTATGAATTGGCTTCAGTACACCTCTGAGTTGACTTATGCTACTTACACACATGGCTATGTTTAACCATTCACATACACTCACTCTACTCACTGGCCAGACCAACGCAGGGGAATCAGGCTCTGTTGTTTGCAAGGGCATTTTTAGAGTGGAGATAAGATTCCAAAAGTGCTCTTGTAAACAGTAGAGCTTGTATCCCTGAGTCATTAAGGAAATGCCTAGATGTGCCCACCTACTAAAAATTTTTAACCTCAAACTTTGTGTGCATGAGATATAAACATTTCTTGTGTCAAGATTCTGAAACTTGAGGTTGTTATAGAAAAACATCACAACTAATACACTTTGCTAGAAAGTTTTAAATATTAAAAATAAAACAATGCATTAATTTTAATTTCATTATAATCTTAAAAATAACACTAAAATATAGTGGCTGATACTAGAAATAAAGTAGGGAGAGGTACATATTCAATACAAACCATCTTCAATACCATATTTAAGACTACTGATGTCATTACCCTTTTTATTATTAGCCTCTTCGTTTTGGTTTTCATCCACTGGTGATCATTGTTATTTCTCTATGAAAATACAGGATTTAAACATATCACCAAAGCAATGCCTCTACTATCAGGAATCATTTGTAGTGTATTAACTTGTTTGGCAAATCTTTGGGGTCAATGGCCAGAATCTCACAGTTGAATTGTGGAAACAATCCTTCAGCTTTAATATAATGCTTGAAAGACTTTGTTTTAACTGTAAGATCACTAGATATTGAAGTTTGCATCTGGGTACAGAACCTTTTCTGAACCAATTATCCCCTACAGTTAGCATTTTTGGTCTTTTTTCAGGGTATATTCTGATAATTCCTACATTAAGAATGGAATCATGAGAAAAGCACTCAAAATATCCCTTAAATGAAATTAAGAAAAGTCCAGCAATAAATCAATGGAATCTACCTGAAAACATAAATGCCTTGAGAAACTGTATCCCAGCAGGCTGAAGAGTTCTTAAAATTTTAAAGTATAAATATCTGACAGGCAGGTTGAAGGGTTCTTTAAAATTTTAAACATAAACATCTAATTTAGCATGCAAGACATTACAGAAAATACAGTGGATAATAACTTTGAAGTAAACACATTTCTATAGATGCCTCAATCTTACATTTATTTTCTATACCTTCACTAAGCATGTACCATCTATAAACAGAAGCCACAGTGGTAAATAAACCTTCATGGGGGAATGGCAAGGGATTCCTATGTTGAATTTTTCTGAAAAAGTGCATCCCAGGCTTATAAAATGGCTACAATGGTGCATGGCATATTTGAGAAATGATTACTTAACAGGGGGCCAAATTGTGTGAAAGATATCAATGATACTGTGGATTTTGGATGATGCTCTGCACATCCAAAATGTGCAGAGCACATTTACAGTGAGGTAATCACTGTAGAACTTCTGTGTATGTTAGACAGTACTAAAATACACTATTCACAATAGCCAAAATATGGAAACAAACTAAGTGCCTAAAAACAGATGACTAGAGTAAAAAGATATGGTATATATACACGATGGAATACTACTCAGCAATCAAAAAGATAAACTCATGTCATTTGCAGCAACATGGATAGAGCTGGAAGGAATTATGCTCAATGAAATAAGTAAGAAGGAAAAAGAAAAATATCGAATGGTTTCATTTATAGGAGGAACATAGAGAAGCTGAACAAAGGGTAAGGAAGAAGAAAAAGACCAAACTAGCAGGCAAATTATAAATCTGAGACATACAACAGGGGATGGAAAGGAGGGAGTCAAAATAGGGGAGGGAAGAGCACAAGGGACTATGGTGATAGTCCAATGTTTGAGGTAGATTACACCTGCGAGGAAAAATCAAATTTTGCACAAAAGTGAACAACAGTATAAGAAAATTAAAAAAGGAAATATAGTTGACCATGAAAAAAAAAGAAAGAAAGGTAATGCTAAAATACAGAGGGCTTTAAGAAAGAAAAAGGAAAATACCTGATGGTTTCACTCATAGCAGGTTCATAAAGGACCGGTGGTGGTGGGGAATAATAGGAACTATATATATACCCAGAGACATTTTATGGGGGTGGAGTAGGGGAATGGGATCAAAAATGGGGAAGGGGGGAAGAAGTACACGGGACTATGGTGATGGCACATGGATGAACTGGTGATGGGAGGTCCATGGGGATTACAACTGAGATGGAAAAAGGCACAGAATGATATAAAAATAAACTATTAAAATAAAATAAAAAATACAGAGGGGTTTAAAAGGCTAAAATACAGGGGGAAGGACTCTAGGCAGAAAACAGCTGGGAAATTTCCCTCCTAATCTAGGGGTCTAAAAAAGGATTTGGAAATGGAAGGGGAATAAACATCCATGAAGATCTGGAGATGTGTAGTTGTTGACTGCTTGTATTAGGGGGTTGTGAGGAGAGGGCTGGATTGCAGAAGATGTGCATGGCTAGAGTCTATGGGAGCTGCTAAATGGGGACACCTCTCCTTGAGATGGAAAAGGTGAATGAGGAGACATGCACTTCTTTCTAGATTCTGAGTCCAAAAGACTGGTGTGCAGATTGATATGAAAATAGGATAAACACATCTTCATCTTTCCATTTCATGGATAAGTCAACTTAACACACATTTTCTGAGTCTCTACTACATGCCAAGAGAAGAACTGAGATCTTGACCATATTGGGGTCTCTATACAAGGAAGTTCTATAGCAACAAAAGCCTTTGTTTAATTAAAACATTACTCAAGGGCGGATTCAGTGGCTAAATGAAAGAAATGCATTTAAATCTGCTACATCAGTAAAGAATTTTTTTAAAGATTTATTTATTCATACAGAACTGGGGTACAGGCCAGAGATGTGAAGGGTGAGAGGATTTGCCAGAGACAGAGTGGGGAGCAGAACAGGCAGATTGACGAAGTACACTGCTGAGGGGAGAGCGGGCGGGTCAGGAGAGGTCTGCCGCTCCATGTGGATCTCTTCCCGGGCAGGCAGGGATCGAACTCATGCGGAAGTGGCTTTAGCTTCTCAGTGCTGTGCTTTAACCTGCTGCGCCACCAGGGAGGGCCTCAGTAAAGAATTTTTATAATTATAATTCTCTTCAATTCAAAAATTGAAGATGTAGACACACTCATGTACTACCACTAGAAATAAAGTGGCATACCATTTGAAAAGTAATTTGGAAATCTGTATCAAGAACCTTAAGAAGGATTATACTCCTTAAATTAGGCTATTCCAAAGGATATAATTCTTAATTAAAAAAAAAAGATTTCTGTATCAAGAAGTTTATCACAATCACATTTGTGGTAAGTTTGAGAATTAGCTTAAAAGTCCAATTACAGTGGAATGGTTTAGTAAATTATGACAAATCTGCTAGATGGAATATTAAATAGTTATTAAAAAGATGTTTGAAAGAAGTTTGTTCCTTCTGTTGTAAACTTAAATGGGAAAAATGATATTCAGTGTTATCATAAATGCAAAAAAAAATAAAACAAAAACTCATGACTAGGAAAGGAAAAATGTCTAGCAGGAAACCCCACAATTTTAATGGTGACTATCTTTAGACTCTAGGGTGTATCTGGTCAATTTGATCCATTCTTTTGCATTTCTATTTCTAATATAAACATTACATGACTATTTAGTCAGAAAAATAAGCTTTAACTAACAAATACAGAATGAAAATTGATGAGGATTTTGGGAAGACTATCTATGGAAGGGAAAGGTACAAGAAAGGACTCAAAGACAGTATTTGGCACTTTATTCTGGGTCTAGAGTGATGCAGAGATGGATGTGGTGTGCCCAGTTTTGTGGAGACATTTGAGGGACCAGAGGTTCTTACCAAAAGGTTAGATGTTAAGGTTGTTTCTTCTACCTGTATCTCCCCCTACTCACTGTGCGTTTATAGAAGGTTAGATCACTTATCCAAAGTACCCTTTGGACAACTTCTTAACTCAGGGTTACTGACTGTTCTCCAGAACTTGTGATAATCTGAGAATTGTGTCTTCTGCCTTTCCTGCAACAACTCCTAAGACTCAGCAAATCCAGAGCAAGTGGAGGAGGGGAGCTGGAAGCCTGCGATTGCTTTGAGACGCATCATAAGCCCATAACGTCTAAAAGGTTAAGCAAAGACTGAGGCATGAAGAGTGAAAAGTCTCCATTCTACAGTAATCTACCCCCACCTTCAACTCTTAAAATGGAAAGAAAGGGTGCAAGATGACATTAGGCACTTTAAAATATGCAAAATTAGGAGCTGGTGCAGACCTCATTAACACCCGCCTCCAACATCATTAAGATGTTTCCAAGAAAATTAATTGAGAGACTCATTAAAAATAAATTAAGAAAAATGTGTTGCAGAGCGCCTACACTCAGCTCATAAATCACAGCTCAGAGCTCCGGCCCGCTGCTCCGGCAATTAACTCCAACCTATTTGTTTTATCCTGACTGTGAAAATTAGAAAGCAGACGTGGAGATTAGATTAGGGACGTCTGTCAAGCGGAACTTGAAGTGAATATTTTAGGATACAAAATGGAAACCAGGAAAACAAAGAAAGCAGAGATTTCATTCTGAGGAGCTTGTCTTAGAAAAGTGACAGGCAGATGAAGGGTGTTGGAGGAGAGCGTGGGGAAGGAGTACATACACTAGGGAGGCAGGAAGGCGGGGAGAGAAAAGCACAGACTTGTGAACTATTCTGACCAGGAATAGCACAATGCATTTGCATGATAAATATAAACAGATCCACATCAAGTAAAAGATGGCACTGAGATGTAAAATAGATGTTCCTTATGGTACATGCATAGATCATATTTTAATGTTTAGACATACAGCCATGTGGTCTAATCACTCAAAGCAGTTACTGGTCTCCTGCAATATGTTATGTATCAGTGATGACTACTCTCTCCTCTATACGATGTGAAACATGTCAATCCCTTCCGTGTATCGCTGATTTAACAACACAACTAACAATGATTGAGGAGCAGGCACTTTACAGGGCTCATTCATGTATGTGATCTCATTGAACTTTCATTTCCTCCAAAGAACACCATTTTATAGGACGTGAAACTGAGGCTCCAGGTAAAGTGATGTAAGTGGGAGTTACCTGGCAATGGGAGTTAATGGCAGAGTTGGGATTGCAATGTTGGGGTTTTACATCAAACATAAGTACAGTCCTAGAGATACAACTTCACTGCATTCAAAAGTAATGTTGGATTACTATCAAACTCAAACTAAGAAGACTTTTTTTTCTTCCCTCCTCTGTCTTTTTCACTTCTCCTTCCACAAATATTTATCATACACGTCTCCTATACCAGACAGGGTAACAAGTCTGGGTGACATGATGGTGGCTTTGTCAAATTTAGAAAGTCAGTTACCAGGTAGATCACTGAGTAGATGTAAGGGCTTCTGTAAAGGACACTGTACAAAGGGAAGCAGAGATTGCCAGTGAGTCATTTTTAGCACCTGCTATGTGCAAGCACTAAGGACCCAAATGTTGAACTGCAGGCTCTCCCTCTTACTAACTGTGAGATGTGGAGAAGTTATTTAATCTCTCAGTTTTCACATCTGTAGAATGGGGATAATACTGGTCTTACCTCAGAGGTTTATTTTGAGAACAAAAAATGAGAAAATCCATTAGAAGCCCTTAGCAAAGTGCGTGGCTCAGAGTAAGCACTGAGTAAATGTCAGTGGTTATTATTTAGAGGTGACATTTAAGTTGGCTCTTAAAGGAGCAGTAGGGATTTAATCAAAACCACTTCTATGGACAGCTGCAGCCTTATGGGTTATATTTAAAATTATTTGGATCTTCCAAATAAACAAGGGAGTGAATAATCTGGAATGGATAATAAGAGGCAGGCCCACCTGTATCACACAGAGCCTCATGGGCCAGGGTCTGCAGCGTTGAGGCCTGACAGGAGTGGAAAACAGAAGGACAAGCACGTGTACCTGCTTAGCTTGCTTTCCTCCAGAGCATGTCAAAGGCACCAGAGGCGAGGGGGTTTGAACCCGAGGGAGAGAGGTTAAGGCTGAGGGTGTGTATCCATCACAGTTTTCTTTTTTTTTTTTTATTACATAAGTTTATTTTTACATCATTTTGTACATTTTTTTCCCATCTCGATTGTAATCCCCGCGGGTTTCCCATCACCAAATCACCCGTGTGCCATCACCATAATCCCGCCATCACAGTTTTCTTAATTCCTAGGAAACAGTTATGGATCAGTAGTGACCAGTATCTGCATCTTTGGAAATTCAGTGATACTGTGAATAGCTTATTTGCACTCTGTTTTAAACTCACCTTCAAAAGTCTGGGTGTAATTCTTGGCTATGGGTCTGTGGGCCCATTCTTATTTGGAAGGTTATAGTATACTAGAAGAGGCCTGTGTTCAAGCTGGGCATTAACAGTTGTTTTCAGTTAGTTTTCTTGTATCATCCCCGCCAACAACCAAGGCTAGATGCAAAGTTTGAAGTACGTGAAATTCGAGAATAAAATACTTCCTAATTAGCAAGAATGATTAACATTAGAAATTTCCTTTTAAAAAGTTTCTCTCTCTACCTTCTGTTGAAGTAGAATAACATGATTAGATCTTACCAGACAGGATGAATTTCACACCCTTTCCTGATGACAGACTTTAACAGTGGAAGGGAAGTCAGCACACATGGCCTGACAGCACGGAAGTGTTTGGAGCTGCGAAGATAAAGCCAACCCATTTTAAGAATTTGCCAAGGGTTCGGCTACTGATGGTTCTACTTGAAAAGCAGTGTTCTCTGCCAGGAGGTGCCTTAGATTTTTGGCAAGCCTTCATGGCCCTGGTTTGGACCAATCCTGCTTGGTTTGGCATTTGCCCACAAGTGGATAGGTAATCTGGAGAAACTATTTCTAGGAATATCCTTTCTTCTCTTTTCTCTCTAAGCACATAAATTCTACTAAAGAGCTTTCACATTAAGAGTATGCTTCCCTTGTCTTTGTGTGATAGATGGGAGAATCCCTTGTAGAATATACTATATATATACTATATATATATTATGTAGAATATACTATATATATATATATATTAGAATATACTATATATATATATATATATATATATATATATATATTAAACCCCTTAATGGTTTGGGGTCTTGGATGCCCTTTGTTCACATACTAACACAATTAGGTGCTATCCTATGGGCCCTACATCCTCCGTATCTTCTGTATCTATCCTTTCTTCATACCTCCTCTCCCCTGCCAAACTCACTACCTGAGTTTGGCTCTCTCTTGTCTGGGCTCTTGCAAAAGGTTCTTACTGAATTTCCGCTTCTTCATTTTCTTTAACTGCACTCCAGCGACAGACTAAGTCACTCCTCTGCCCCATGTCTGTGGCATCTACAGCATAAAGTTCAAGATTCTTAACTGACCACCTTTAATCTGGTCACAAGTAATCTATCATTACCTGATCCTTTTCTAATTTTGACTCTTGCCTGACCAGACTACTCACTATTTCTTAAGCACATGCTATGGGTTCTCTAGGTCTTTTATGCCCCCATTACCTTGGTCACACTTGTCTTAGTTCATCTCTGCCTAACAAATTTTAACCTCTTCTTCAAAGTCCAATCTAAATGCTCATTTCCATAAAGCTTTGTGACTTTTCCTTTCCCAACCTCAGAGAAAAGTCACTTACTTGTAGAGTTTGCACAGTGCCTGCCAATACTGTCCAATGAGTGAGTAACCTTTCTTACTGCAATTATCACAATGTTACATCTCAATTGGTTGTAGTACATGTATTAGGGGGATACCTCACTTATTCCAAGATCTCTAAATGAACATTGTGTCTCTCACAGAACCTAGACCTACCTTGCACATAGTAAGGACTCCTCATATTTTGTTACAATTCACTTACAACAGAAATGAACTTTCATACACTATTTCATTCCATCTGGACTATTTATTTAAACAGAATTCTACTCCTGATGACAGAGAATTAGTGGCATCTGAAGACTAATTTACTTGCGAGACACAGTGGTAGAACTGAGGACACCTCCCCAATTTCTGATCCAGGGCTGTTTGATTCAACATACTTTCTCCCTATATCAACTAGTTTTCAAAGAATTAGAGTACTTCACAATAGGTTAACTAGGAGGTAATCTATTGGAGAAGCAATGTCTGAGCATGAAAAACCACGCAGCCTTCTCCAAGTGCCCCAGATGACACACAGAGATGGTCAATCAGTGTTGATCATGCACAAAATAGCATGTTTTCACTTATTCTCTGAGATCACTTTGGGTTACTTTTTCATGTCAAGACAGCAGGAAATTTAAGAAGTCAATAGCTCCTCACAAAATTCTAAAGGATCTTATTAACACATAATCCTCTTCACATGGAGGAGTAGTCATATTTCAAGAATAAGACTGGGTTGCAGACGAACAAATTAAATTGCTTTTGGTCTTTTACCTGCAGGTTACATGTACATATGTGTACTTGTGTACACAGCCATGCTCTCTCTCTCTCTCTCTCTCACACACACACACACACACACACACACACACTCAGCAGCAATCTACAAGTAGCAAAAAAATATCTCTAAAGTTACCAATAATGACTCTGTGAGAAGCCCTGGGAAGTTTCTTCCTATTGGTGCTGTATTTTTATTGAACAGGGTCACCCCCAGCAGGAGATTACACCCTATGTTATGGAATCCATCCTCTGTCAAACTACGGATTTTTATGCTATTATCCAACTGGGTTTGTTCAGGCTTTGTGAGCAGTGTCTGAGCATTCCTCTAGGGAGCCTTTGGTGACTAGATTATTCTGGGCTGTGGCTATCTTTGATGCTGCTTTGGTATTAACTAGTGCTTCCTTCAATAATAATTAGAACAATTAGCATGGCCACTGACTTTGGACTGATTTATTCTCTTAAGCTTAGTGCAGGTAGGAAAGATTTAACTGCCCTGGTTCTGTCAGGGTACAAATGATGCCTAGATTTCCACTGCTTAGTCAAGCATTTCTGGGGTTAATTTTCATTAAAATGACCTTGACATTAATGACAAGTGACTGTTTCTGCCCCCATTTGCAATTTTATAATATCCTTTTGTTTGCTTCTCACTAAAGGATACAGAGACATTGCCGAAAGCTTCCATTTGTCCCCATTACATATCATTCTTAATTTTAGTTTCAGAATTGTCTCTTTAGAAGACCCTTGTCTCTCTTCTAGAATACAAAATATTTGCAGACAGGAAATGCATTTTTAAAGACAATAAGTAGGTTTTGAAATGATAAAATAAGCAAACAAATAATTCCACATATGAACTAACAATAATCTAGAAATTCACAAGGAAGCATTGGGTTTGAATCTGGCTATGACATATCATGACAGACGTTTTGTCAGTCCCTTAGCTTCTTGATCTACACCAGCAAAAATAGGGATAATAATGCCTACCTCAAAAGGTTTTAGTGAAGATGAGATGAGAAATATTTTTGTAAAAGCATCGAGTGGAGTTCAGATGAATGCATCTGAGCATCTTGTCATCATACCAGATAGCCAGGACCTAATCAAATGTCCAAAAAAATGTAACTGAAGCAAGAAGAGCTGAATATATTTCTTTTATACCCCCTGGCTGATTCCACTTGTACTCAAATTTAATGTTTTTAAGAACTGTGTAAATTCCTTATTTCCTTTGTAAAGAAACTGACATTCAGAGAATTCAACTTCAAGGTTATGACAAGTGATTAGCATCTTGCACACACAGTTGCACCACTGTTCTGAAAAAATGTGTAAAAGAACCGATCCTCTTGAGCCTAGGGAAGAGATACCTGCTGACAGCAACTCATCTTGAATATATTTTTAGAAAATTTACTTATATATGTGCATGAATATATATATACACACACACACACACACACACACGCATATTTGCTTTATTTCTAATGATTAGATGAACATATATACTCATTCTAGAAAGCTTGGAAAAAAAGTGTAAGAAATGAAAATTACCTCAGTCCTATCACTCAGGGGTAAATACTTATAACATTCTAGCACATTTAATAAAATTGGCATGATTTTATATATTATACTTGAACTTTTTATTTAACAGCATTTTATGAATATGTTCCCCATATCATTAAATAGTCTTAGAAAATAAAATTTTAAAGGGTTGCATGGTATTCTTCCATATGGATTTATCGTAACTCAGGAGACAGAATGAGATGTCCTTAGGAGTCACTTAGATTTGGGATAGTATTCCAGTTCCACCCCTTAGTGATGGGGTGATAAAAAACTGGCCACTCACTCTCATTAAGCTTCAATTCTCACATCTGCCAAATATTGGTACTACTTATCTGAGGTGATTTCTATTAAGGTTAAATGATGTAGAGTATATGTGTACTTAGCATTGTGGCACATAAGGCAAACATTCAATAGATAGCATCTACTTCTCATTGTTACTTTCTCATTTCTTTTTCTCAGATGTTTAGGCTGCTTCTAGTTATAAATAAATACTGGGCGAAGTATCCTTCTATAGCCACCAGAGAAAGCTACCTGGAATATGTATCTGTTCTGGTCACTTCTTTGCTTCAAGATCTTCAATAGCTCCCACTAAGGATCCCTAACCTTTCTTTCCATCAGTGGAATCTTTCCTAAAATAACTTCTGTGAAACTTTCTTAGGAACTTGGGTTATGGTAGGAGTGGGGTACAGAATCTGGACCAATTTCCAGACACCCAGTCAGCCTTACCTTCCTATTGACGAAGGCCCCAAAAGCTGCTCTGAGAAACAATGGGCTACTGTGGACACAGCAGAGAATCTCTGACTTACAGAATAAGAGTGGGCTCCAGAGCTTAGGTGCATGACATTTCCAAACTTCTTAAGAGACTCTGAAAACTTTTCCTACTTCTTTGCTTAAGTGGCTGCTTCTGTCTGGACTGTCCATACTTCCTATCTCCTCAAGGCTAACACCTATAATCAGCTCAGCTTGCTTGCTCTTCCAGAGCTTCTCTCCTCCAGGTTAGTGACCTCTTATATTCTCATGATAAGTAATCAAATTCTTTACCTTTTGGCCACCACGTCCTCCTGATGCTCTGGAGTGGGAGAGGCACTCTTTCTTGATATTGCATTTCCAGTTCTCTGCACAGCATCCTACACTGTACTAAAAGGATTTGTTAAATAAATAAGCTTATAATTAAAATGTGTGGTACCTCTATTTCCTAAGGATAGTAAACAAAAAAGGAATTGGAAAAAAAGTAACTAATAAAGTAAAAAAAAATCATCAGACAACTATAGATATGAGACATTCTGTAGGCAGGAGGAGGGAGACAGATCAGGACAGGGGTAGGAAGAGCACAAGGGACTACAGTGATGGTGCACGGTGAACTGGTGGTGAGAATTTCAAAAATGAGTATAAAAAAAGGATAGTTTCATAGAAGCAGGATGACTGGATGAAAAATAGTAAAACATTTTCAGCCTTTTGATACATTCTTCGTAAAACTCAAAAAAATGGTAGGACATTAATTTGAAACACAACTCTTTACTAGTATCTGTATTTGTGTTTGAAGATACAACTAAAGAAGCCAATTTTTGAGCCACAAAATTCGGTGTCTGCTTGAGGAAATGGTAACAGCTCTTGGAGTGAGTAGTACAGATGGGACCCCAAAGGAAGCTGTTGTCCAGTACACCAGGTGACTGGAGATATACATTACTCAAGGGTGGTAACTACAGCCACTGTGCATCTACATGATTTTTCAATTTATTTTCCCATCTGTAAATGGTCTCTATTAGGAGGTCACTTGATTGAATTGAACCAAATGGGTTGACACATAAAATCTTTTTTTTTTTTTAAAGATATATTTATTAGTGCATACGGAACTGGGGTACAGGCTAGAGGTTCAGGGGGCGGTGAGAGGTTTCACCAGAGACAGAGTGGGGAGCAGAACAGACAGATCTACGAAGTACACTGCTGAGGGGAGCAGCGGGCGGGTCAGGAGAGGTCTGCCATGCTATGTGGTCACCTCTGGGGCAGGTGGGAATCGAACTCATGCGGAAGTGGCTTTAGCTTCTTAGTGCAGTGCTTTAACCCGCTGCACCACCAGGGAGGGCCCGACACATAAAATCTTAACACATACATTTGTGTGTTTTTACTATTAGTGAAGAGTGCTGGATGTGTGTGTGTGTGTGACATTTGTGTGTTTTTACTATTAGTGAAGAGTGCTGGATGTGTGTGTGTGTGTGTGTGTGTGTGTGTGTAATCTGGATTACCCTAGAAGATAGGGCTCATAATTGAGGAAACATTTTAACTGATCTCACTGATTGGCTTGGCTTTTCATAGAATTCTATAATGACCAAGTGTAAACAATTAGCATATAGTCAGATTACCCTGTCTTATCACATGGAAGATAAAGAAACCATAACCATAAAAAAAACATAAAAATGATAAGCTTTAGGGCCCTCCCTGGCAGTACAACAAATTAAGGTACAGAGCTGTGAAGCTAGGCATAACTGCTTCAGTGTAGTTCAATCCCCCACAAGGGAGCTGACCCACATGGCACAGCAGACCTCTTCTGTCTCGACTGCTGCTCCCCTCAGCAGTATAGTTTGTCACTCTGCCTGTTCTGCTCCCCAATCTGTCTCTGGCGAATTCTCTTACTGCCACCTGCACCTCTGGCCTGTACCCCAGTTATGTATGCATAAATAAATAAATAAATCTGTTTTTAAAAAAATGTTAAGTTTTAAGGAGAAGTTGACATGGATTTATGGTACTTTATAAGATCACATATTTCTATGTTCTTATTAAATTTTATGGTTTTAATTACTTAACCTCAATGACTTCGAAAATCCAAATCTGTAGCTCAGACATTTCTCCTGACTTTCAGACTCAAATATCCTACTATCTGAATGTACATTCAGTGAGCTCAAAGTTGCATACATCACATCTTCTCTTCCTTATTTCTCCAAACTTACTCTTCCTTCTCTTTTTATTTCAACACCACCTAATTAGTTACCTCACACCAAAAGTTAAGAATGTATCCTTCACATTGAAGTATTCACCAAATCCTACTGTTTTAACAACTAAATATTGTTTGCTCTTATCTTATCCAGCATCACTATCACCATCCTGATCGAGCCCTCATTATATCTTGCCTGGATAAATGCAGTAACTTCCCTTTTCAACTTGTTTCCCTAGTACTGGTTTTGTTCTCTCCATTCCATCATTCAGACACCTGTCTTGAGCCTATAATCAATCTGGATGAAAAGGAACTGTAAGTGGCAATAGATATCAATGTCTTCAAATCATGTTCTTTAAAAAATATGATGTCATAGGTTAAGACATAATCAGTTCAACATAGTTCTTCTGGAGACAGGTTGACTGCTCAGCACAAAAATCAAATGAAATATAACAATGAACGATATATCAATTCACTTGAAATAATACTCATGGAGAACAGACATTTATTGGATTGTGCGGAGCTGATGTGCGGAGCTGCTGGGAGAGCATGGGGGATTAAGATGAACTTCTCCAGCATTGTGAGGGCCACATGTTATTTGTGAATATGGCAGAGAAAGGATCCATTACTTACACCTATTATAGCCTGATAATTCTAGAGGCCAACATCACAACCAAGGGGACAAGTTTTCTACTCCTAAAATGGTAAATACATTATTAAAGTATCTATGAGCAGCTTTATTACCATGATGAAGTCCCAAGTACCAGGAGCTTTAAATGATGGTATTACCAGTGCTTCCAATCTTTAACACACCTGCAGGTTAAAGAGAGAAAAATGGTCTAAGCATGTTCAGAGAAAATGGCAATGTGTACAAAATGCAATGAAGTTGGGAGATCAGGATAAGACAAATAAGACTCGTAAAATGCGACATGGCATTTTAATCAGTATTTCCCGAACTATCTCTGGCAAAGACTAGTTTTTAAAAATACCCAAGTCATCATGGATTAATATTTTATAAAATACAATAAAATTAATATTAGAAAAATGAAATGTAAAAGGAACAAAAACTATCAAGCCATTTTTAATGACTAAATTACTCAGACATAAAATTATTGTCAAACTGCTCAAAACATGTCTAAGTATTCTTCTTAATTTTTATCTCATTATGAACCAGAAGCAAACAGTTCACACACAAGAACTGTTCATGGATCACATTTGAGTAGCACCATTTCAAAGAATTTACTCAAATGGCATCAACTTTTCCCACAAAGATATACTCAAGGAAAGACAATAATTTATTACTTAATATTCATGTATCTTCTTTCAAAGATGGAAATATTTTGGCTGTTTTGGTTTTTAAAAACTTCTATTTCTGGTTATGTCAAGTTGAGACCATGTCAATAAGAAAATAACTATCAATTCAGTGAACCTCAAGTGAACCTTCAGAAAAACAATGGGAGTGTGGACTAAAAACCCCCATCATGGGTCAAACACTACACGACATACACTTCAGTGACATCTTTAAAGACAGAGCACCCAATGCCACAATAGTGAAGGCAAAGATAAATAGATGGGACTGCATTAAGTTAAAGAGCTTCTGTACAGCAAAAGAGACATTACTAAAAACAAACAG
>NW_004567129.1:13962436-13963532 GCF_000260355.1 Condylura cristata
ACATTTTGCAGGGGTGGAGTGGGGAATGGGATCAAAAACGGGGGTGGGGGGGTGGGGAGGGAAATGCATGGGATTATGGTGATGGGAAACCCACAGGGATTACAATTGAGATGGAAAAAAAAATGTACAAAATGATGTAAAAATAAACTTTTGTTAAAAAAAAAAAACAACCAAAAAAACCATCCGGCCTTCCCTGGTGGCATAGCAGGTTAAAGCACAGCACTAAGAAGCTAAAGACACTTCAGCATGAGTTCAATGCCCGCCTGCCCCAGCGGTGACATGGCGTGGCAGACCTCTCCTGACCTGCCCACTGCTCTCCTCAGCAGTGTACATCGTTGATCTGCCTGTTCTGCTCCCCATTCTGTCTCTGGTGAATCCTCTCACCCCCCTGCACCTCTGTCCTGTACCCCAGTTCTATATGCACAAATAAATCTTTAAAAAAAAATAAAAAGATTTATTTATTTATGCATACAGAACTGGCATACAGGCCAGAAGTACAGGGGCGGTGAGAGGATTCACCAGAGACAGAGTGGGGAGCAGAACAGGCAGATCAACGAGGGACACTGCAGCAGGCAGGTCAGGAAAGGCCTGACCATGTGGGTCACCTTCAGGGCAGGTGGGGATCGGACTCATGTTGCAGTGGCTTTAGCTTCTTAGTGCTGTGCTTTAACCCGCTGTGCCACCAGGGAGGGTCCTAAATAAATAAATCTTTTAAGAAAAAAAAAAAAAAACTCCCATCAGAGAATATATAAACTGTGACTAGAACGTTGACTGTATTGTTTTGTGATGGATTTTTCAGTCAATCAGCTATTAAGAAAGTTCCTCCACCCAACCCAGATCTAATCAATTATCATGATATCTGATTTGATAGGCTGATAGTCACAGTGATCGAAACATAGGTGATAGGGCAGGTTCCTTTAACCTGTATTGAACAATTAATATCCATCAAGCAGGAGCTATGTGCAGACTTCTTGCTGTCCTTATTCTATATACAAGGACAACTGTCTCCCTCTCCTTAAAGAAATGCATAGTCTGTGCTTAAAAATAGATGGAAGAGGCCCTCCCTGGTGGCGAAGCGGGTTAAAGTGCAGCACTG
>NW_004567129.1:13963632-14029916 GCF_000260355.1 Condylura cristata
CCACATGGTGTGGCAGACCTCTCCTGACCCGCCCGCTGCTCCCCTCAGCAGTGTACTTCGTCAATTTGCCTGTTCTGCTCCCCACTCTGTCTATGGTAAAACCTCTCACCGCCCCTGAGCCTCTGGACTGTACCCCAGTTCTGTATGCACAAATAAATGAATCTTAAAAAAAAAATAGATGGAAGATCTGAACTTCTCAGATCCACTGTTTTCAGGATAAAAGGGCTAAGAAATATTAATGAAGCAGGGGCAGTGTAAAGAAAGAATGGGTGGCAATTTTTACTCTTCACTTTTAAAATCTTATTCACCGATAAATTGCTCTTACACTGTGACTGGAAATCACATTACAAGACACATTTAATGTGACTCTCATGTGCTGTTTCTTGTGATGATCAATGATTAAATGGTGGTTACTGTTTAATTTAAAAAATAAAGAAATGGGAATAATGCATGGAGAGTATGGATTAACTTATACATCAATTTGTAGTTTGAGGGGGCTGACATGCAGAGTTTGGCAAAGAGAAGACTTGAGGGAGATGGCCTTCAAGCAAGTGAAAAGCAGAAGTTCCATGGAAGTAGGCATTCAGGGTGGCAAACAAGCACTGAACATGTTCTAGGTACTGGTGATTCAAAGTTAATAAAATGCTCTTTGTTTCATGGTCTGGTCTCAGAAGCAAACATGTATACAAATAATTACAAAATGGTGGAAGACTTGCAGAAATAGGAGTGTGTACAGGGCATAGGTGTATAGATGACAGAGTGATAAACTCCATCAGGTAGAATCGCTGTAACAAAACATAAAAAGCTACAAATCAATTTACATTGGTGAAGTGAAGCCAAAAATGCAAAGGTAAATCATTTCTAGGAGAGAAAACTAAGACTTAATTCACCTTAAGTCAAGTATGCACATAAATCCTTTATTTGTCAGGATACAGTTTAAAAATTATTTGTTAGGATAATCAACCTCCACAAAATTTATACATACATCCATCAACATCCTTATTTTTGAACCCAAACAACTACAAAACTCTAATTAGAACAGAACCATTTTGTCTGAGCACTGTATTTGAATTCACAAAAAAGCAAATAATAATGGATGAAAAGAATAAATTTCAGTCAGTTTATTCCTTCAGGGACTTATTCACCAATATTGCATTGTTTTAAATACCATTATACATTAATTTTTTTCTCTTAATTTCACTTTTGGAGTATTCATTGCTAGTGTACAGCAATACAATTGATTTTTGTACATTGATCTTTTATCCTTATCATTGTTGTACTTGTTTACTAAGTTGTTAACAGTTGTTTTTCTTGGTGGGGTACATTGCTTAGGCTTTTCCATATACAAACTTATATAATGTAAGAATAGTTTTACTTTTCCTTTCCAACATAGATGCTTTTAATTTCTTTTCCTTCCCAGACTTCCAGTAGTATATACTTATATATACACTTATATTCAACATTGAGTAAACATCTTCACTAGTTCCTGATCTTGGGGTAACATTTAGTTTGTCATCAATAAATATAAGTTTGGGAATTTTGTAGACAGTTTTTTTACAGACTAAGGAATTTTTCTTTTAATTCTGGTTTACTGCTTTTTTTAAATAATGAAAGTTTGCTTGACTTTGTTAAATGTTTTTTCTGACATTTCTCTGTTTTTGAGTTTAAAAATTACATTACTATATTGGATGGCTTCACTTATATGTAGAATGTAGAAAAACAAAACAAAAGGTCAAAGGCAAACCTTGCAGGTGTCTGTACACATGAGGCATCCATGAGGGTGAACACAGAGAAGAGGTAAGAGCACAAAGGAATATGGTGATGGCCAATGAGTACTTTGGTGGTGGGAGAAGTACAGTGACCTGAGGGGAGAAGTCATATATTGTCCAAAATTAAATTAAAACAATTTAAAAAATTGCATTGTGGGCCCTCCCTGGTAGCGCAGCGGGTTAAAGCACTGCACTGAGAAGCTAAAGCCACTTCAGCATGAGTTCAATTCCCGCCTGCCCCACATGGCGTGGCAGACCTCTCCTGACCCGCCCGCTGCTCCCCTCAGCAGTGTACTTCGTCGATCTGCCTGTTCTGCTCCCCGCTCTGTCTCTGGTGAATCCTCTCACCCTCTGCATCTCTGGCCTATACCCCAGCTCTATATGAATAAATAAATAAATCTTTAAAAAAAATTGCATTGCTTCAGTTTGAGTTTTCCAAAAGGCAGACCATATACCTAATTAGCTTGTGGATTAGGCTGAAGTAGATGGGAAGCATTGACAGAATACTAGTAGTGTGCCTACTGGCTATATTCAACAAGGTATTATAGGAAACAAAGAGCTCAAGAAAGAACTTGATGATTTATAAATGGAATTGAAAAATGCAACTATTTTTCATTTCTAACAGCAAATGACAACATTGAGAAATACTTGGAGAACTGAAGTTGACTTGTTTTTTAAAAACCTCATATTTAAGACCTAATCAAGATCAAAGCCATCATTCCTTCATTTGAAGTCTCTGAAATGACTTGGTGGCGCCCCTATGATGCTTTCAGATGGACAAAATCACAGGAAAGCGGTGAAGACTGAATCCCAACATGGCTAAACTTCTGCTGGGAAGTCATACACATCACTCCAACCACATTCCACTAGCAAAGGAAAGTCTAACATTAAAAGGACAGTTATCCATGCAGACAGGTATTGAAAATCAAATAAAAATGAACTGTATGTATATCATTCACAGGGAAGGGTCGCAAAAAATAAAGACGAGTAATAATATCTGCCACAGTCTGTTCTTTAGGTGATGAATATTTTCTCCTTCTACTTTATATGCAGAATATTTCACTTTGTTTCTAAGAAGAAACCTCCAAAACTCAGTCATATTTCAAACTTAACTGAAGGTCAGGTGGCTCCTCTTAAGCTAAACACCTATGAACTAAAATGCCAAGTTACTTATCTCCTACATGCCTAACCTACAGTGGCAAAAAATGCATATAATGTCAATGAAAACTCCCATTCTGAAATGGAAAGGATGGACATCACACATCAGTCATGGAGTCATAGCAATTCTACAACCTTTGTGGGATGATATGGTAAAGCCCAAGGGATAGGGAGTGTTTGTTGGGTTCTGCTCTCTGGGCTAGAGAACTGTACTGTTTCCTGTGGCATTGGAGGTCCCTCCCCATCTCCCACATCTATTATCCTCTTTGGTCTTATCTGAACAGGGCATTGGAAACTATGTTCTTCATTGTGGCTCTGCCTGCTTTCTATAGAAGGCTGGGTGTTTCAAGGTCATTTTTGTTCCAAATAGTCATATTAAAAATAAAACGAGGTAGGATGATGGCTCTTTGGCAAGGGATGCAACCTTAACAATGTCATATCTGCCAACCCTGAACCACAGAGTGTTTCTCCACTTAGGTTTTTAATTTCTTCCAAAATGTTTTGTTGACATTATATTTCTTTCAAAAACATAGTTGGCTTTGTATCTGTCTGTTCCTGATTAACTCTATGAGTCCATAATCATTTGCTCAATTCTTTTTGAGACATGACTCCCTTTAGACTTGACTCAGGTATCTTGAAGGCTCTATGTTTTGTGGCAGAGCCAATTATTAGCACCTCATGGGCAACAGCAGAGGCTATGAATGACTGTTATGTTTCAAGCATAGTAAAAACAGGGCCTTATTGCATAAATAAAAACATTCCAAAACATGGGACAATTGAATCTATTTTCAAAAATGGGAACTATTCTCTTTACTGCAGTAGGTTTTGAACCAGGGGTGATTTTTTCCACAGAGGACATTTCACAGTACCTGGAGAAAGTTTAGTTGTCACAACTGGGAGAGGTACCTGGCATCTAAAGGGTCCCAAACTGCACAGGACAGCCCCCTTTCTGCTCTTCCAGTCCAAAATGTTAGTGGCACTAAGAAACCCCATTGACAGGGAAGTCCCATTAATATTCTGAGTAAAAACAGTAAGATATTTCTGTGCTTACCCCACCAACCAGATGCATGTTCCTTAATATCCTATACCCCCAGGAGCAAAGAAGTAGAGTCAGACACTGTAAAAACCCACTAGTTTTTGACATTTGAAGAAATTACAATTTTTTAATCTATTGACAAACTTCCATCTTATTTAAGATTTGTTACATAATAATTCATCTTTTCATCCTTTCTGTTATCTAGCAAAACTTCTCTATCATGTTACAAAATCATTCTCAACTGACATGCATTTTATTTCTACTTTTTAATTCTCAGTATCTACCTTTTTATTAGGTACTTTCAGAAGGAAAAGCAGGGTGATTAGGAGGGCCTGTTTTGTTTTATAATAATGTCTGATTTTTCATTATTATTATCTAATGCCTCCAAAAATGTTCCCATTGTCATTAAGTGTATGTGAAGAAAATGTGTCAGGTTTCACACTATATAGGGGATAGGACGTAGGGTAGGTGAGGGCTGTGGATTTCATACTCAGGACCTCAGCCCTCAAGCATGAGAGGCACTTTAATTAAAATGTGCAGAACACTTCAACAGAGACTAGGCCCCACAGGAGACAGACACAGCAAAAGTAAAATGAAAGAAGCAAAAAATACCTACCTGGTCCAGTCAGGCAAACCTTTCCTCAGAGAGCAAGGCAGGTCCCACCCTCTAAGGATCTAGATTCTAGAAGAAGGAATGAAAATGTCAGTTCAGTCCTAGTTTTAGCTGTCCCAACAGCTTACAATGCCCAGGCAGGTCCTCAAATGAGTTATTCTTTCAGACAAAAATAGAGAAATAAAACAACTGTGATTTTTGCATATGGCATTTGCTTTCTTGGGAAGTTCCAAATATCTCTACTACTTTCCTTCAAGAAGGATCATTCATGGGCCCTCCCTGGCAGCGCAATGGGTTAGAGCACAGCACTGCAAGCTAGCTGCAGCTGCTTCAGTGTGAGTTTGATTCCCAGCCCTGGAAGTGATCCATATGGTGCAGCACACCTCTACTGACCCACCCGCTGCTCCCCTCAGCAGTGTACTTTGTCAACCTGCCTGTTCTGCTCCCCCACTTCTTTCATCGCCTCCTCCTCACCTCTGGCCTGTACCCCAGTTCTGTATGCATAAATAAATCTTGAAAGAAAAAAAAAAAAAGGACCATTCTGCCCTCTAACAGAATTCCTGACTAGACAGATTCATTTTGTTAGGTAGATGGTATGTTAGCATTTTGCTTTTCTTCATTTCATACCATTTTCCATTTTTTCCCTTTGTATCATGGTTGAAAATGTATATGATGCTTATCTCTTACCCAGGTTTTTCTTTTTTTTTACATGTGACATCTGTGCATTAATCACTATTTAGCCAACCTGCAGAGACCTGATTTTTGAATAGGAAGCCAGCACGCTGCTGTAGAAAGCATGCCAGCCTGCAGGCTATACGCCTGGATGCCAGCCTGGCATTTCCCACAGTCTGGTTGAATGTCTTAGGACAAGCTGTTGTAGTACAATCAGGGATGTCCCAAAAGATCTCTGAGGTGTCACTTTCATCTCATATATTCTCTGTATGTCTAATCTTCTTTTATATACATAGAACAGCAGCACAGCAACTAAATATTTTCTTTTCTTATTTGGCAACCATCTGTTAAGAACAATGTGTGTGTGTGAGAGGGAGAGAGAGAGATGGAGGTAGGGGAGTTGGGGGAGATGAGAGTAGAGAATGGGGAGAGAATGAACTAGTTAACCTTGGTAGACAGTAATAAGGTGTAATAATCGATAAATATAAGTTATGTTGGGGAAGATATGCAGGTATTTAAATACCTCTGTTAGAGGAAATATATAAGCATTCATCATGGTCACAAAATAGCATTCTCAGAAATGTCACTCTCTTCTTCCCCCAGGACAGATAAAGCACCAACAGAAGCTGACCAGCCACTGAAACAGCTATGCAAACCCTCCTGCTTTTATAAAGCAGGGCAAGGCTTTGAAGCTTCAGCTTTAAATTGCTCCGCATTTCCCAGCTGTAATGAGGACAGCATTTCCCTAGTCAAAACATCCTGCTTCTATTTATAGGCATTCACTTATCTGAATAATAAACAGAAGTAGCAGACTATTTTTATAATATTTTCCTTCAAGTACCCTATTTAATACAATGTTAACAATTAAAATAAAGTCCAGAACCAAAATATACAACAGTGGGTTTAGTTAATTACCTTAAAGAAGACACTGACCAATGTATATTTGAACAGTCAGTCTTACAAGAATAATTTGATGGGCCTTTGTGTACCTGGGGTGGTCAGTATCTCCCTTGCTATTTCATGGGGAAGAAAAGGTTTCAGTTCTTTAACTGATTCCAGAAATATCCAGTCTCCCAGTTGAAGGGAAGCTGTATTCATCTGCCAGGTAACCTCCCTTAGCTGATGTTGCTTTAAATAAGGATGGCAGACAAAACAGCATCCGCAGAGACAGTCACAATTCACTTCTATTCTTTTTCCAGTGCAAGTTTGCATTAGGCTATTTAATAGGCCACAATATATTCAGTAAGTGCAGGATCCATACCCCCAAAAGGCTGGTGCTTAATTCTATCCCTCCAGTCTGTTTTAACTAAGACGTTTTCTCCTGTGCATATAATCTTCATTATCATCGAAGTTATTTTTAATTTATAATTAACATAGTCTTCTTCTCATTATGGATGCCTGATAGACTTAGACCCTCCAGACACATCTTGTCTGGCAGTGCTAGCTGGGTCCTGCAGTTCTCTGAATGTGCAGTAGGTGTCTATCTTAGCCTTTCCTTCATCCTTCTTCCTCTTCTAGTCTCTGACACTGTGATATAGTGCATAATTCCAAAATGGCAGCTTTTTGAAAATTCACCTTGATTATCAGACATTAAAAGTGACTCATCCCGCAGTGACTGTCTGGCAGAAGGGATGGGATCAGACAGCAAGACAATGAGGGGACTGGGCGCATTAGCGCACTAGATTACAGAGCCCATCAAAAATACCTTTGTTCTGTCAAAGATCCAATCATTTACTACTTGTGTTCTGCAGAGGAGAAAGAATGAGAAGGAAAAAAATTCACCAAGCAAGCAAGCAAACAAACAAACAAACAAAAATCCTTCCCAAGAATTTAGATCTCTTTATTCTAAGAAGGGAGGGAAGTGTCTGATCAGCCATCTCAAGAGGAGGAACGTATTTTTAGAAGGAGAATCTACAGAACCCTTTATCAAATTTTCAACACTACAGTCTGTTCTCTGGATCTCAGTAAGAGGGATACTGGAAAGTTAACAAACAGGGTTTTTAGTGTTGCTTATGGCTGCACTCCACCTGATTAATAGCAGAATATTTAGAAGACAAAACATCTCACAATGAGAACATTTATTTTCACTAAAAGCAAAGCTTCTGATTTCTATCATGTCCCACTATCTGCTAATCAAGGAATGTGTGACATGTGAAAGGGAAAGTATGTGTAAGGGTCACCACTGATAATACCTTATATGCACCTACACTGGATCACAAAAAAGGCAGTAGTAATCTTTGAAAAGATTTGAGCATGTGACTTATTGCATTGAGCATGTGTGTGTGCGTGTGCTGGTGTGCAAAGGGGAGGAGGGAATCGGAGAAAGTGGGAGGTAAGAGATGAAGGCATTCATACGGAGCCCGTGTGCGTGTGTAACTCGGTAAGACGTGTGCTAAGTCTTCAGCACCAGAGCAAGCCTGGCTAGCTTCTCTGATTCTCCAAGGAGACAAAATATCCCAATGGGAGACTGCTGCCTGGCTTTCTGCCTCCCCCCCCTTTTTAAATCACCTTCATCATTTGCCTATGAACTCAGAGGAACAGTTTATCAGTCATGGAAAATGCCCCAAAGGGGCTCAGATCAAAGGCAGCCTTTGAATTGTATACTTAGGTGGATCTCTCTGCCAAATACATGAATGTGATTAAAACACAAATTCCATAAACAATTATTTTCCATCTGCTTAGCAGTAGTAATAATGATGTTATGTGCCATCCATGGCAGCCTTCTTTTGACAAAGATTTACATGGATTCAAATGCTGCTCTGCACTTGAATGCTGCAGCATTTACCACCAACCTGGTAGAGGGTGGCTGCTGTCCCCATGCCAGATCTCCTAATAAGAATGGTTGTATCAGAATGACTGACTGTGGTTTAGCAAATAGAGTCATTAAAACAACTCATTGCGTTCTAACAATTATGCAATATACTTGGAGGTTTGTCATTTCTCTCCACTGCCTCTAGATTTATTTCCACTGACAGGTACAGAAAACACATTGCTCTTTTTGCCCCTTTCAGTTACCTCTAAATGACTTCATTCTTTTATTGAGGGGGAAAGGCAGGCTGACCAGCAGTCTGCTGGTCAGCGGGACTCATTCCAGTTACACATTTAGAGACCCACTCATATTTGCTGGGATTCCCAATACATACACTGAGGTGGGAAAGAAAGAAAGCTCTAGGCTTTTAAAAATCTCTGTCTAAACCTGACTAGGAGATTAAAGGGGAGAGCAAGAGGGGAGAGCCCAGGCCAATTCCACACACCAGCACTCATAACAGGGATGGAGGGATTCGTGAATGAGGGGCCAGTGTGAGCGTTTTCATCAGTGGAATTTTAATGAGCCCTAAAGGTTAGCCTTCGACTTCGTTAACAAACAGCTCCAGAGATAATTTCCAATTTTCAGTGTTTATAGAATAGTGGTTCCTTGGTCATAATCAAATTCTGAGACTGTTGAGAGCCTATTCTGTATGTCCAGCTCATGCTGAAACACAAACCATCAGAAATTATTAAATGTGTGCTCAAAATCAAATGTGGAAGAAATAAAAAGGGAAGAAATTTTGCAAATTAAAATGATCACATTAACCTCCTCTGATGAAATCAGTTTAGTCAAATGAAAAAAAAATGCTTATTAAAAGAACAACCTGCACAGAGATTTTAGCTGTTAAAAGGGTAATGATTATCCTAATATTTGAGTGGACAGAGGCAATGAAAAAAAGAGAGATAACAAACAAAAGAGGAAAGCTTCATTCCCAGGAGTGAGAGCAGAGTCCCTGCTACATGTAAATGAGTTTCAAAATGTAGGGGGAAAATGTAGAAGGAAAATTTACCAAGATTAACACAATCGCATCAGAGAATAGGCCAGTTTGCCGGAACATGTCCCCATCCACTGCCTCCTCCTTTCCTCTTCCTGCTCCCATCTGTCTTTACTGAGTCCTCGTGGAATTGCCATAATTGCACCATAAAGGGGGGAGGGGAGGATGCCTAAGATTCCAGCAATATAAAACAAAAGCAAAGGGTAGTTAGCAAAGAACCATATTCACAGATTAGGCTTTTCCCCAAACCAATGGCAACTTTGGGTAGAAAGGGCAGAAAGGAAGATGAATCTCCTAATGCCACCAGGACCAGCAGTGCGGGCTGGAGCTGCACCGGACGGAGGGACAGTCTTCAGTTTATTTAATGTTATGCTCAGTTTTGTTTCTTCCAGTGCAACAGATCCCCTTTTGCTCCCAGGCTTGCCACCACCCTTCTTGGTTTGCAGAAGGATAGAAAGGGTTAAAACAAAAACAAAGAGCTGGCCTGTGGCTCAGGACTCAGAGAGGGTTCAGCTGACTCTGCAGTTTTTGGTCCGGCAGAGTCAGAACTGGGTTCCAATTCTGCTTTGTATTTTACTCCTTTCTCTCCACAGAACCTTGGGGGGGGGCAGTCCAACCCTCCTAGAGTTGAAGTTTACTCCCCAGGGTAAAAGGGATTTGTGAATTCAGAAAACATTTCAATTGGAAGGGACTTCAGGGGTCGTTTAATCAATTTTCCTCATTTTGTAGACAGAAAACTAAGTATCAGTGACAGAGGTAACAATAGCTAATAGCTTCAAACATTTAGTATCTATCAGGTGCTACTCTAGGCACTTTTGAAGAATTAATCTCTTCACAATAACTTCATTTGGGAGGTAGTATTGTCCCCATTTTACACTGAAGAAAACTGAAGTCACTGAGGTTCAATATCCAAAGTGAGACAGCTGGTAAATGGTGGAGCTGAGTTTCAAACCCAGAGAGCCTGACTCCAGAGGTACCCCAAACATGGCACAGAGTCCCCATTTTCTCTTTCTTGCACAGGGTATGCACTCATTTCTGGAAAGGGGGGCACTACATGAATTAGTGCTATATACTAAAATGAAGACCCTAAGGGGGGTGGACCCAGTCTCACTGGTAAGAGCTGACTAAGGTTAGTTTGTTCCTTCTAGTTTCCCCAAGTTTGTCTAGCTAAATTTTGTCAGTTATGCAGTCCTTCTGAGATGCCCCATTCTGTACGGTACCCTTCCTGAAGTCAGAGTGCCACCAGCCTCTGTCTACTGGTCAGTACTCACTGTCTCCAGCCATTTCCTTGAAATTCACTTGAGCTGCTATTACACTTGTATTTGAACACCAGGCATGATACTCTAGCGCTTGCACACCTTTTATTAGCCATATGGATCAAACCTGCTTTTCAGAACAAACATAAAGTGGAGAAAGAGAGCCAAGACAGAATAAACACCACTACTGCAAAAGACAGTCTGGGCAGCATGGTAAAGTTCTGAGGTTAAGACTGGTTACAGAGTGGTACACTGATGCTCACTGAGAAAGGAGACCATAGTTTGCCACATTAGTTCTCACTGACTGAGAGCATTCGGTGCCTGGGGAAAAAATATTAACAGTACATGGCAGTGGACTGTTACTGAGAAGATAATGGCATTACTATTAAATTACTTTTACACGGAGCAGTGTTAATTAGCCACTACACATAGCCACAATGGAAGCCAGTATAAAGATTCCTCAAAAATTAAATAGAAATACCATCTGATTGAGTTATACAAAAACTAATCTGCAAAAATCTGTGCCTCTCTATGTTCACTGTGATATTATTTACAATAGCCAAATATGTAAACAATCCAGTTGTCCATTAGTGGATAACTAGATAAAGAAAATGTAGCACATATACAAATGAAATATTACTCAACAATATAAAAGATAAAATCTTTCCATTTGCAATGATATGGATACTCCACTATGGATGGGCCTTGAGGGTATTATGTTCAGTGAAATAAGTCAGACAGAGAAAGACAAATGTCATATGATTTCATTCATAAGAGAACTAGAAAGAGACAAAGCAAAGCACAGCAAAAAAACCCCAAACAACCATAAACCAAAACCTTAGATATAGAGATTAGAGTGGTGGTTAGCAGAGGGTAAGGGGTTTGGAGGTTGGCGAGTTGGGTAAAGGGAGGCAATTGCATGGCAATGGGAAGAAGTTAGTTTTTTAATGGTGATGACAATGTACAAATGTTGAATTATATTGCTGTACACCTGAAATCAAACACTGCTATTAAATAATATGCTATGTGTATCCTAAGCCCAACAAACCTTGGAGACTTGTCTAGATACTCAGACAAGTCTATCTTGGAAAACTCTTGTGTTTTCTTTTTTTCACACAATACCTCTCAAACATGATCACGTGGGATTTTCACACCAAACAATTTGGTTCAGTTTAGAGAGTAACCAGAATTAGCACAGAACCCATGGGTAAAGGACTCATTCCCACAAGACTACTCCTCACTTCAGATGCCACTCACACTAATGCGTCCCCTTTATTATGACTTCTGCCTGAGTTGGTTACAAACTAGAGTCCTGATGACCCTCCTTAAAGTCAATCATTTTCTAGAACAGCTCACAGAACTTAGGGAAAAACTTTTTTTTTATATTACAGGAGATGATTAAAATATATAGGGTGAGGGTGGAAAGGTCCTGAGCATCGGAGCTTCTGACCCCATGGAGTTGGGGTGCTCCACCCTCCTGGTTATACAGATGTGCTCACTAAGCCAGAAGCAATGTGAATGCCATGCTTTTGCGATTTTTATGGAGGCTTCATCATGTAGGCATGACTGATTGTTAACTCACTCTTGAATCCTTTTACCATCCTTGGGGAATGCAGGTTGGGGCTAAAAGTTCCACAGTTCAAATCATGGTTTGATCTTTCCAGTGAACAGCCCCCCACTTTAAAGATATCCAGGAGCCCACCAAGAGTCATCCATTAGAATAAGACACATACCACTCAGGAAATTCTAAGGGATTTGGGATCTCGGTAGCAGGGGAAATAGGAGGAGAGACCAATATACTCTTTTTTCTATTTTTTTCACAAAGGTATACATGACCTTTTCTGACCAGGCCTTACCTGCCACTTAAGCCACATAGTTCTACATTCTGATGGCCTCTCTCTTGCCATTCTTTCTGCTTAAGGCAACTACTTCCCCCCATCCCCTCTCATCTGATCTCTTCTCCAGTTGTAAATACCTGTTCATCTTTTAAGATCTGGCCCCAATGTTACTTTCTCTGTGAAGTTTCCTGACTTGTGGAAATTTCTGTTTTCCACTTGAGTAGAGCACTCAACACACACAGGATTAGTCTTAATTGTTCCTCTTTTTCCCCTTTCTTAACTGGGAGCTCCTTGAAGACAGAGAATGCATTTAACTTATCTTTATGTCTGCAGTGTCCAGCCAGGGCCTGGATCACCTTATGACTCAAGAAGTATAGATAAAAGGAAGAAAGGGAGGGAGAGATGTAGGAAGGAGAGAGGTAGATCAGGCAGTTTTCCTTTAACTATAAGGCAAAGAATTAGTAACAAGAAGAAGATGCCCAGCTGCTCTTGTGTTGTGCAGGGATAAGCTTGCTTTTTATTTTTCATGGGCACTGGTACAAAATGGAGGTCAATGATGGTGCTAGTAGGAAGCAGACTTTTTACTTTTCATTTACCTGCCTGATGTAGAGGTAGGTATACAACTTCCCAAGACCCTAAGCAATGTCATTCACTAACAGTATTTGGTTCACTGAATAAGCACAAAGCCTAAAAAATGCAGAGACTTAACGAACTGTTTATCTCATGGTACTATGATATTTTATCAGGTGGCATGTAGTTAAGTGTACTTATACACAATCACAAAGCATTTTGTTTGGTCATCCTCCTCTGGGGTGTTAGAAGAATCAGGAGAGAAAAGAAGCCTCCTCAGGGATTTTTTCCTTACAGTACAATTTTTACAAAAAGCTGAGTGTACAACTTGCAAAATAATAAGCTTTGGTGATAACACAAGCTTCAGCTACAATTATCGCAAAGCGTGCTGCTCTAGCTTCTATCTTATCCTGTGACCACTGAAAAGTCCAAGCTGTCATATTCAAGTTGAAGTGACTGCAGCCAATTAGGTAATTTCTACCAAATTGGGTCCATTAATACTTGGGCATTATCTTGAGAGAAAAATAGGATTCTGTGACAAGGTGCAATGTGGTTTGTGAAATATTAGTTTTGGACAAGCACAAATCAAGATCCAAAGGTTTGTTAAATTATTCAGCATCTTGACCTCATTATTAAGTGGTTTCCTATGGAGCTTTGCTCATATTCATATAACCTTAGGATCCACGAAGCTTGGTTTTGTTTCCCTTTCTCAGCCCTCTCTCTTATGCATCTTCTCTTTGCTTTCTCCCATTCTTTGTGTATCAAAGGTTTAGATCATGTCTCCTTTTACTGTTTATTCTGTTTAATTTTATAAATCACAGGGCAATGGCTATGGTTTTGTTTGAGGAACACACAATGAGGACACCTGCTAATACAATGATGCATATTAGAAATATGAGTATTAATTAGACATTTGGTTTCTATGCCTTCCTTTGCTAGCACATAATTTCAGGTAATACAAAAATCTTTCAACTTAACATCTGCCTCAGTTGGCTCTGTACTGAACAGAAGGCTGTGATTTATAACATATGGCTTTCTCAACAAGCTAGAACTTCAATGCCACCTCTACTTCTGGAAGTGTTCTAAAATGATAGCAATAATGGAAGAAAGAAACAGAAACACTCCAGGAAGATCTTATATTAAAGATGTTTGTCCTAAAGAAGTTTGCAATAAAGATTAGTTGGTTCTGACAGAATCTCTATAGTAATGTGTTAGACATTTAAAACTTGAAATTAGCACTCCTGGCGGTTTTAAAGAATTTTGACTTCATACTTAATCCTAAAGACATTACTAGTAGACATTACTTAAATCTATAGGTTAAGCCACACCATTGGCACAAAGCAATGGAATATAGTAGAAATGTGTCCATCACCAAAAATGTGGCCAAGTTAGTGAACATCTTTAATTGTGAATTCTTATATTGATTGTTCTTTATACGACTGACAGAAGAAGTTAGGTAATCATGGGCTGCTCATGGTACAGTTTCTTCTTTTAGATATGTAATGTCACTTATGATTCAAACCATTACAAACACTTTCAAAGCAGAGACATAGAGTTCCATTTCATCATACTCCAACCAGATGGGACCAGAGCAGGTGTGATCACTTTAAAGTGTTCTCCACAAATCAACTTCTGATTTATTCCAGAGTGGAACTGTCAGCCCTTAGGCGCCCACTGAAGTTGAGAATTTTTAGCAAACTAAACACAGGCATTAAAATAATGTTTGAATTAGTTTTAATCACAGTGTCCTAGATTTTCTGGCTCCCCAGGACCCCACTGTATCTCTTCCGTGTGTGAGATGCATGAGAGGGCTGCATACGGGGGAGACTCACTGGAGTTCAGAGCAGGAAGGAAAATTTAGGTCAATTACCTTTTGAAGTGTGATCCCTTTAAACAGCTACTCAAGGTAGTATCTTGCTAACTGTGCCGTGTATAATAAAAGTGACCTGTGCTGTTCCTTTAAATACTGCTTTTGGGTTACAAGCCATCAAAGTATTAAATTTGTGTAAGAAAAAAAAAGATCAAGAGAAGTTTCATCCACATTCTTTCTGGAATCTATTAGGAAGGATTAGGTATGTGGTTTACCTCTCCGAAAGCCTGGGCTTGCAAGTAGGTGCCTCCATTTCAGTCACTCCAAGCTGGGTCTTTGTTTTCTCCATCTGTAAGTTGAGGAGACAAGTAGTTTATATGTCATCTCAGGACCTCTGGTAATATATTAAAAAATAAAAAAGTCATGAAGCAGATGGATGTGCCAGGGGTGGGTGGAAGAAGGAAGCAAGGCGTATTTGCTATAGATCCATTCGCCAAAGTTTTAAAAATGCTCTGTATGTGTAGGTGTGTGTTCCTTGGAGGAAAAAAATCACTGAGTAAATGGTTTTGTGATTTTTAAAATTCATTTTTTTTTTAGTGTGGAAAAATCATGCAATGTCTTTTAGTTGGTTCAACATTGTATTGCTTTTAGTTTCATGTCAGGGCTGAAGAAAAAGCACATAGATCCCAAACATAATAAATATAAGCAACACTTCAAAGAATGTAAAATTTCTAAACATTGCTTATAAAATTAAGTGCTCTATGGCTATAAAAATAATACGTACTTATGGTAGAAATTTTGAAAAATATGCAGACATGGACACTGAAAAATATCTAGAGGGAGATAGACAACATGTTCATTATTTATTTAGTTATTTAACTGTTTCCAAAGGTTTGTAAGCAGCTATGTTCCCCTATTATATATGGAGTTAGCCAACAAATAGAGATTTTTAATAAAGTGGGACAAGTGAGTTATTTTCAGGTCTACAAAGAACTATACCAATGAAATGATAAAAACCCAATTTTTTTCACTCCCTTTCTTCCAACAGGCTTATGGGTTATTAGAAAGTTTAAGATGGCTTTCAAAGATGAATAAGGTCCATGTTGAATTTCAACAAATATCCAACAGTGAGAGCAAAGCACAAAATCCATTAAGCCTTGTGACTGTTCATTATGAAATTCTGAATTTTAACCATCTAGCACTGTAATCCAAGCTCAGATTTGTTTTTCATCCCTCAAGACTGTAAATGCCAAATACAGCACAGACCTCTTCTTTGAGCAAAGGTGGCTATCGGCAGGGAGAGGAAGACAAACTCACTTCCTTTTCCCTGTGTTTCTATTCTCCATGCTTGCCTTGCACCCTTGCTCACTCACCAAGCTGGGGTGTCTTCCCACACTCCTACATACAACAGAAATGCTCAAGGGTATGAGACAAGAAATTCCCCAACCACCAGTCACACAGATACAAACCAGGCTGCTGAAGAAAGAATTTCCTCCCATTCTTTGGAGAGATGGGGACATTACAAAGCAGAAAGAGACATTAGAAATAGTACTTATTTAAATTAAAAAAAAATTATTTATTCATACATAATTAGAGTCCAGAGATGCGGAGGGTGAGAGGATTCACCAGAGACAGAGCAGGGAGCAGAACAGGCAGATCGACGAAGTACACTGCTGAGGGGAGCAGCGGGCGGGTCAGGAGAGGTCTGAAGCGCCATGTGGTCATCTCGGGGGCAGGTAGGGATCTAACTCATGCGGAAGTGACTTTAGCTTCTTAGTGCTGTGCTTTAACCCGCTGCGCCACCAGGAAGGGCCCGTAACATTTAAATTTTTAAATATTTAAAAATACTCTAAAACATTGCTAGATGCTGATTACAGTGCTCACTGGAAAGTCTGAAGGCTCTGGGGTCTCATATCTTTCCATTTATTCAGTCAACAAATCTTTTTTTTTTTTTCCATCAAAGAGCAGGTAACATTTTTGACTTTTTTTTTTAAGATTTGTTCAAACTGACTTAAAAAATATTTTTACATCATTCTTCATTTTGTGCCTTTCTTCCATCTTGGTTATAATCCCAAGAAAAAGAAAAATACTGGATGGTTTCATGAATAGCAGGAGCGTAAGGGACCAGGAGGGAAAAAAAGCAATTGTATTAACAAAAAAACAAAAAAACAACGACCAACTATATACCAGAGACATTTTATATGGGTGGAGTAGGAATGGGATCAAAACGGGGTGGGAAGGGTACAGGGGACTATGGTGATGGCATGCAGGTGAATTGGTGGTGGGAAGTCAGTCAACAAACCTTAATGAATCCTTACTACATCTTAGGCTCAGCTCTAGCTGCTGAGGAAGCATCAAAGAACAAAACACAAAACATTATATCTTAGTGGAGCATGTATTCTATAAGAGGCAGACAATAAAAATACCATGGGAGGTTGAAAATATGCTACAGGAAAAGAAAATGGCAGTATAAACTGGATTGGGAATGGGGATTCAGTTGTGGTTTTTAACAGGATGACCAGGAGAAGTTTGTGAGCAATGTGGATATGGGGTTGGGAATTTAGGTTGAAGAAAGTCAGTGCAAAGACACTGAAGTTGGAGCAGTTTGCAGGGTTGGAGGAAAGTGAAGGAGAGAGATAACAGAAAATGAGGTTTGAGAAGTAAGGGTGGGGAGGGAGTATGCATGCAGAACCCTGGATGTTATAGAATTTTTGCTTTCCACTGAGGTTTGAGTCCTTGACTGCCATTTGCCAAAGGTAACAGGTTGGATGACTCTAAACTTTTATTTTTTTCTATCTATAAAATGAGACACATTGCCTATATACAGTTATTTTGAGGATCAAAATGAAATATCAAGCACAAGGTCTGGCATGTGGTATATTTGCAACAAATATTGGTTCCTTTATTCTTCTGAGTATTCTTTTGTGTACTTTATATCTATTTTATAAATGTATACCTCAACATAAAAGGATCTGGCCAATAGTTACTCAGAGGTAAGAATACAGGTAGATTTGAACTTTGTAAATATTTTCATCCAAAACAAGAAAATCTGCACTATTGCCAATATAAACTTGTAAATTTGGATGGTGGATTGGGGATTTAACATGACTAAGGACTCAATCTTGGAAGTATCAGCCATTAGTGAACACTGTTATATTAGCAGAAATGTAGAGGCAAATCTCATTATATCCCATTTCCATTGAGTGTCTATTTCAAGGTTAGAAAAAAATGCTATCTGTCCTTCTGGGGGACATCTGAACATTCAAACAATACCAGATAAAATGGTCGGCTGGCAAACTTTTGAAAACACTATTGCCTGCAGGGTTGAAAGGGTCTCTCTTAGATATCAATCTGCTCTGCGTTAACTTTTTTTACATGACGGTGGCAGTTTTTCTCTTATGTGGTGGTATCATTAGAGTTTCACTTGAGTTCATAGGAATCATTTGAGTTTCCACTCGAATCCAGTTGCTATAGAAGTTGAACATCAGTGGGGGAGGCAATTAGTTAGCTAGTTATTATGACTTTACTTACTTAGTACATTTTTAGCAGAAGAAAAAATGACAAAAATCTAAAATAATTCTATAGAAATATACAAGTGACTTCTTTTACCTTTGGATCATTAGCACTGTGGACAGAATTTCAAAGAAGCTACCAACACCTATAACATACTCTCCTGTTGTATTATTATGCAGTTGTCAGTGGCTAATAGAGCCCAAAAGAACCATTTTAATAAAAGTCAGAGGGGACTTAGTGTTGGAGGGAATATGAGAAGTAATATGGTAAAGACTAAAATGGATCACTTTTTATAGATAAATAGCAACTATCTATAAATTATTACCAAGAGAATTAGTCTTTTTGGTACTCTGCTAGTAAGAGCATCTTTAGAAGCATAAAACAATACCTGTTAAAGGACTCCAAGGGAACACTTGTCTCTGTTGACTATTCTACAGGTTTTCTCTGCTTTTAATGTAATGTATTATTTGGCATCTATCCTTAGTCCACATTTTAGAATTTCTGGATTATTCTTACTCCGTTTGGTAAGGGAGTTTCTTTTTAAGAAAAGTTGTTAAGGGATTTTCTTGAAAAATTTGTCTTATGACATTTTATGATGAGAATGTGGAGCAACAGAAATCCTCATTTATGGTTGGTGGGAATACAAAATGGCACAGCCACTTTGGAAGATAATTGACTAAATATGTTCTTACCCAAGAATCCAGCAATTTGGCTTCTTGGTGTCTACCCAAATGAGCTGAAAACTTATGTCTACACAAAAACCTGCATGTTGATGTTTATTGCAGCTTTATCCCAACTGGCAAAAAGTGGAAGCTACCAAAATACCTTTCAGTAGGCGAATGGATAAACTGTTACATCAAAACAATGGACTATAATTCAGTACTAAGAAGAGATGGGTTATCAATCATGAAAAGACATATAGAAACCTAAATGCATATTTCTAAATACATTCTACTAATGCAGAAATAAGCTAATCTGAAAAGGCCACATATTGCATGATTTCAAGTATATGATTTTTTGAAAAGACAAACTTATGGAAATAATAAAAAGATCAGAGTTCACCAAGAGTTAAAGGGGAGAAAGGAATATAAGGAGCACAAAAAATTTTTAAGGCACTGAAACTACTCTGTGAAGTGAAAAATAAATATGTGTACACATACACACATACACTCTGTAAAGTGATAAATACATATATATTTATGTGTATACACACACACAACATATGTCATCATATCACACAAAGAGTGAGCCCTACTATAAACCATGTCTTTTACATCTTAGTAACATAACACTATTGACCCATCAATTGTAAGAAATTTACGACATTAATTCAAGATGTTCATAACAAAAGAAAGGATTAAGGAAATGGGGGTTATATGGGAACTCTGTACTTCAATATCCTATAGACCATTGGAATTGCTCTAAAAAGTCTACTAATTAAAAACATGCTTAAAAATAAATGAAAAAATAAGTTAAAATATTGGTAGGACCATAAAGTAATGGGCTTAATATTTTTTTTTTTAGTGTGGCTTATAAATTGCTTGTTCTACTGTATAACATAGATTGAGAAATAATTCACATACTGTAAAATTTACTCATCCTAGTATACAATTCAATGATTTTAAGTATATGCACAAATACATGCAGCCATCATCACAGGCAATTTTAAAACTTTTCATCATCACAAAGAGAAATTCTGTTTCTTTTCAGCCATCATTCTATTCTTTTCCCTATTCTTGCAACCACTGATCACTTTGTATTTCACCAGATTTGTCTATTCTAGGCACTTCATATTAAGTAGAATAATACAATATGTAGCCTTTTCTGATTAAATATATTCACCTATATTATACTATTCTCATTCCTTTGTGTGGTGAGTAATATTCCATTGTATGGATATACCACATTTGTTATACATTCACTCCTTGGCACATGTTTGGGTTATTTGTAACGTTTGGCTACTGTTCATGATGTGAACGTGAACATTAGTGTTCATATACAGGTTTTCATTTGTTTTGTGCAATACTTTGGAGTGGCATGCTGGCCAAATGATAATTCCACATTGAACTTTTTGTGAAATCATAACCTGTTTTCCATGGTACCTATAATCACTTTACATTCCCACCATCCATGTATCTGGAGGGAATGCAAAATTTGGGTTCTAATTTCTCCGTATCTTTGCTAATATTTGTTATTTTCCATTTTTTTTTCTAAACCAATGATTATCCTAGTGGGTAAGATGTAGTATCTCAGTGTGGCTTGGATTTCCTTAATGCTAAGGCTGTGAACATATTTTCATATGCCTGTTGACTATTTGTTTGGGAAACCTCTACTCAAGTTCTTTGCTCACTTTAACATTTGGGATGCATACTTTCAGGAGGGGAGATCCAAATGTTTGGAGCAATAGCAGCACTGTTGGAACAAACGCATAACCTGCTGGGGTGGTAAAGGTAAAGTGTAACACTTTCTTGACCCTAAAATTAAAGACTAAATTTACCAATCAAATTAATTTTTGATTCTTTGTGCTATGCTGAACAACACCATATTCACAATTTTTATTCAGATATTTAACACATGTATTACACCACCCTATACCACATATTGTTTAGCATACAGTCGTTGGGCTTGCTAAATAACTATGGTGGTTACAGAACTTCCTTGAAGAAGGAGTTTAAGGTAACAATCTAGTTGGGGATGGGGCTTGCCCTGAAGTTGTGTTTGCATAAACAACTGAGAACATATAATTCACTTACAACAAAGAATAGGGGAAGAGTGATGGGGACCTCAAACCTCTTCTTTCCTGCATTGGTTTGCTGTTTCCACCATGTCCTTAGGAATTTGAGGAACTATAATCAGAGAGGAAACCATGTGTTTTTAGATCTACTAAAGACCAAAACACAAAAATAGGCACATGACTCTACCCTTCGTTATCTCCATGGCTATATTGATAGCAGTAAGTTGATGATGGATAAATGAAAGGATGAGTGGTTTTATAGTAGGGGGGGCAAACAAGGAGGTAAATAGATGAGAGACAACAGAATTTTGGGAGAAAATGGACTGATAAGAGGGTATAAAATTGGATGGGCAGTAGAGAGGACTTCTGCTTAGTGCAGCAACACAGGCTGCTAGCAAATAGTAATCCAATATAAATCTTAATAGTCCAAGAGATTAGTCAGCTGAACCACAAAACCAGGTTCTGATGGAGTCCTTTTAAAACATTCAATTTCATCCACTCTGGCACCTCTGAAAGTTAAAAATTGCCTCACTGGGTTCAAGTGGCTCTGACTTATTTTTCTCATCCAGTTTTCTCTAGATCTTTGGTGTGGATCAACAGCTCATGAGAAAACGCAGGGCCTGGGGTTGCATGCATTACTGGCAAGCAATTACCCAACGTTTTCAAACTGGGAACACAAAATGGTGGCAGCTTTTCCCAAGGCTGCTCTATGAAGAAAGGACAATCTATGAGAACAGGATAAAACCAAAAACACATACTGAAAGATAGGGAATTTGTAACCAGTTTAGGAATTTTTCTACCTTTCTCTAGTTGGCACTAGAAAACAAATTAAAATTATTAAATAAAATTTCTTCCATGTCTTCCTCTTGCTTGGAATTAAAAACCATCTACTGAAGACTTCCTCACTTCAAAACCCAGTCAGGTACTTTCTAGTATCAAGGAAGGTGCCTGAAGAATAAATTGCTCCTATCAGAAATAAAGCTTTTTAGTTCTGCCACAAGCAGTGAGATCTGTGTTTATAAGTCTCTCCAAAGGCATCTCCATTTTTGCTGCTCTCCTCTCATTTTCTTTTGATGCATAAAACCCGTAGACTGGAGCGCTGTGATTGCATTCGGCTCTGGAGCAGTGTAATTGTAAATATTCATTGGAATTCAAGCTAGCTTTCCCAGGTCTCTCCTAGGGCTGTGCAGCTATGCAAACAGCAGCGGCGCCGGCACCGCATTAGCGCGCAGCCCAGAGGCCGCCTATTTCCCCACAGCCCCTAGGACCCTTTCTCTAAGAGAGCACATGCAGAGAAAGTGGCCCTTACACACCATTTCAATCTACCATTTCACTTGTTTTTCCTTTTCTCCCCATGACTGCTGATCCTTAGTAATTCCATCTGTCAGTGCCAAATATGCATTAAAAAAGAGAACCATGTCCTTGACTAAAAGCCCAGAGTCTGAATGCTCCACTGTGTATATGCTTAAGCTATTTAGATTAATCAGATTCCAGCCATTCTGTGAACACACACACACACACACACACACGTATGCATGTACACACACATATACACATATACACATGGTAACCTAGATGAAAAACTAGCCTAGATAGCTCTTCTAATTAAAATAAAAGTGTAGTCATAATTTATTCCATTTTCTTCCCAAGTTAATTCTGCAGGAATCATAAATAAGTTAATGTGGGATTGGGAATACCATATTAGTCATAATAATCTAACAATAAATAATTTACATATTTAAAACATAAAAATATGACTAGGAGAAACCTGTGCTTGACTATGCTGACTCAATTCTCAATGTAGCTAAAAGAATGAAGTTGAAGATTCAAGCCAGGTTCCCTGGAACATCTCTGATATATGTTCTGAATGTCAGATGATTAGATTCTAACAGAACTCAGAGCATCTGTAATATTAACTTCAAAATAATCCAGGAAGAAATCGATGCACAGAAAAATGACCTATAGAAAGCAATTTATAGAGGGGTTTTTTTTTTTTTTAAAGAGAGACATGTCATTAATGTTTAAACATTTCAACGTGAAAATAAGTCTAGATTGAAATTCTTTGACCTTGGTCAACATTTAGATTTAATGATGCAAATTAGAAATTATTGTGACAAAATACAGGAATAATCAAAATACCTTACCAATAAGGAAAATTATTTTGAGTTCATGAGCACTTTGCTAGGCACTCTGAGGGTTACCAAGATGAATGATATATGTTCAGAGAGAAGATGTGCAGAAATGTCTGTTATAAAAGAGGCAAAATACTATGCTACCTCAAGGTAGGGACGAGGGGAAATTATGAGCTATTCCCTGACAGAATGAAAATAAGGCAGAGGCAGGACTTTGAGACATTAGAAGGATTTGACAGGTAGAGGTAGAAGTAGGAAGAAGTCCATCTCTGCACAGATGTATAATGGGTTGAACTGTGTTCTCCCCCATAAGATATGCTGACGTTGGTGATCACTGTGAGCATGATCAGCTGTGAGCATGATCTCTTATGGAAATAGGGCCTGCAGATATAATCAAGTTATGATAAGGCTGGGCTGGATTTGGTTGCTATAGTTCGAATTCTTCTAAAATGATGGAAATGTAGACAGGGCTAACCAGGGGAGAGGGCTACGTGAAGACAGAAGCAGAGATTGAGTGATGTTTTTATAAGCTAAACTAACAACAAGGATGGGCAAAAACTACCAGAAGTTAGTAGAGACAAGTAAGGAATCTTCCCTATAGTATTCAGAAAAAACATGGTTTTGTAACACCTTGATTTTAGTCTCCTAGCCTCAGAACAGTGAGTGAATGAATTTCTATTGTTTTGAATCATCTAGTTTGTGGTGCTCTATGATAGCAGTCCTCAGAAACTAATATAAGAAAAAAAGGTGTGGTTTCTAGGAGGGAAGTATAGGACTTATTCTGAAAGGTGAAGTTTAGACTGTTGGAGAGCAGTAAGTGCAGAGACCAACCAATAGTAGGAATTACATCTAGGAGAATAAGAGGGCCCACATTGTGGGGTTTGGGCCTTTTATTTGGGTCTCCAAAGCATTGTTACTCAAGGGTGTGATGGAAGACTCAGGATTAATTGGAAGAATAGACTCGCAGAAATGGACTACTTATCAGGCTTTTGTGATTTTTGAGATGAGAGGTAATATCCTTCCTTTCATATAGAAGGGAATCTATGGGTTTGAGAGAGGTGGAGATAGAATCTGGAGACTAATTAGATGGAAGAGATATGAAAATAATTTGAACTTTGAAATCTGAACATTATGGAATGGGAGGATGGAGATGCTTTTATTAAAGACAGGAAACCAAGGAGTAGAGTTGGTGTTTGAAAGAGGAAGAGTCTAGCTTTTAGTAAATGAAGAATTATAGCCAAATTCTGGAGAGGTGGACCTATGGACTGAGAGATTTGTTGGGCTAGGAATATAAGCCTGGGGTCATCCACTCTGAAGAGATAGTTACAGGCCTAGAAAAGGTTGGGATCAACAAAGAATTGAATGAGCTTCAAGGGAACAGTTGAGCACTGGGGAGGCACCTCTGGTTAGAAAGGAAGAAGTAATAAGAAACAACCCAATTCAAGGAACAGGTTTCAGGAAAGAGAAGATAATCAGCTACCTAAATGTTGCAGAGGATGTGTGGGCTATCTGGCTATGACATCTGTCACCCCACTGACCCCCAGGGTGGATCTGGCTGACTTGGTTGGCTAGGGGTTATCCCCTGCCTTCATTACTGCTTCATGTGTGTTCCTTTTGAAGCTGCAATCTTGGTTGAAGAGGACGGAGTTCCCTGTACAGAGATGGACCATTCTTTGGTCAAGGGTATGCAAGTAGCTGCACTCCCTCCTAGAACCTCCAAGCAAGTTTTCACAGTTCATAAATGCTGCAGTGAGATTGAAGAGGACAAGGGCTCAGAAGTACCTAGAGATAGGGATCAAAATGCCAGTAGTAATTTGGGAGGACAGTTTCAAGTTTGTGGTCTGAGAGATTATTACAAAAGAGTTTAGGAATGATGTAATGAGGCTAACATATGTAGATTATCCTATCAACAGGCTTGGCAATGAATAGGAGAAGGATAAAGAGACTTTTGCTGTCTTTGTTTTAAATAGAAAATACATGAGCAAATAAATGCCTAAGAGAGAAGAAATTAGGGATTTAAGAAACAGATCATTTTGTCAGTGATGGAACAGAGTTCCAGAAGAAAGAGGAATAGATATTTATGAAGGCAGCAAGAGATGTAGTAGCTCCAGAAAGGAGATGCAGAACTTTCCCCTTGCTGTGGAAAGAGAAAACTGAAGGAGCTCATGATAAAGAGCTTCATTTCAGAAAAGCAAAAAGCAGGCCAACTCCTAAGAGAGGTGTGGGTAAGCGAGTTGTGAACTTGAGAAAAAGGAAAAATGATACCTTTGGGGAATCTGACAGAGAGTGAATAAAAGCACTGCCAATAGTACTAGTTGAGGGGCAGCAACAGCGCTGACAAAATCACTTACAAGTCATAAGATGTAACTTTTTCTAGTATGGTCTGAGAGCTATGGAGAGGAAGCAGGTGGAAAAGATGTTGAAGAGAGACCAGTGTTGGTTATGGCCAGGTAAGAAGAGGAAAGTTCAAAACCAAGGGGTCCAGGGGTATGGAAAAGGCTAGGCTAGAACAGGCATTTCAAAGACTTTTTGAGTGGGTGTCAGTGTCCTTGTACTTCAAAAGCACCTAAAAATAGTGAAGGAATAAAAAACCACAGGGGAAATAATGAAGGTAAAGGATAAAATCTGTGTTCCTTTCTTCCTTCCTTCTTTTTCTTCTAATTTATGCATTCAACAAATGCTTGCTGAATGTCCTTCTATTTCAAGGTCTGGGACAAGAAGGCAGGTGTCAGGTCTTTAAGTTTAGGTCCCCTACCCTTGACAGTTTGAAAAAGCAGGAACAATAAACGCCCAGTTCACACTATCTCCCAGGAACCACCCCAACTGTCTGTCCTCCTATTAACTCATTTCGTACTTTAACCCTCTGATTATTATGCCCCATTTCATACTGAACTGCAGAGGTGTTAAGTGACTTGTCAAGGTCACTCAGTGAACTGCCAGCAGAGTTGGGATTTGAACTTAGTGAGTCTGGCTCTTAAGTCTGTGCCCTTCACAGTGCCTTCAACTAAAAAGATTTTGATGTGGATTATTAGTAGAATGACTACATATTTCAATAAGTCTGGGACAGACCCACCTCATGCCTACTGTCCTAGTTAAAGTACCAAGGGCTTGGAAGATAAATATATGGTTCCTCTAATTATGAAAGAAACTATACAGTTGCAGGGATCTCCTTCAATTAATTGTTGGCTCTGTGAACAACAGAGACAAAGACCTATAAGGCATTTAAGAAAACCAGATGAAATGCTCTCCCTTGCTATGATACATAGCCTCAAAACCTGCAAAACCCAGCTTCTTTGATGCTCTTGCTGAGAACGAAACATTTTCCCATCTCTAGTGGTCTCTATCACTCTAGGCACTTTACCTCGACTGCTTTCAGTTAAAGGGGAAACATAGAAAGGTGCATTCTCCAAGTTGTTACCAGTTGGAGTTTTGCATACCCATTCTGTAAGCAGTAATGGAAACCAAACACCAAACCTATATAGTGAATCTATCAGTTCATCTCTCGCCTTTCCTCCTTATCTCCTTTCCTTTATTGCCACACTCTTCCCCAGCCTCTAGCTCTCTCTATTTCATTCCAAAGCTCCAGCCTAATAACCACATGTCATAAAGACAAGCAGTCTCTGCCAGAGCTGGAATCAGGCTGACCCCAGACTATTTGCAGTAATGCTGACTGCTCTGTGCTTGTTAGCTTCACAGCTGTTGTCTTCAGTGTCCAGTGAGAAGGAAGGATGAAAACTGGTACCAGCCCACAAGGATCTGGTACCCCATGGGGAAAAATATGTTCTTGTTATTGCCAATAGTTCCTTTGGGGGAATTCAGAGATGTATGCATAACTCCTTGTGGACAAAAAATGTATTGCTTAGTTTTCTAATAATGCTCACCCATTATACAACATTATACCTCAGTATTACCATTTAAAAATGCCTGCAGAAATGATAGTGATGCCTAGACAAGAGCAAACAGAGAACCAACTAAGTAAAATGAACAGAAGACGTTCATCCAGGGTTTTCAATATCAGCTGAGCAGCCGCTGTTTTGTAAAGCTTTATTATCCTCTGAGATTTTAACGTGCTGGTCCACAGAATTCTCTTGTTATTTTCCTGACTGCTTTTTGTATTGTCTCTTCTATATGTCCTGAGTCCTCTGTCCTCTGTTTTTCTTCCTCTGAACTCATTTGTGCAGTGAGTTTATGTATTCATTGTGATTTCAATTGCAATTTAGATTACAAACGGTTCCAAATATATGTATTGGATCTGCCTGAAGGGTATTCTACTCTTTCTCCCTTCCTTCCTTGGTAAGCTCATCCTCTAATATGATTTCAATAATAGCTAACATTTATCATGTGTCAGGCACAAAAATGATGCTCAGAACCTTATTAGGTAAGTACTATTATCATTTTTGTCCCCCAGAGGAGAAACTAGTAAGTGGTAGAACTGAGATTTGAACCCAGGGAAGTCTTAACACCCATGCTCTTAATCACCCTGATACCTCTCCATAGTCTATCAGTTGGTTCTCTGTTTTGTATGAGATTATACCAACAGCTTCCTAGAGTTCTCTTTCTGGCATTGGCTGAATTCATCACCATTTTTCACTTGCTGAAAGGTTTTCAAAATTTCACTCACTGTTTTCTCTATTAAGCAAGTCTGGTTAGTTCTCCAAAAATTTTCACTAATGTCTCTCACCCACACTCACCCAGACTCTAGTTCAGCTAAGGATATTTTTGTGCCAAAATATCTGTCCCCTTCTTTAAGTTATTCTCTCTACCAAAACACTTGTCCTACCTTCTCTCTGGGAAAACTTCTCCCCAATGGCATAGTTTCTGTCACAACTATTCAACTCTGTCATTGCATGTGAAAGCAGTGATAGACAATATATAAATGAACAGGTGTCACTGAGCTCTAATAAACCTTCACTGACAAAAGTAGGTGGTTGATCCCTATGTCTACTTTTCCACCCCCGATCTCAGTAAAGCACAACTGAGAAAGTGAGAATTGTTCCGAATTTCTGAAGATTCCTAATCTCCATCTAACCCTTTTTATTTTTTTTAAAGATTCTTTTATTTATTCATACAACTGGGATATAAGGACATTGAGGGGCTTCACCAGCGATAGAGTGGGGAACAGAATAGGCAGATTGATGAAGTACACTGCTGAGGGGAGCAGTGGGTGGGTCAGGAGAGGTCTGCCGTGCCATGTGGATCACCTCCTGGGCAGGGGATTGAACTCACACTGAAGCAGCTGTGGCCAGCTTGCAATGCTGCATCCTAACCCATTGTGCCACCAGGGCGGGCCTCCGTCTAACGCTTAGTCAATTTTCTTTTACTTCTTGCCCTCTTCTCCTGAGTGATTCTTAGAAAAGACTGATTGCAGGCGCTCTGCTAAAACCAAATCAGAAAGAATTTAGAGTTCTTTTAGGAGAAATATTTCCTCAGCCTATAATGTGTGGAGAGTAGAGAATGGTATGAAATTTTCCCCTTAAAATAGGTTTTCTTAAAGGATCAAGAATGTAGGCAAGGGGAACTTTCAATGCCATCATTGAGAACCATCATTGGTGGAATTTAACTTCGATGTTCAACTTGAAAAAAATCCCAGAATTTTCCTATGGATGGGCTCCCAATCAAACAATCTTCCATGATCAGTGTAACTCTCTTAGGGTGAAATCGAATAGGTTTATTCTTGACATCTCTGTTTTTTGCTACTTAGGGAGTAATTTCTAGATCTGTATTTTTTTTTTGCTTCTGGAAATATAAGAAGAGTGCTATATTGCTGTGAAGCTCTGGTTCACCACCATTAAAGAATAAGAAATAAAACTAATGTAACCCAATTCCAGAGGATGCACCAGGAGAAAACACATTTTGGGAATCTTTTAAATTTATTAAATCTAAATTCTAAGTCACAAATACAAGAAAAGACTTGTAAATTATTTTCTATCTTCATCAGCTTTTAATCAGAAGTGAAGGGAATGGGAAAAAAAAAAACAACTGTTATGAACAGTTGTTCATATGGGCCCAAGAAAATTGATCTTTGTCATTGCTAGATTATATGAAACTCTGGTGGAAATTACCTGACTGCTTCAGTTTGCTGGCGAGCATATGATATCCAGCTCAAACTAACATTTATGAGGTACTAGTCATTTTCCAGCACAATGATAGGTGTTTGTGTGTGTGTGTGTGTGTGTGTGTGTGTGTGTGTGGTGATGCTGAGGTGACTAGTTCTCATGAAATACACAACCTACCAGGAAAAAAGACCCAGGAACAAGCAAATTAAAATATGAGGTGTAGGTGTGAAGATAGAGGTATGATCAGTGTTACAGATGTAGCATGAGAAAAGGCATGGTTGATTTATCTGTGCAGGCCAGAGAAGGTGAGTGGAGGGTACAGTTTTATGTGGTGGGTGGGCAGAATCTGGTAAACAAAAGTGAAGAACAAGTCTGGAAATACAGAACCCCTGTTCTCAAGGATGAGTAACACCGGGTAGCCATTGTGTTTTCTTCCTTTTGTTACAAAGGAAGGGAGCTCCACTGGGCCCCTGTGACAGGTATCATAAAGAACACTGAGTTTCTGCCACAAGATCTGTATTCAAATGTGGGTTCCTCTGAGTTGGCCACTGGTTGTCCACTCATGGGCAACTGTGACCTTTTTTGCTTCCTGCAAATCACAGCAGAATATTCCTTGACCACTGATGGAGGATAGCCCATATTGGAAATGCCCAGGCCACTGTGCTGTTGACCTGATTCCATGACTATCTCCATGGTGGTCTCAGGATAACTCTGCCTGTGACAACATTAAATACTTTGCTGACACAAATGTCTCTTGGTGTATGGTCACGATGTCCCCTTTCCTGTTCCTTATAAAACTTTGTCCCCCATTCCTAGCCTACTCTCTGATCTTTATTCCTCACACCATTGTCATCTGATCAGCTTTCACTAGCCTGTATGATTCCAATAAGTGGCATAAGAATTTCTGCTCAAGTAGCGGAGTCCTATCTTGCAAACCTGCTCAACTATTTTGCCCCTCATCACATTGCCACTACAGAGCAGCAACAAACCTCCTGCGTATCATTCAAGTCCCAATTCTTCAGCTTAACCAGTTTTGTGATCTGATGCAAGTTGCTGAACGCTTCAGAGTCTTGGTTTTCACTTTTGTAAAATGATGCAGCTACACCCATGGTAGGCCTCAAATTCTTTTTATCTTGCGTTCTATCAATGACGACCTCTGTCAATGTAAGCCAGTTTCCTCCTCATACTGCTTCTGGCTCCCCCCTCCCCCAAGCAAAGACTGACACCCGTAAACAAGAAACATGCTTTTTCAACTTCAATGCTTATATGTTCATGTGCTCTACTCCCATTTTTATAATTTAAGCCTTTTCAGGATGTAAGAAATTTTGTAGAGCAAATTTCATTACAAATCCATAATTGTTCTACAAATTGTGCAGCCCACTTAACCTATTTTGTTTTCCTGCTGAGTGAGAGTCCTTCTAGCATCTTGCTCCATGCTTCTCTTGAACACTCAATGGCATGGACCTTAACTTCAATCATCTAGCCCTTTTCTAGTTTAGAAAGCTCAGGCAGGCAAAGTGAAGAGGGAAATAACTTGCACAGTGGTACTAAAAAAAGCAATTGTATAGTTGATTGTAAATACCAAGGGCTGAAGATGTATGTAGTAATCAAACAGTCTCCCCCTGGGGACAGCTGTAGAGAGAAGCAGTCAGGAACCTGCAGGGCAAAAAGGAGCCTGCCACCCCAGTCCATAAACCTTTGTCTGCACTGGTTTGCTTAGGGAAAGAACTTTGGCCTTGCATCTGACCATGATGATGGCTGCTAGATTTGACCCCAAGCTCAGTCACTCCCTTACCTTCTCTGTACCCCAGGTCACATGTAAAAGCAGCAGTGAATCTTGCTTCACAAGGTCAAGATAAGGAATTTTTTATATTTTTAAAGTTTTAAAATATATTCATGACATCATTCTTCATTTTTGTACCATGTATGATTTGCCTGTGAAATGACAATTTGCCCATGATGATGACCCATGCACCATCATCGTAGTCCCTTGTGCTCTTTCCACCCCTGTCCTGGTCCTTCTCCCTCCTCTGAGAGAAGGATTTGTATAGATGTTGTTTGAATCTAAACCATGGAAAAATATTAAAAAAATAACAGGAAATAATGAATCTCTAGTTAGTATATATCTATTACATACTAATATTTTTTTATAATACTATGTATTTGTTTTCCATTACTCATACATGTATATGAATGTATTTTTATAGGTATACTATAATAAAATCTGCATATTTTGGGTGCTTCACTGAAGAAGAGATCAAAGGCTTGGGAAAAGATAAATAAGGATATGCTAATTGACTCAAGTTATTTAAAATTCTTTTAGATCTTGTAAATCATGTGTCAAGAAGGAACATCTATTTTTCCTTTTAAAAGAGATAAAAATCCTTATTTAGTTTTCTGAGATTTGGAGGGGGCCTTCAATCGGCTTCTCTATAGTCCTGGCTCTTTTCCCCCAAAGCAGTAAGAACAGAGTTCTCAGCCTCTACATTGATGATTTATCCCGGTCACAGAGGGGACACTCGGCTAACTGAGGTTAACAGCTTTCTCGGTTTCATTTCAAAAAGACATTAGCATGGAGGCTCTATGAAATGCTGATATGCCAAATACTGATTCATTCACCTGCAGAGTTCACTATAAGGCAGGGACCTATTTGACAGGCAGGGCTGAGCTCCCAGCCTTTTCCTAAAGGGCAATCCCATAATTCATCTGCCAGTGCTAAATTATACCTGACACTTCACCAAAGACTTCAGGTGCACTCACCCAACTGCAATAAGCCTAATGTGGGAGAAGAGGGTTGGAAATGACAGAGGTATTCTTTTTGAAAATGATACAACTAATTCAATTGTGGGCGGAAATATCTGGGATATAACACATTCCCAGGCAGGTTGGGTTAAAGGCAGGAATTGAGCAGATGTGCTTGTTTTGCTTTTGTTTAGTGGGGATGTGAACTGACCTCAGACACAGGAGGAGAGAGTGGCCCTGCTCAGGTCCTTACCCAGGCCAGGCTTTTATACATGGGGTCTCTGCATTGTGCATCACTACCTGAGCTACCTGACCCTTTGATATGTCCTTAGACTTGGCCTATTCACCCAAAGAACACCAAGCTTTTCTATGGTTTGGGCATTCTGTACCCTATTCTCCTTCCAAATTGGTAAAAAAGCAGATCATCCAGGAGCTGCAGTCAGTGAGCTCTTGCTACTCTTCTACAGGGCTTTGTGTGGAGATGCTGGTGACAAGTACAGGAGAAGCAGCATGTCAATTTGGCAATGGGTGTCCCAGTATTCAAGTGCTTTACATGGTGTTTAACAGCTGTTAGTCATGACCAGATGGGCCCTGGGTGATTTGGTGGAAAAGGATAAACAACTGAACTGGATTGTTGAGCTTCCTTATCCCTTATCCAGAACTTTTCTTTCACTCTTTCAATGTGTGTAGGGGGCCAAGGTGCCATTTTGTTTGTTTCTGTGTGAAAAAGCTAAGCTTTGGTCTTGCCAAAGCTGAGGGGAACTTTGGAGGGGGTGAGGATGGGTGTTTTTGCTCTGACTCAGGAAGTCTATTTGAGTCCTTGGTAGACAATGCAGTAGCTGAGGACACTGAAGTGAATGGCAGATACTGGATCTCTCTCACAGAGCCTCAGGTCTAACTAAGGAGACCTGAGCTTAAGAAGAACTAAGATACACACAGGTGGATACTGTCCAGCCCTATTAGATACTTGATAACTTTCCTAAATGAAGAAATTGTAAAGATCATGAAAAGCAAAGAAAACTTGCCAAATATTATGAAGTACCTCCCACATCGCAGATTCCTTGGCTGGTGCATTCCATTATGTTATCTAACTCAGTGTGAGATGAATAGTCAAAGTCAAGATCAGACCTGAGTATAGGGTTTCCAAGACAGTCTCTTTCATATCATACACGTGGGAGATAATGTTGTTTAATGGTACATAAAATTTGGACTTCGGTACCAACGTTGTCATTTATTAAGAGTCTAGTCCTGGATTAGTCATTTATGCTCTTATTAAAAGATTTTTTTTTTAATTTTTGCACAGAACTGGGGTGTAGGCCAGAGCTATGGGCAGCAGGGAGGTGAGGGGAGCAGAACGGACAGATTGAATACAGATTGAAGGGTCTGCTGCACCATATGGGTCAGCTCCCTCATCAGGGATCTAACTCAGGCTATTGCAGTGATAGTGCTGAGGCCACCCCTCTCTTGACCCCTAGGACACCAAAGAGGGCCCCATTTATGAGACTTTGTTCCAACATTTGTAATTTGGGGCTCAGTTCCAACATTTGTAATTTGGGGGTAACAGTAACTCTCTCACTGTGGGGGTTAAGAGGATATGATGAGATGGTGAATGTGAATGTGCTTTGATTGTAAGTAAGTATCTGCTCTCTTTAAAAGGAAAAATCAAATTTTCTCCAGTCCATTTTTAAAGGCTTCTTTCTATTTCTAAACAATGAAATTTTATATGGTTTCAGCAATTCAGCCACACTTTCAGAAACAATAGTAAGGTTCCTAGTAGTTATGAAAATGGTATGTGGAGACATTTTTATTAATATTCTTATACTGAAATTAAATTTATTCAAAGCCCCTGTACTTAGCACATGTTTGGAGAACTTATAGAGACCATAATTATTGTGCATTTACATGGACATAAAAAATTACTTCTTTATAAGTCAATCTCTTTTGTCCTTACAGCATTTCTGGAAATTCTTCAGAGGAATTCAAATCTGGAGCACATAGGCTGAAATTCTAATGGAATAAAGAATTCATTGTTTCCTGATAGTGTGGTTTGAAGTGTATTTTACTTAATTAGCATTTTAACAATTAAATGAAAATGGTATGTAACTATTTTCCTTGTAGTATTTTATTCCTTTAATTGTGAAAAGAGATAATCTGTTTAATTTTCCTTCCTTTTTTTACTCTACTTTTATTTTTAATTCTCCTTTTGTGCTCTAATCAAGCGTTGTTGGGTTTGTGATACCTCCTTATGTCAAAATCTGTGAATTTTGTCTTTTCCTTCCCCTTCCTGAGCTCCCGGGTGAAGGGTTAGATGACACCAAAGCAGGCGTCAGTCCTCAGGGATGCACTGGGCAATGTCTCCTACCTAAATGTGAGTGGCCGCCATTTGTCATTACTCTTTGTTTATGGTCCTTCAGCCAATTTTCAATCTATGTGACCATGCACATATTCTACCCAATTTGAATTAATTTTGCAAGTGGAAATTCATGGAGCAGTGTATCAAATGCTTTAGTAAAATCCATATATATTACCTCTAGTGCATTCCCTTCATCCATTAATCTTGTAATGCGATTTAAAAGAGTGATCACATTTGTCTGGAATGATTTGTCCTTTATCCATCCCCAAAGCTGCCTCCTGCTCTTGGCTTCATTATCCTCTATATCCTTTCAGTTTTTTTTTTCTTTTCACATCACGATTCATTTTATTATTAGGTGCAGAAGTTATATTTTAATGAATGATAATTACTGGGAGCACCTTTTATTCTGTTTTGAAAATATTTACAATTTTCAAATAATTAAAATGTGAATTTCTATTGGTTGTGAAATATATAAGCAAATTACTTTAATGCAATCTATTTGAAGCTATGAATTGGTTATTTGCTCAGGTATTTTTTAGTTTCTTTTATTTAAAAAATTTTAATATATTTAAAATATATTCATTATATCATCTTCATTTTTGTACATATGGTTTCCCCATGAAGTCCCACCACGAATTCACTGGTGCACTATCACCAAGTTTTTCTAATAGAGTGTGGCATTTAAGCTTTCTTTCTTGTTCTATTTATTTGTTTTTTTTTGTTTCTAGAACCTTATTTTCCATTTTTTGCTTGGGAAAGTTGTGCACTGCCTTGCATAAATTAAAGAGGATTATAAATATTAAATTCTTACTATAACACACAATTGTGTCAACTATGAATGACTGAATTTATTTGAAAAAAAAAGTCATAGCAATTATTCTTCTATGTGTTTCTAAATCAATTTGCCTGGTGGCTAAAAATATTTCTTGTCTTTTAGATTTAGGTAGACTTTTCCCTTGAAGAATTCAAGAGTTATATGCCAAATCAATAGATTTAGGATAAGAGATAAATCAAAACATAAGATATTTTCAAAATAATAGGGATAACAGGAATGAAAGAAATACTAATAAAAGAGAGGAATGATAAAATCAGGGAGGAGTTATGTAACAGGTATAAGAGCATTAAAGAAGTAATGAACCTTTAGAAACCTAGAGAACAGAGTGTCAAGGCTATGTGGGAGCTTCCTTTCAAAAGGTGAAGAAGTTCAAATATGAATTGATGCTTTTAAATTAATTCTTTGACCCATAGTTCCAAAGCAAGCGATTTCCCCCTATCTATCACCATAGTCATCGCCCAATTTTTCTTTGCTCCACCAACACTCCTTTCAGGAAAGGAGGACTCAGAATATTGCTTTTTCAAATTTCTGCATTAGTTGGTGAAGATGGATGAATACTGACATTTGACATTCACCAATGACTCTGGTAAGATGCCACTTGTAGGGTACATGCAATCTGCATGGGTCCATGTCATATTAAGTGATGGGGTGAAATGAGCTTTACCCAAATCAAGATTCTAAGACTTTATATTAAATCAGATTTAATTTTGTAATCTAAATTTGTGGTTGACTGGTCTGTTTAAATAATATGTGTTACAGTGGTTTACTGAAAGCCTTCGAAAGACTCAGGTTCAACATGAGCTCATGCATAAGAATATTTAAAGGAAGACAGTTACTAGTCAATAAATATGCCTATAAATTTTTTTTTGTTTTATCTTCACTTTAACTCTCCTTCCTGTAATAAAAATCCATTGTAGATCAATGTAAACTTGTATCCAAGAAATATGCAGCCTCACATTGATATGTGAGGGCCCATTCATTTGGGTAGGAATGGCAAGTATTTAGTGCTGGAAAGGAAGAGATGAATAGAAAATTAAGTCAATAAGCATGAATAAACGCTGATTTTTAATGTGACATTAATATTAAGAAGTTGAGTTCATGGATGAATGTATATCTTCTTGTGTGCATGCATCTTTATCCTCACAAAACATTTGTACTAGAGACTTAAGAGGCCTTTAAAAGTAATACAACTATTTTCCAGAGAAATCTTATCAATTTTTAAGTTCAGAGTTTTATTGAGAATATACACATCTGTATATGTACCTTAAAATCAAAATCATTTCATCTGGCTTTTTTTTTTAAGATCTATTTATTTATGCATATAGAACTGAGGTACAAGCCAGAGTTGCAGGGTTGGTGAGAGACTTCACCAGAGACAGAGCCAGGAGCAGAACAGGAAGATCTATGAAGTACACTGTTGAGGGGAGCAGTGGGCAGGTCAGGAGAGGTCTGCCGCGCCATGTGGGACACCTCGGGGGATCCAACTCAGACAGAAATGGCTGCAGCTAGCCTGCAGTGTTGGGTCCTAACACGTTGCACCACCAGGGAGGGCCTTATCTGGCTTCTTTAATTTGACTGGTAAAATCTCAAGCCCTCTCTCTCCATGTCCCTACTGCTGCCTTCCCTTATTTGTGCTAATGAGAAACTGAAAGAAAAGAAACAGCTTTGAAACTGAGATATTATTATTAGGTTTTTAGTTAGGGATTATGGTGCTTCTAGAAGTCTATAAGTGAGGGCTGCACTAAAAGGGAAGAACACTAACTCCACATGGCAACTTCACTGGTTGGGTAAGGAAGGTGCCATTGATGGAAAATGTGGCGCAAGCAAATATTGTAGCTATTTAGTTAACTTTCCAGTTAATTTTAATTTTCTGTGATTTACGGCTTCCCTGTCTTTGAATTTTCTTCCCTCCTCCTCTTCAGTACTTATGAGCTCTTGTTGTGTGCCAGACGTGCTAGGTAAGAGAAACATCAGCCCTAACCCATGCTCTCAAGCGTGTGTATTCTTCTGGAGGGACAGAGAAATAAATTGATATAGAAGTGCTGCATGCTAAGTGTCATGTTGTAGAGTTGGAGCTCTTTATAGGAGACCATGGTGCTGTTGATTTTTAAAAATGAGTAGGAACTAGCTACTAGTAGTGGTTCTTAACCTGGCACCCACTAATTCCTAAAGAGACCATAGTCAGATTTCAGTGGGCCCATGAAATTGGATGGGGGGGGGAAACCCCATAACTGTACTTTCGCTAATATTGAAACAATTTAGTGTTTCCTTCAATTATACCTGCAGAATACAAAACCCACAGTAGTGGTAACAGGACACCAGCAGTGATACCAGTGACGATGTCATTAACAGAAATCACAGCTACTTTTGTATCACAGGTAATCTCAAAATATCCTTTATGCTCATTGCTACTTTAGAATTAGTTGATTTACTACTCGACCTTATCATTATGTTAATTAAATGTGTATATATCATATCAGATTGTGATTTTAAAATTTAATTGGCATTATTTTGATAACTGAATTTCTAGGTAAGTTGATTTTCTTTATAATTCTCTATATTTTATTTTATACATTAAATGAATTATTCTGAGAAGACATCCCTAGGATTCAGGTTTATGACAGGTTTAGGGTATCTGATCTGGTGAGAATGTTGGGGGAGAAGCAATACTTATTTCAGGGAAGGAAAATTTTATGCTTGACTTCAAAGTGTTTCACCTTGATGCTTCAAATTATACATCATATTCCTTTAAAAGAAACTGCTGGTAGATATGGAGAATAATATGTACACAATAGTATTGTGAACTATAGTAAGATATACTCACTCTGTTATTAGGGACGTATTCCTGGGGAGCAAACCTAAGGATTAGGCATGTTAATAACTCAAAATTTCTGAGCCTAACAAAAAAGGTTTGTCAGGACATCAGACTTGGCAGCCAGTGGCGATACGATAAAGGACAAAGAAAGTACTTGAAATATGTATTTGTCACCTTTTCTTGCATGAGAAGAATGCTCATGGTCATTTAAGATCAACTAACATTTGCCTTAGGAGCATCTCAATGGGTGTAATAGGTGCCGGAAATATAGAATATGTCAGAATTTTACCAAGCATGAATGAAGGCTGCTGGTGGCTTTGGAGAAAGCACTTGACTGACAGTCTATGACTTCAGGCCAGAAATTCAAGTCTGCCACTGATGCCTATGTCACCCTTGCACATTTCTTTTTGGAAACGTTCATAATGACTCTTGCTCAAACTTATCACCTAAGTTTTCTTTAAGGATCAAATAAGTATGTCAAGATGCTCAGAAAGGTTAGAAATATAATAAATATAATAGATGGATTATTAATGTGAAAATAACATGAAATATCACTATCACTGTATAGAAATGAATATAGAAATAGTGAGATATTTCTATCCTTGCATTATAAAATGCATTGAATATAAAATTTTTTAGATAAATGGGATTGAAAAATATACTTGTATATATAAAACTATAGAAGACAATTATAGCAGATGAATAGATATATTACATAGGAGTTTAATTCCTACAAGACTGAAACTATAGAAGCTTGTAATCCTAAGTAACCAGAAGCCAGATTATTCCACAAACAAGTCATGTCACTATGTTTGACAATAAGCTTTCAAATATGACCTGATGGAACAGTAACACAAGAAAACAAGGAATTTATGTATGTACTATTTAGATTTAGTAGCACTAAGATCTAAAGAAAATATATTTAATTGAGTGCATTCAGTTTTAAAATTTAGATCACTTTCTCCAAATAAGCTTGTTTTTCAACATGCAAGCAAATGGTAGCAAATATTGTAAATAATGGGAGAAAGATGACATTATCAGGATTCTCCTTCCCAAAAATGTACATGTTGTTATTAATTATTCTTTTCGTTATAACCCAGCAGAGAAGGGTTTAAGTATTACAATGGGCCTTTCATTCTCTAGGTCAATGTTGAAAGTTTATTTCTATAGTAAATATACCTTTCACATTCTGGGAATCACCATATAAATCAAACAAAGAGAACTGCATTCCAATTCTCTCCATTACCACAGAAGCATACAAGTTACTAACCAGAACATTCTTCCATTTTTAGCTTGAAGTGTTTTTCAACCTCAAGTATGCTTAGAAACATTCTTAAGTCAAAGCTTTTGTGATTATACCTGTTAGACTTTTATTCTATATAAATTATCTAAGCCAAATGGAGTCCAAAATACTGACCCTTGACTGCCAACTGGAATAGTCTTCAACCCTCAATCATTTGCTGAAAGAGACAAATGAGCTAGATTTGAGTTCTGAAACTACCACCTCGGAATAAAAAGAAAAAAAAGTGCCAAGCTTAATGTGCATCCTGGAAAGACACAGATAAAACACATGGGAGAGAACTGCAGGGGTGCTACTCCCTCCCTACTTATGCTTATTGCTTCCACGTAGACACCTGCGCAGAGATACACAGACATACTTGTATTAATTCACGCAGATGGACTAAACATTCGAAAACCAGGAGAAACAACTCCCATGAATTCTCCCCACGTCTTAGTGCATTCATCCACACTTATTCATACACTCTCCACGTGTATAAGATTCAGAAGTCTTTAAACAATTTTGTAGACCTCAATTGCAAATTAATGAAACCTGATGAGGGCAGATACACAAAGACACACAGTCCGAGATATAAACAAGGCAGACAGCTGATTAAAACACAAGTTCCAAAACTGAAAAAATGTAACCTGGATACCAAAAATGATGATGGATGTAAGGTAAAAGATTTGTATCTGGACATCAGAGCAGATAATAGGCTTAGGGGAGCATAACAAATGATTTCATGCACATTTTCCTTACTGCCCAAATTAAAAAAAATTAAGAATGGTATAAATACCTTATGCAATAGACCTAGCTTTGGTCAATGGCTTTGGTCTTGTTGGCTGTCTTTGAGGGCTCTGCTTCCAAATAAATCCTCAGTACCCTTTCTTTTTCCATTCTCTAGTGTAAAGGATGCTCTGTTCACTTTATGTGAGCTTATGAGGGGGATGAGAAACAGAGTGTGGGGCCTTTCTTTGCTCTCCTAGATTTAACACTGCAAGTGTGTCAACATGGGGTTCTGGAATTAACAAATTTGTGCTACATTGCCTAACTGTTCATGGATCTAAACTAATGACCAAATGACACACTTAAATAAGTCTACTTCCTCCTCTCCCTCCAACTTCCCCATTCCCACCCCCACCAAATGCCCACCTTTTTCGAGTCTAGGTTTCTGAGTGCATATGTAACTGTGTAGCCTTGATTGGGGTGAGTGATACCCACCTCTCAGCTAGAGGCTGCATTTAGAAAGAATGGATTTTTCCCAGCTTCTGACAGTCTGCGATACGGTGCCTCTTACTCAGAAGGTGAACAAGATGGGGCTCAAAACAGAGAACGAAGATGTATAAATAGATGCGAAAGATTGAGAAGATGGTTCAAAGTAGGGAGACGGAATGGGCCACTCTGCCTGTGTTATAGGAGGCTCCTAGGCTATTTTAATTATAAATATTTATATCCATGGAAACAAATTCAGGAGGAATTTATATCTCAAGGGAGTGTAGATCAATAGATCCGAGCAAACCTCATCTCCAAGCTGACCACTTAACACTGTTATCACCGATTAGGGTTGCATGGCCCCTCTGGGAGGGTGTCAGTTCTCCTCTTGTCCTCTGTAGGTCCAGCCCATTCTTAGCCCCAAGAGGAAATCGCTAACAGGATGTAGGGGTCTGTAACCAGGTCATCTGCTTGGCTACAGTGGTTCACCTTAGGACCGGAGTTTGGTTAGCCCTCATCTATCCCACAAATTCCCATTCCACCCTCACAACCCCTTCCAAGCTCCCAGACTCCTATTTTGATCCTTGACTCATTAACTGAAATCAGTCAAAATGCTGTCTGATCTTTTGAGTATGGAAAGAAAGACCTGGTTATCATTTGCCTCACTTTCCAAGAGCAAGGAAACTTACCGGACCTCATGGTTTGGGCCACTTCCTGCCTCATGGCCCATGGCATGCTCCCTGCTGCCGACTGTCTGGCCACCAAGTACTGTCAGAGCGGTTGTAGCTGGCTGGCTTTCTGTTCCTGGTCTGCCTGCGTCTCCCTAAGCTTTGGCTGCAGTTGATAGATCCTCTGCTCCTGAAGCATCCAGCTATTGACCCGCCCAGGGAAAGAAAGAAAAAAAAATGGAAAAAAAAATCAATTAATACTAAATGGCTTAACAAAACCCTGCATAGCACAGGCCTGGAGCTTACAGGATAGGAGTTGGGGTGGTCTCAGTAGCAACAGTGGTTGTAAGGGACAGGCTCAGCCAGCTAGAAAAACTGATGTTCCAGGGACAGGAAGCCAATATGGTAGGTGTGAGCATGCAACACACACACACACACACACACACACACACACACACACACACACACAGCAGCAGCAGCAGCCTGACATGTCCTAGTCTGGGAGTAAAGAGGTCAGTGCAGTATATGGTCATCGTGAATTGGTGGAGGGCAACACATTGACCAAAACATAAGGACTGAAACCAAACACATTGAAGCGGTCAGTATTTTTGTTTGTTTGTTTGTTTTCTAGGGATTTTTTTGGGGGGAGGGGGGTTAAGGAGGGAGGATTGAGATGAGGAAAGATATTGTTTTGTCCTGAAAAGGTAATACCGTATACATGTTGCAGGAGAGTTACCCAGGCATTTCTTCGTGCATCTTTCTATCACACCACCCCATGCAGACACACATGAAGCTTTTTAAAGGGGGGTAAGAAAATGGGGGAGCACCATACCTCAGCTGCCAGGCCCTCTCTCTTCTGCAGGCGCTGGCTTTGAAGGCTCAGGATTTTTGCATCTCGCTGTTCCAGCTGTAAAGAGTTTACATAGGGAGGGAGCAAGGAAGGATCATGAATGTCAACCAATGAGCAATTAGCATGACAAGACTAAAGTATTGATCCACTAAAGCTCACTGCACTGCTGTAGCCCCAGAGGTAGAGCCGCTCCCCTGTCACTAACTCAGACAGTGCTTTTCAGGAGCCTATAACATAGGGCTGACTACTTTTGTAGCCCCAACCTCCTTCTCCCGCAGGGGAGGGTGGCACCCTCATGCTGAGTATATCAAGGTGGCTCCCATCCCTGAGCAGAAAGCTGCAGAAAAGACCATAAAGAATGGAAAGATTTTGGCTTTCTACTTTATTCATTTTTTTAAATGCAGCTCCCTCCCGATGGCACCAGGCAGTTCTATGTATTGATTAGAGAAGGCTAGGGCGAAATCCTGGCCTGACAGCTGGGGCTGGAACTAGTGTGGTTTACCATTCTGCATGGCCAGGGCAAAGTGCTTTCATGAGTACCAACTTCTGAACAATCCAAATATGTACTACCTATTATAAATGCTAATGATCACAATGGGCAGGGAAAGGGGCTATTCTACTAAAGAGACACTCTGATTCTTACGTGCAAGGCTACATAATACATCAAAAGAGAAAAAGACAAAGTCTGGGACTTGGCAGATACAGTGTTTAGACAACACTAACCAGGTGAGGTTCTCTGTTCTCCATGAACCTCCATGAGATTCTCTGTTCTCCATAGTCCTTTATTATTACTCTCAAGTACACACATACTAACTTCTCTTCTGTTATCCACTCCAGGCCTTCACAAACACAGTTCTTAAATTGCGTTTCCAATTTCTTTCCATACCCTTCACTAAAGACCCACTGGCTGGTTATCTCCTCCATGAAAATCTCCTAAGTAGTGGTCCTCTTTATTCTTGGGTGAATTCCTAGTAGGTGTTAAAATTTCTCTATCACAATGAACAATACAGAGATAGTCTCTATATGCCATACTCAAAGAACTTACAGGCTCTATGAGTCAATGGGCTGCCAACTGACAAAAAGAAAAACATTCATTCATCTTCCATTATCTATTCATCCTCTACTCATCCATTTGTTGATTCACTCAAACCACGCTTACCAAAAATTTCTTATAACCAGAAACTGCTTCTTGTTAAAAATACAGTGATGTAGGAGACTAGAGTGCTCTCTGATAACTACTTTTTCCTTTTCTTTCAGGGCACACAGGTAACCTACATTTCACTCTTTTGCAGGAGGGCAAGTGTGAGTGGAAATTATACATGCTTGGCCTGGTTCATGAATACCTCCCACATGATCTGACTTTATGGAAACATGTTGAATATGGGGAACAATCTGGGTCTCTGGGATTCATTTGGAGGAAAGCTGTCTAACTTGCACTGGAAAATGACTCAAAGAACACATTTTTATGGTGGTGCTTTTTTTTTTTTAAGATTTATTTATCTATGCACACAAGAACTGAGGTACAGGACAGAGGTGTGGTGGGTGAGAGGATTCACCAGAGACAGAGTGGGGAGCAGAACAGGTAGATCAACTGAAATACATTGCTGAGGGGAGCAGCAGGTGGGTCAGGAGAGGTCTGCCGCACCATGTGAGTCCATTCCCTGGCTAGGAATATAACTGGTGCTGGAGTGACTGCTATTGCTTCAAAGTGCTGTGCTTTAACTTGCTGCACCACAAGGGAAGGCCCTATGGTGTTACATTTCTAAGATTTTATGGTTTTTTGTGTGTGAATGAAAATGCAGCAGTTGCTACTATATTTACTGACTAATAAAAATGGTGAACAGCAGGAGGTATGGCACCTAACTTCATAGAACTTTCAGTCTAGTGGGTGAGAGAGATATCAATAAAATAATAATTAACAAAAATAAAATATTAAACATGAGTGTAAAAGCACAACTGTGGTATGATACAGGACAGTATCTGAGCCAAAATACCCATAGCCAGAGGAAATTTATGTAGACAATAGTCCTAATACAATTAAGTCAATATCTGAAGATAGAGAGGACAGAACAGAATGCAAAATTGCTATGGCAAGGAAGTACATTCTACAAACTGGATGAACTCCAGTGTGAGTAGAACACAGACCACAGAAGGGATGTGGTGTAACTTGAGGATGGGATCTGGTAGGGTTATGGATTTCAATTCCCATTCTAAGATCATTGGGAAGTCACCCCAGTATTTTTTTTTTTCATCCCAGTGCTTTAAGTAAGACTGTTAACAAAATCTTATCTGTACATTGAAAAGTTCTGTTAGGTTTCAATGTGAAAACAAATTGATAGTAACATTTCCAGTCATATGGTGGACCAGACAACTCCAAAACCCCCCTACCAATAATGTTAAGATATTTTAAATAATCTCAAACACACAATTTTAAAAAATGGCTAAACTTGTAAGTAAAGAACTCTTTTTTAAGTGCCAGGTACTAAGAGGGAACCCAAATGAGGTATATGCCTTGAAGACCAGTTCCTAGTCTCCAGAAAGGAAGGGATTAGTTTTTAACACCAACATGGCTCAAGGTTTCATGAAAGTCAGCAAGTTGGAAATGACAACCCCACACAAAATTGGGACCCTTAAAAGGATAACCTAGGGAAAAGAATCCAACTGGTGTCTTTTCCTAGCCCACAGTGGGGAAAATGTCTCCCCTGACAAGTTGAGACTATGCTTTACAAGCTTGGAGATTTTATTTTCTCTTTACCAAGATCAGACAATTTTGAACTGAAAATTTTAAATCAGATTTGGTCTCAGGCTCATATATCTATGTGTCATTAGACAGGAGCAAACCCCAAACTACTCTGAAGGGCCAGAGTTTTCTATAGGTCACCTAAGAATCTTGTAGATAAAGCCCTGTTGAGGACATACCCATATGTTATGAAATTAAAAACCATTAGTATCAGCAGTAGGCAAAGAAAACAGCAGCAAATAGAGATCTCTGAGATATTGGGATCATAGGACAAGCTGGTAGAGATTGTAAAGTAAGTATGCTGAAATTGATTAAAGGCATAAAAGAAGGTATCAAAATCATACAAAAAATCAGGCACTCTTCAGCAAAGAAAGAGAATGAATTAGAGGAGGATAAGAGTAATGTATCTGGATCAAGGATGCATCTCGCTTACCAAATGTGCAGGATTCTTGGTCCCTATCTGATTTAGGAAGCAATCGTTTTATCTTTTTATTTTCTTTCTTTATGTTAAATATGTTATTTCTATAGGACAAACCTCTCACCTTGCTTTATAGTGACATCTAATATATAAGGGCATAATGACTGCCCCAAAGTCAGGAAACATTTTCCATATTTAAAGAACTGATGGTCAGCTCATAAGACATTCTCTCTGTTACAATTGTTGAAATGTCTCATAAAGGAAAATATCATCTCAGTGTGATTTCTTTGCTTCTTTGCACTCTTCAGCTCAATGTTCTCTTTCCAGCTGGGCACAAATTGAGGACATTGGCCTTTTCAATGGTGGACAAAGAGCCATAATGGGAGGGAGGTGGCAAGCATCAAAGGAAAACTCAAAATAAGGAAGGCTCATTATTTTAACAGAAAGTTTTTTCTTACTACTGTTTCAAAAATTATTCCTATATCTCCCAAGAGAACTAGGAATAAGTAATGCAGTAACATCAAGAGGTTGCCCCTGCCAGTCTTAGCTGGTGCTTTGGACAGACCAATGTTGGTTCATAAATCTTGGGATATTCTTTTATGGACCAGCCTCTAATCATAGAAAAGGGTTTGGTAGTAGAGAGACTTAGATGGAACCTAGTGATCCCAAGCTGATGGAAACAGGTCATTTTATGCACCTCAGTTTTATGAAACACTGACCCCTTATAATGAATTTGAGTTAGTTGTCAGAGTTTGCATTAATTCATTTTGCGATCAGAAAAATCTTTGCAGAGGAGGCCTTAATATTCCCATTGCTCAGATGACAGATATATGTGAGAAACAGGGGATAGGAAAACTTCCCTCCTTAGGAGATATAAAATAGGGTCAAAGTTGTTCAAAATCCTATGAACAGCAGGAGCTGGTAGGTTATGCTAAGCAAAATAAGTCAAGGAGAAAGCAATCATCAGATGATGAGAATTATAGATGGGATATAGAAAAACCAAACAAAGGGTCAGATAAAGTCAAACTAAGAACCCTAGAAAACTGACGAGGACTGAGGGTCCTAGTGGGAGAGGGGGAAGCAAGAGAGTAAGCTGGGAGGGAACACAGTTGACTACTGTGGTGTACTATGGCTGTTTTGGTAGCGGGTGCCAGGTGATAATACCTGAGGGGGAACATTCTATACTTCAAATCCAGAATGTTGTAGCAATAAAAAAAAAAAAAAACTTTCTAAGGGCACTATAGCTAGTGAGAATCAGGTCACAACATGGTTGGTAAATCTGAAAACCTAAAGATCTCCCTTAAAATGACACTTATATTTATTAAAAAACAAAAACAAACAAAAAACAAAACAAAAACAAAAACAGAAAAAGAACAGATGAGATGTACAGAGGAAAACATTTACTTAGAGCATTATATTCCTATAGGGTAATGTATTCATTTCCTATGGCTGTGGTAGAAAATTATTATGAATTGGGTGACTTAAAACAACAGAAAGAAGTCTCTTTGTTCACAATTCAGGATGTTAGAAGTCCAAAATCAGGAAGGCCATGACCTCTGAAGGCTTGGGAGTAGGGTAGGGGATCTTTTTTTTGCATCTTCCTAGCTTCTCACAGTTCCTGGCAATCCTTGGCTTGCAACAGCATCTTTCCAATATCTGCTTCTGCCTTCACTTGGCTTTCTTCCCTCTGAGTCTAAGGATGTCAGTTTTGGAGTTAAGGCTCATATTAATCCAGTATGACTTCACTTTAACTAATGACATTGGCAAAGATACTGCTTCCAATAAGGTCATTTTTGGAGAGTCTCAGTGAGACACTTCCCAGTGTGGGTGGGCAGTACTGTAAATGTCTCTCCTTCCTTGCTTTTTCTTTTTTGGTAATATTGACTGAATCTGTATAGGTTTCAGACATATAGTTTATCACCTGGACAAATGTAGATATCACGCTCACATGACATGTCCAGTCACCATCTACCACCAAGCCCTCTACTCATTCCACCCTCAGCTTCCCTTCTGCTTCCCATCATTCTGTTGTCACTCTATGGGTCTGTTTCTCTCTCTTTTTTGCTTTCCTCCTTTATATGCCACAAATAAGACACATAATATGATATTTGTCATTCTATGACTTATTTCACTTAGTTGTACACCCTTAGGGTCCATTCATGGTGTTGCAAATAGCAAGCTTTCATACACATATATTTTATAGCTGAGTAGTATTCCATGATACTCCACCATATTTTCTTTATTCAATGACCTGCTGTCAGGAGTTTAGATTGTTTCCATATTTTGACTATTGTGAAAAGGGCAGCAATGACCATAGGAGTGCATATCTCTTTTCAAGTTAGTGATTTCATATTTCCATTGCTAAATACCCAGAAGTGGAATTGCTGGACCAAGTGGAATTGCAATACTTAATTTTTGAGGAATCTTCATATAGATTTCATAGTGGCTGCACCAAGCACCAAGTAATATTCCTGCCAATGGTGTGCAAAAGGGTTTCTTCTCTCCCTCCCTCACCCCCCACATCCTTGCCACTTATTGTTTCTTGATTTTTGATAATGGCCATTCTAATCAGTGTGAGGTAAAGTAGTATAGTGGTTCTGAACATCTTGTCATGTGTTTGTTGTCAACTGTATGTCTTGGAGGAATGCCTATTTAGAGTCTCTGCCCCTTTTTGTAATTAGGTCATATGCTTTATGATGTTGAGTTCTATGAGCTGTTTATGTCTTGGATATTAACCCCTTATTTGATATATGACATGTAAATATCTTTTCCCATTCAGTAGGCTGCCTTTCACTGTTGTAATGATGAGTTCTTTCACTGTGGGGAAGTGTTTTAGTTTGATGTAGTCCCATCTGTTTAGATTCTCTTTTTGTTTCTCTTGCCGTTGGAGATAAATCCACAAAGACATCCCTAAGGTCAGTGTCTCATCACTAGTCACCTGCACTTTCTTTTGTGTGTTTTATAGTTTTACATCTTATATTCAAGGCTTTAATCCATTTCAATTAATTTTTATATAAGGTAAAAGAGCATGATCTAGTTTGATTCTTCTGTGTGTGGTTACTCAGTTCCCTCATATTACCTATTGAAGAGATTTTCTTTATCCATTATATGGTTTGTTGTCTGTATATGTGGCATGCATTCCTTAAAAGAGTGGGGGATATTGTATATTTGTTCCTTGCATTGGTTTTCTCTGCTGCCTATGATTCATACCTACTAGCTCTTGTTTCTGATCTTTTCCCCATCAGGAATATTTCTGTAACAGTCTATATGGATAAACCACATACAAACAAGTACATAATTTGAATCTGTGCAATGCAGAGTAAAATATCATTTTTATTATAACATTTTCTAGGGTATGATTTCTAATGATATTCAGATAATTAGTAGGTTTGGGCTGGAAGCATGATGACTATTAGGTCAAAGAATAAATAGCCAGTGATTCCAGCAGTAGTAAAAAAAGGCTAGTGGAACAGTTCATCAATAACTATAACAGTTCATCAATAACTGTAATAACTATAGCTATGTTATAATTATTAACTGTATAGTTAATAGACTTCCTATTAATAGTTACATAACTAGCATTGTTCCAATATAGGATTTGAAATTTATACTCTTTATGGTGTTCTTTTTCACACTAAAGGACTGTATACTTAAGAGATACTGCTTTATTTTAGAATCTGAGTACTTGTCAGTATTGAGTCCAAAAGCCCTGTTTACATAATGCCTGTTACCACTCTTTATATACCAGCATCTGATGTTCATTTATTGTGGTCTTTCAAGGTATATCTTGTCATCTATTTAATTGTCTTGCTCTGGCTATGGAGGAATACTCATACCCACAAAGAACCATTTGTGTTCTCTTTGCTTGCTGCGTGGATTGCTGTGTTGCCTTCCTGAATAGAGTTATAATCAGGTCCTACTGAGAGCAAGAGATTCTTCATTGTTGAAATTGTTCCTTTTAACCTATAAGGGAAGTTTCTATATCTCAGATCTTAAATTTTTTGTCTCCATTGATTCGTGTAGGGAAAATTAGAAAGAAAACCATGATATTATGCCTCACACATAGAAAGAATTTAATCAGTATTGACTTCATTTGGAAATTTAAAGCAGTGTTTTGATTCAAGGTGTTCTGGAGGAATAAACACTGATGGCATTTGTTCACTTAGGAAAAATGGTGTTGGGACAACACCCAACAATACACAAAATTCACCAAAGTAAATTCAGATGAATTTAAAATGTATGAATACTAGCACAAAATTATTAAAAGAAATAATGAGAGAATTAAAAAAAAATTACTGTAGTGAGAAAGTTCTTTCTAACGGTGAAAACCCAGAAGTCATAATATAATTTTCAACATAAAATTTCCATGTGACAAAAATCATCATAATCAAAGTAAAATACTGTGGGACATTTTATAATTCATATCTCCAACAAATTGTTTATTTCTAAAATATAGAAAAAGCTGTTAGAAATCATTAAATAAAAGTTAAATAACTAACAGAAAACAAGCAAATAGTTCATAGGCAAAGAAATACAATGAGTTTTAAACATATAAAAGAAATTTTACTTAAAGAGAAATACAAATTAGATTAGCAATGGAAAGTAATTTTATACTTAATATGTTGGTCAAATTAGAAAATTGTTGACAATAAACATCTTTTATACATTTCTGGTGACAGTAGAAACTGGTACAAATTCTATGGGATACAGTCTTCTAAGATCCCTTAAAATTATATGTTCATAGCCCTGGACCAAACAACCCAGTTCTATGAATTTGTATTACAGATGTCCCTGCACTGTGTGAAATGGCTCATGTAAAAAGTGATGCATTTATAATAGCTAAAGATTAGAAACTACCTAAATATCTATCAGTAGGCAAATAGTTGAATAAATAATAATTTATTCTATAATGGGAGACCATGGATCGATAGAAATTCCTTCTCTGTAACCATTGCAGGAACATGAAATAGATGACAGCAGAGGTTAAGAAATATATCTACTGTAATATCTATAAATGCAAAATAATAAAAAGTTAAGATATAGTTCCTTTTTGTGCTATTTATGTAAAAATGGAGAGGGGAGTATATGCATATATGCTCTTACTACTAATGCAATATATAGTATCTTTGAAGGGATATACAAAAGGTGGACAACATGAATTGGCATTAAGAGAGGGAACTAAAGAGGTGAGAAGCATGAGGAGAGAATTTTCACTGTTAGTGTTATACATTTTTTTTCAACTTTCAAGAATTTAATAAATGACTAGCTCTTTCATGAATAGGCACACCAAAAACCACACATACAAATGGAACCTCATTTCCTATCGGACCTCTGAAGAGTACATGCCTACCACGGTAGGTTCTTGGCAACATTATCAGTCTACCAGGCTTTGGGAGATAATGATACATATTACAGTTAGAATAAGTGGACCTCAAACTTGCTTGTCTTCTTCTGATTTTCTAGGACTCATTTTATACATTTGTGAGTGAAAAAATAATTAATGATGAAAGGGTAAACTACTGATTAAATAATTAGTGGCCTCTGGGGATAATTGAAGCCAATAATAGAAGATGAAAATAGCTGTAATATTCAAGAAGTCTGAAGACTTGATTTGCACATCTAACTATGAGCTTGCTAACACTAAGGTTATGTCAGGTTTCCAGTCTCCTGAACTTGGGATGATCCCAGAAAGTTCCCCTGCATCTCCATCTGAGGCTCAGGAATTGCTGGTGGGAGTGCAAAATACAACCTCCACTTTGGGAAATGGAAAATAGGCATCATCTTAAATGTTACATGTGTCTACCACTTTGGAAAATGGAAAATAGATATCTTAAATGTTAAATGTGTATCTGCCCTATGACACAGGATTATGAAGTTTTAGATATTTATTAGGGAAAAAAATAGTCAGGGCTTCTGTGCCACCTATTCTCATTTCCCTTCCTGAGTGAATTCTTTAATAGCCATCTACCATAAAATACCAAGCATGGGGACTAAAAACAAACATACGATGGCAGGACAGTAAGACAACAAAGTTTTGAATTTTTGCTAATATTGCTGAGCCTTTGGAACTTCTAATATCCTCTCACAGATGAGTCCTATTACATGTGAAATTAAATGTCATTATTACATACTCAACTAATAGAAGTTGAGTCTTCTGTTATTTGCTGTCAAAAGCTTTTGTAGCTGTTTAATCTGCTTAGACTACCATAATAAAATTCTAGACAAACTGACTTAAATAGCAGCAATTAATTTTATTTTACAAATACATTTTTTACATTATTCTTTGTTTTGCACATTTTTTCATCTCAGTTGTAATCCGGTGAACTTCCCACCACTTCACCCATGTGCCATCACTATAGTATCATGTATTCTTCCCACCCCAGTTTTGATCTTGTTCCCCTTTCTTCCCCCATAGAATGTCTCTGGTTTATAATTGTTAGTTAATGTTCTTTTTTACTTTATTACAATTACTATATTCTATATATCTATATAAATAGATCTATATCTACATGGAATATTACTCAGCAATCAAAAAGATAAACTCATGCCATTTGCAGCAACATGGATGGAACTGGAAAAGATCATACTTAGTGAAATAAGCCAGAAAGCAAAAGAAAAATACCAGATGGTTTCACTTAGAGCAGGAGTATAAGGGATCAGGAAAAAAAATCTATATAAATAAATGATAGCAATAGATAGATATATATATAGATATATAGATAGATAAATATCTGTATCTATAGCAATAGATTTAGGCAGGCAGGCAGGCAGGTAGGTAGGTAGGTAGGTAGGTAGATAGACAGATAGAAAGATAGATAGAGAAACCATCTGGTATTTTTCTTTTGCTTTCTGGCTTATTTCACTAAACTTGATCTTTTCCAGTTCCATCCATGTTGCTGCAAATGGCATGAGTTCATCTTTTTTTGATTGATGAGTAATATCCCATTGTGTACATATACTACATTTTCTTGACCCAGTCATCTATTTTTGGGCATTTCCCATTGTAACAGGGCAGCCATAAACATAGGGATGCAGGTGTCTCTTTGAATTATTGTTTTTGTGTCCTTTGAGTAGATACCAGGAGTGGAATTGCTATATCATATGGGAGCTCCATTTTTAGCAGTTTGAGAAACCTCCATGCAGCTTTCCATAGTGGTTACACCAGTTTTCATTCCCACCAGCAGTGTAGAGAGTTCCTTTTTCTCTATACCCTGACAGCAATTAATTTCCTTAAAGTAAAGGAGGCTAGAAATACAGCAGGGTCTGTTTCTAGTAAGAATTCTTCTTCTTGGGTTGCAGGTTCCCACCTTCTTGGTTTATCCTCATGTGATCTCTCTTCTGTATATATAAAGAGTGAGAATAAACTCTCCTATGTCTTGTACTATAAGGACACAAGTCCCATCATAACAACAACCCTCATGACCTCATCTAACCTTAACTGCTTCCCAAAGTTTCTGTCTCTAAATATCATCACATTGGGAGTTAGGACTTTAACATTTGAATTTGAGAGAGAGGTATAAACATGCAATCGATATACCAGCTAATACAAAATTCCCTCTATTCACATGTAGAAATATGAATATATTCAAAGTTTTAAAAAAAAGTATTTTCTATCTTTTTTTGGCAATCTTCACAGGCTGGTGAAAATCATGGAATTTCCACAGAGAAGACTGAAGATATAAAATGTGGCAGAGGGCCCACCCTGGTGGTGCAGCAGGTTAAAGCACAGCACTGGGAGGCTAAAATCACTTCAGCATGAGTTCAATCTCCGTCCGCCCTGGATATGATCCATATGGCATGGCAGACTTCTCCTGACCCGCCTGCTGCTCCCCTCAGCAATGTATTTCAGTAAATCTGCCTGTTCTGCTCCCCACTCTGTCTTTAGTGAAGCCTCTTACCACCCCTACAACTCTGACTTGTACCCCAGTTCTGTACAAATAGATAAATCTTTTAAAAAAAATGTGGCAGACCAAAAGTAGATGACTGGATTAGAAAGATGTGGTACATATATACAATGGAATATTACTCAGCAACCAAAAAAGAGAAACACATGTCTTTTGCAGCAACTTGGATGGAGCTGGAAAAGATCATGCTTAGTGAGATAAGCCAGAAAGAGAAAGAAAAATACTGGATGGTTTCACTCATAGCAGGAGTATAATGGACCAGGCGAGAAAATAACAAAAATAATGAACAACCATATACCAGAGACATTCTGTGGGGGCGGAGTGGGGAATGGGATCAAAAATGGGGGGGGGGAAGGGGGGGAAATGCACGGGACTATGGTGGTGTCACAGGGGTGATTTGGTGATGGGAAACCCGCGGGAATTACAATCGAGATGGAAAAAAAAATGTGCAAAATGATGTAAAAATAAACTTTGTAATAAAAAAAAAGAGCAATGATGTAACTAGGTATATAACAAATAAATGAATAAATATTTAAAAAAAATGTGGCAGAAATACAAAATATACCCCCCAAACCTATCACATAATGACAAAAATAGGAATCATCTCTATAAAATCACTAAATAATCACTGAATGTCTACGATGTGCACTGCACATTCTGAGGATTCAAAGGGAAAGTTCCAGGGTTTTAGACTTCTATAACCTATTAGGAGAGTTAAGAAATATACAAATGAACAATGAAGAAGGTACAGAGTGCAGAGAAGTTCAGTGTTATAAGAGAGAACTTCATGGGAGAGGTGAGCTTTGGCATGTGCCCAGGCTAGCATATCTCTATGGAAACCAGATGTAAACTCCTGAAGGAAACCTTATGAATACTAGATGATGTGATCTGCTATGGGCTGCCTTCTCTCAGAACTGACTCCCCTAGTTGACCAAACTAGTCATGAATCCGGGCAGAGTTTCAAGCTTTCACTTGCTGATGCAGAGGAATCAATAAGTATCTAGAAGAAATGTTTTACTTTTACTTAGGATTTTGATGCTAATATAGTATTATTCAGCAATTTGGCAAGGTAGTGAATCCAACACTATGCTAATAAACTTACAAAATATAAAATTCTTGCTCACTTTGTTATCAGGTCAAATTATTACCCTTAGCTACTGCAGCCATTAGTTTTTCAGCCTTGTACAAACTTTCGGGAAAAATACTGGAATAATAAAAGCCAATCTATTGATCCTTTAAAGAGAACTGAAGAAACTATGCCAATATGAATTATATAGTCTCTTGCAAATTTTCGTTCATTCCTACCATGTACACCAAAGCCACTTTGTGGGCCTACCTCCATTTGTAGAACCTAGGATGAAAGTTTAAGTGGAGATCTAGACATACCCAAATGTATAATATGTAAAATCACACATCAAGTGGTGTGATTTTACACACTCCCTGGGGGCCCAGTGGGTTAGGACGTAGCCCTGCAAGCTCACTGTAAGCTAGCCGCAGACACTTCAGTGGGAGTTCAATCCCTGGTCCCGGAGGTGACCACATGGCGTAGCAGACCTCTCCTGACCCACACCTAACCTGCCCGTTGCTCCCCTCAGCAGTGTACTTGTTGATCCGCTTGTTCAGCTGCACTCTCTGTTTCTGGTGAATCCTCTCACCACCCCTGGCACCTCTGGTTTGTACCCCCAGTTCTGTATGCATAAATTTTTTTTTTTTAAAAAACCACATATCAAATGGTTGAATAAAATCTGTTCTATCTTCCTCACTTGACAAAAAATAAATAACAATCCAGGTAACAACCTGGAAAGCAAGGTTCTAGTTGGAAATCCTTGGACTCTGACCACAGCTATGGGGGGTAATAGCTCACAGGCTGTAGACTCTAAGCCATTTCCCTTCTCTTTCAACTTGACTTTGTTCCTTGCTGTGAATGTTTTCATGTATACATTTGTGAACACTGTCTCCAACATTCATTCTCCACTCTTGCAGTCACCCCTCTTGAGCCTGGTGGTGGAAAACAAAGGATGGCGCAAGGGAAGAGTTCTTCCAGGACTGGGAAGTGGAAGTATACTTGAAATTCTATCGTTCTGGGTGGCAGAGTGGATTAAGTCTGGAAGGTCTGCTAAATGATAAGTGGGTCTCCTTTGATCCCCTGGACTCTTGAAGCAATGGGAAGTGATCAGATTACAAGCAGAGTGGGGTCAGAGCAGAACCTTCTACTATGATGCCAGAAGTGGGCACCTCTTGTTGGGCATTCAGGACTCTCTTCTGCTGCTTGTCAGCACCGAGAAGTCCTTTAAACTATACGTAGTTCAGATTCTTGATCTGTATAAGGGGTCATGAAGCTGCTGCTACTGCCACTGGTTCTTGAAAAGTCTAAATAAATTTAACAATATACGTGAGAGGGCTTGTAAAGTTGTATATCTTAGTATTATATTGCAATTATGCTGGGGTTTTGTTTTTCATTGTACCACATACTAAATCAAAAGGTACAGCAGCTGCCTGTTGTGCACATGCTTTGCATTCTCATTACTGTATAACAACAACTACAAAAACAGATATGGAAGGTTGATGACAAAGGAGGGGAAGGTTATTATATATCTCTTAGGTTTTATTTTTCCTAAACCACCAGGTCTAGACTGGTTTATTTTAAAATTATGAGTTTGTGGACATATGCTAATTTGCATCGCTGATCTAGGCTCCCAGATTGATTCTGGGTAAGGGGCATTACTCTTCAGTTGTAAGGTAGGGTAACTGCTGCATTAAGCAGGAAGCTGACTGATATCCTGGAGGTTCAGCCTGCAGAGAATATGCAGTGTAGCTTCGTAGCAAAAGTAGGCAGCTGAATGAGCAGGGTGTGCCGGGGAATGAATTACACCATGAGCTTCTGCATCCATAAAAATGAGGCCGCTCTGGGGTCAGGCGGGTGGGTGATGTGTCACAGAGGCAGGTTAAACTGATTCGACCCTCGGGCTTGCTGATTTGAAGCTGACAAAAGGGGCTGTGCTGTGGCTCTGGGCTCAGAATGATTTTACTATTGTCTCTGGCCATTTTGAATCAGGAGAGTCTTTGGATTTTTCTTTTTTAGGATTGTATTTTCTTTCTTTTTTAAAAAACCATTTTATCCTATTTGCACAGGAAACCCAAATCAGTTGTATTCTTGGGGGTAGGGATTTTGGTATGTTTGGGGCAAAACCTCCCTATCTTTATTCCCTTTTAGCATCTTGCTAAGTAGAACAAATTGTGCTATTTCTGGTTTTTTTTTTTTTTTTTGCTTTTCAAAAGCAATTACTTCCCTGTCATTTCTAGACATCCAGGCAGGAAGAGTCTGCCTTGATTACCCATCTTTCCATTCCCCTCCCCCTTTCAAGTCCTCAGGCTTCTGCACTGCTAGGGAAGGATTCAATTAAATGAAGTGTCAATGGAGCTACAATGGTTTCAGGTCAGAGACGTCAGTAAAAAGCCGCAGAGCTGTGGTGCCCCCGTGTATGTAAATGTATATATTTATACCAGGGATGTCAACTTTCAGGACTCTCCTCCTCTGCTCTTCTCTGATCAAAGATGATTGCTGAGGCAATTACTGCAAAGGAAAAGAAAATGAGGGCCTCCCTTCATCCTTGTGCTGTCGGGGTTTAATTGCTTGGAATAATGGAGCCGGAGTCCTTTTCCTTTGCACACGGCCACAGACACACAAAAACTTTCACGCTTGGCTGTGTTAGGACGCAAACACACAGGGAGGCGATGCAGGAAAGCCTTCTGGCTCCTCAGTCTGTACATATGCACACAGACACAGAGCTGCCTGTGACACAAAGAAAAACACCATACTCTGTGGCTAACTCAGTAAAGGCAATACGTAATATCTGGCCCACGTTAAAAACATTTTTGTCTTCCTTTATAAAAGCCAACAATTTTTATTCCCCTATCAAAAGATGTAGTGTGATTGTTTTTTAAAGGGGGAACAGATAAGTTATAGCCACAAAATACACAAATTCTTCAAATTGCTTTTGTCACTTAATTATTCTGTACACAGTCACAGAAGTCTTAGCAGTCTCTGCATAAACACATGTTAAAACTCCGCTCAGACCACTCTGCTTTGTGTATGTAGTTACAAGAATGAGTTGAGTATTTGATGCTATTCAGTGAGTTCTAAGCTATTCTATTTTTGTTCCTCTATGACATGAAGAGGGAGTCTAACCTGCATCAACAAATATAAGGAGTTTCATTCATATATGGAAAATTCAAGTTCTCTCTCTAATTAGTTTTGCTATGTCCAGGCACCAGGAGTGTGCTGCTCCTGGGTGGAGCGAGTCCCTGTTCATGCATACAACACAGGCTCCAAAGCAACCACATGGCAGATTTAGGTTTTCATTTCAGGCTCCCAAGGGCTGTCAGATTTTAAATATTATTATTTGGCCTAATTGGTTCCTCCTTTGATGGCAAGAGAGTAAAGACCGGGGGGGGGGGAACCCTCACAAACCTTGTCATCAGCACAAAGACATGCTGCAGATACTTGGCTTTGTATTATAACTACCAGAAGTTTCCCTTTTTCTTTTCGTGGATTAAGTAATTAGGGCTGTGTAAGTGAAGCACATGTCCATGGTTTCAGGACAGTGAAGGATCAACACAGTTTTCAGAAAAAGGGATTTAGATATCATTCCCACTATTGTGACTGTTGAAATGAAATTTTTTTTTCTGGAAATTTCAGGAAATGGTGGTGGTACAGGCCCCCAAATCCCCAAAGCACATTGTTTTAGAGGCTTGGCCAAAATATTAGTGATGTCTTCGCTAGTACATTTTGCTCCTGTGGTTGCTAACCTGAGCCCGTGCTTGGATTTTGTAGCCCTGACCCCTTTCTCTAAGAGCCTCATTGCCTCTTTATATACATGTTTGATTCCAGCTTCCCAGATACTGATGAGCTGGATCTGTGCCCAGCCCTGAATGTTTGGTTTAGTAGGGAAAACATAAACAGAGGACTACAATAAGGAAAAAGGCCACAATACAGGTATTGGTAGCGTACTCTGGAGGGGCACAAGACCTATTTGTGAGGAGAGGGTATGGCACGAGGTCCTGCTCTGAGGTGGTGATTCCTGCCCTAGATTTAGCCAGCAGTTACTCAGTACAAGCTTTAAGCAGCCAGCTACCCTGAATTTGAAGTTAACTTTTCAAGTAATTGGTCTTCCTAACTTTATAGATCAGATCAATGCCCCCTCCAGATTTTTGCAAAATCCTGTGTGAGCATGTCTTTATCTTTATTACCTACCGTACATTTTAGTTACTGGCATTGAACTTCCTTTGGCCTATCCCTTCTCTTTGGTCTGGACCAGTCAGAATTTTGTAATTTTACTGCATAATTACTTGGCACTTGGTTGTATGAGCTGCCCATACAGGGTGATTGTATGAACCAACTGAGTTTGGGGGGCAGGAATTTTACAGCACCATTTTCTTGACCCTTTTCTCAGTTTTCTAAATCTCCCTGTCTTTCTTTGCCACAGTGTCTTCCTTCAGACTCTTCCACCAACAACTCAGCTGTACTTATTTCCTTATGTAGAGTTTTGTCTTCTCCACTGCTCAGGCTGCGTCTGATACACAAGGTACATACCCATTGTGCTTCGGTAAAACACATATGCATGAATACACATACACAGAACAGAGATCTTGACATTTTAGTCTTTTCCTTCTCTGTTTGTCTCAGCAGAAGACTGATTTCCTCATGCTGAAGACTGCTAAATTTCTCCGAATTACCTCCCCAACAAGATGGGCTCATTCCACAAGTATTATTATGCAATAACTATTTTCCTGGCTCAGTTGTATAGGCAAGAGGGACACAGTGGGAAACAAAGAATTCTTACCCCCACAGGGTCAACATTAGTTTTGAATGCCATTTCTCTCTGTTTTTTCCCCAGGAAGCAAAATGTATTTAATAACGTTACTGCCTAGGGCTCTTGCTTCAATTTCTGTCTCTCGTCTTATCATTCCTTACTCAGCGAGCTCTACAATCCCATCTAAGACCAGCTTCCTCAATGCCACCAGTCCATTTCTGCTGCTGGAACTTTGCAATGGTTTTATTATTATTTTAAAGATTTATTTTACTCATGCACACAAGAATTGGGGTACAGGGGGTGAGAAGATTCACCAGAGACAAAGTTGGGAGCAGAACAGACAGATGTGCCAAAATACACTGCTGAGAGGAGCAGTGGGAGGGGAAGGACAGATCTGCTATGCCATGTGGGTTACCTCCCTGGACAGGGATCAAACTGCAGTAGCTGCAGATAGCTTCATAGAGCTGTGCATTAATGCACTGCACCACCAGGATGGGCCTTGTACTGTTTAATTTATTTTTACATCATTTTGTGCCTTTTTCCATCTCAGTTGTAATCCCTATGGACTTCCCACCACCAATTCACCCGTGTGCCATAACCATTGTCCCGTGCACTCCCCCCTCCCATGCAATGGGTATTTTCAAAGCTAACATCTGCTACGTTCTCTTCATGAGCTTTGAAAAATGCTTTACATTCATCCTTTTATTTAATCCTCATAAAAACCCAATGAGGTAAATAATATTTTCATTGAATAGATGAATAAATAGGAACTTAAAGCAATTATACTATTTTTTTGCCCAATAGCTAGTCTCCATCTATCAAAATCTCACTCACCCCTTCACATTCAATCTTGAGTAGTGATCTCTCCCATTTTTGAAGTTCCATATCACTATTTTTCAGCTCTGACCTAATTCACTATTTGCATTAAAGGTATTTTTCCAACTATTAGGCTGTAACATCCTTAAGGGTAAGAGGTGGGTATAGCTCATCTCATTCTGGTGTTTGCAAAAAAAAAAAAAAGGAACAGTAAATATCTTTGAATTAATTTGAATTAAATAATCATAGCAAATGGCTTATCTCAACATCATCACTTGAATTATGTGTATCTACAAGAACATTCAGAATATTGTGTTGGAGAGAGAGACAGAATTTAGAATATTATATCATAACTATGGTGTAAATTAGCATGGCCCTGAATTATATGAGGTTAACCTGTACTACAATAGGAATAAAATAATATTGTAGAAGTTAAAAAAATAAAGACAAAAATTAAGCCAATTGCAGTATTACTAAGTAACGAGGGTGCTTACAATGGAAACTGTAGGCATTTTTATTATGTTTTCAGTACAGATAAATTTTGTACAACTGCCTAGGTCAGAATAGACGTGTAGCTGGGAAAGAGAGTCTGTTCAAGTGCTCAAGGGCTAAAAGGCACTGGTTGTCGGTGCCTGCCTTCAATTTTTTTCTCTCTGTCTTACAGTGAAGCTGTGACTAAATGTTTTGGAAAGGTCACCCACAGCTCACATAGATGTTTACTCTAGGTAAGGGCTAGAGGCAATAATAGGTGTCTGATATGTTTCTTTATGGTGAAGCTAAATTTTGATTGTTTCCTTATGCCTTTATGCCACATAATGTCCTTTATGCCACATAATCAATATTTATTTTATGTAGCTGAGATATATACAGATAGATGGATAAATGCCAATGCCTAATATAGGTGATGATATGAAAAAATGGAAGTAAAATAAGAGAAAATAGACTTGACCACTGGAATAGAAGAGTGTTAAAAGCGGTACAATATGGACAGTAGGACTCAATAAGAATGCAGTTCATTTTTGCTGAGGCTGTTACTCATTTACAAACAATAGGTTTTGCCTTATTGATTTTGCTGGTCATTGAGTCACCTATTTGCTGGCTGGTGCTTTACTTCCTTCCTTCCTAGAAAAAAATCTTTATTCAGCTGCTTTGAACATTTGTAATTTTGTGTTATGTTTTGTCCCAATCAAATGCCAGATCAATCAATGTTTTCATTGGAAGATAACATTAAAAGTCTCCTAAAAAGGTTACAATTTGTATACAGTCAGGAAAAAGATTTCCAGAGAACATTTCTCAGTCATAAAGACCAAGCTCTCGTTGAGGCTTACGCAAGGGATTCGAGCAGCAGTTTTCAGATGACATTACCCTCAGTTGGTTGGCTATTTTCTGTTTTGCCCTCCAGATCAATACTGGGCCCTTCCACTCTCTGCTCTGTGCTGGGGAAGCTGACCTTTGATTGTGTCCCTTATGTCTGGCTAAAGGTGATCAGTGGAAGGGAAGGGATTTGCTCCCTCTCTGCTGATCACTTGAGGGCAGTTGTGTTCTCTGATTAAGTCACACCTCTTTAGCAATGTCTTCTCTCCTTTTTCACTTTCAAGGCAAAAGGTGGTAACAGCTTCCTTGTCTGTTACCAGTCCAGGACACTTTATTGTCCGTTACTTCCTACCTAAAAATCATAAGAGCTTGCTTTCATGAGTGCTCCTTGAATTCTTACTCCTAGTATGACAACTGTTTCTGACTGGAACCCTGACCAATACCTTAATTCTTATGACTTCCTATTGTTTCTACTTAATATTCCTATTCTTACTGGTTGTGTACTTAACATATATTACTTTTGTTTCTGAAATGCTTCCATATTTATCTCTTCCAGTCCAAGTTTATTAATATTTAAGAGTCAGTTCAGGAGTCACACCTCTATATTACCTAATTCCCAAGAAAATTAACCAATTGCTCCTTATGTTATTCTAGGCACTAAATTCTGTCTCCACCATCACCTACAATTTTAGTGTGTATAGGTGAGGAATTTGCATTTATTCTCCCCCATGTACCAAAAGGCAGCCTAGGCACTGGGAGAAGATATTTACACTTTATATGACTGACAAGGGGTTAATTTAAAAAATGTATGAGAACTTACACAATAAAACAAAATCAAAGAAGAAACCCAACCAAAAAATGGGCAAAACACCTACACAGATACTTTTGCAGAGAAGAGGCCAACAGACACATGAAAACTGCTCAACACCTCATTTTATAAGAGAAATGCAAATTAAAACCACAACGAGATACCATCTCACTCCTGTAAAAATGACCTATATAAAAAAAGTTGGGGCCATCCCTGGTAGCACAACAGGTTAGGACATAGCAATGCAAGCTAGCCACAGTTGCTTTAGTGAGAGTTCGATCCCCTGCCCCAGAGGTGATCCACATGGCGTGGCAGATCTCTCCTGATGTCTGCTGCTCCTTTCAGCAGTATACTTCATCAGTTGGCCTGTTTTGCTCCCCACTCTGTCTCTGGTGAAGCCTCTCACCATCCCTGCACCCCTGTCTTGTACCCCAGTTCTGTATGAATAAATAAATCTTAAAAAGTTTCTTTTTAAAAAAAAAGTTGGAAGCAGCAAGTGTTGGTAATGGTGTAGAGAAAAAGGAACACTCACTCATGTTGGTGGTAATGTAAATTGGTTCAGTGTCTATAGAAAATGGTTATAAAGATTCCTCAAAAAAACTAAGAGTGGATATCTCCAGAAGTAAAGAAAGTGAAGGAAAAGATAAAAAGTTGGGACTATGTCAAACTAAAAAGTTTCTGTACAGCAAAAGAGGCAATAACCTAAACAAAGAGACATCGTATGGACTGGGAGAAAATATTTGCACTCCATATTACTGCTAAGGGACTGACTTCAAAGCTCTACAAAGATGTCACATGAATCAACAAAAATAAAAAATGGGCAGAAGAGTTAAAAAGATACTCCCAAAAAGGAAATGCAAATGGCCAACAGGTGTATGAAGACATGTTCAGCATCACTTATAATCAAGGAACTACAAATCAAAACCATAATGAGATACCACTCACACAAGTGACATATTAAAGAAATTGGCAAAAACAAATGATGGTGAGGATGTAGAGAAAAGGAAACTTCTTACACAGCTGGTGTGAATGCAAACTTGTCCAACCAACATGAAAAGCTATGTGGAAGACCCTCAAGCTACTAAAAATGTGGCTACCATACCACCCAGCAATTCCACTCCTAGGAATCTGTACAAAAGCATTCATTTGAAAGGAAACTTGCACTCCTATGTTTACTGTGACACTATTTACAATAGCTAGATATGGAAACAAACTAACTGACCAAAAACATATGACTGGATCAAGATGTGGGACACACAACACACACACACACACACACACTGGAATACTATTCAGCAATCAAAAAACAGAAGTGAGGATGTGAAGAAAAGAAACATGGATGGAGATGGAAGGGACTATGCTTAGTGAAATAAGTCAGAAGGAAAAAGAAAAATATCAGATGTTTTCACTCATAGGAGGAATACAGGGAAACCAAACAAAGTGTCAGGAAAAAAACAAAGCAAAGCAAAACAAAACAAAACAAAACCCACAAAATTCTCAGGCAAACTGTAAATCAGAGACATACAGCAGGGGAGGTTGAGATGAATCAGATATGGGAGAGAAGAGCACAAGTTCACAGGTGACTTGGTGATGGGAATTTTTTTCTTTTTATTTTTTAAATTATTACAAAAGTTTTTTTTTACATCATTTTGCACAATTTTTTTTCCATCTCGATTGTAATCCCCGCGGGTTTCCCATCACCAAATCACCCGTGTGCCACCACCATAGTCACATGCATTTCCCTACCTTCCCCCCCACCCCCCGTTTTTGATCCCATTCCCCACTCCACCCCCACAAAATGTCTCTGGTATATGGTTGTTCATTATTTTTGTTATTTTCTCGCCTGGTCCATTATACTCCTGCTATGAGTGAAACCATCCGGTATTTTTCTTTCTCTTTCTGGCTTATCTCACTAAGCATGATCTTTTCCAGCTCCAGGTGATGGGAATTTTATGGGGATTACACCTGAGAGAAGAAATCAACCACTATATAAAAAATGAACAAAAATGTAAAAAATTTATACACACACATCGAAAAGAACATTAAAAAAAAAACCTTAAGAGTGGAAATACCACTCGATCCAGAAAATCACTTCTATTACAGGTGTATATTTATATGAGGATTACAAAAACACTAATACGAAAAGAGAAATGTATTCCTATGTTCATAACAGCATTATTTACCATAGCCAAGATATGTAAACAAACAAAATGTCTGCTGACAGACGAATAAAGAAAGACATTGTGACATATATACTCAGTGGACTACTGTCTATTTAAAAAAGCTGAAATTGTCTTTTGGAGATTGCAAGTGGTTTTTCTAGGTGAAATAAGTTAAAAAGTAAAAGTCAGATACAGGGTGGTTTCACTCATTTGTTGAATATAAACAAACAATGAAAACAAACTGGGAAGACACAGAAAAAATTACTCTAGCTTCTGAAAAAGATGATGGTCACTAGGGGAGGGAGGGGTAAGGAGAAGGGGATAAAGAAGAGAGATAAAGTAGTGACATTTGACTTTTGGTGGAGGGTAATTGAAGAGTGTGTACATGTTCAGGTGTGAAGATGTATTCCCCGAATTATATAGTTTTGCAAATGAATGGCAAATTAATACCATCCTTTTTTAAAGAAAAGTTATAGCAACTATGTGCCAAACCCTATTCTTGGCTTCAGGGATAGAGCAAGAATACAACAAACAGCCTGTCCTGTTGGGAGGTCAGACTTTAAATGAGGTGCAAATTGGTAAGATGATAAGTAGAATTTTTAGTATGTCAGATGAATATAAGGGCTAATGAGAAAAGAGAAATCAAGGAAGAATAGAAAACTTTGGTGGGAAAGTACTGAAATTTTAGGTAGGGTTGTCAGGGGAGATGTTACAGCAACTATCCTACTAAGTAGGCTAGTCAGGGAAAGGGCATTCTAGGCACAGAAAACCACAAATGCAAAGTTCCTGTAGTCAGACCACAGAATCCTGTGGCCAGGAGGTTAGTAGGAGAGTGACAGAGAGAAGTGTAGAAGATGAATTCAAAGAGGCATCAAGCCCAACAAACCAAAGCATTTTAGAATTGGGAGGAAAAGTGATTTGAAATAATGATTAGGATGAAGAACAATGAGAAAAACTAAGGAATAAAAAAAATTACAGAAGATAGCGTTAACAAGTACTGGGACATCATTGTTTCTTCTATTTCTCCTTCTACTTTGAGCATCTGCCCCTTCTTGTTGTCTCTACCTCCCTTTTTTTTAATATTTATTTATTCATATCGAACTGGGGTACAGGCCAGAGATGCGAAGGGTGAGAGGATTCACCAGAGTCAGAGCGGGGAGCAGAACAGGCAGATCGATGAAGTACACTGCTGAGGGGAGCAGCGGGCGGGCCAGGAGAGGTCTGCCTCGCCATGTGGATCTCTTCTGACCCAGGCGGGAATCTAACTCATGTGGAAGTGGCTTGAGCTTCTTAGTGCTGTGCTTTAACCCGCTGCGCCACCAGGGAGGGCCCCCATTTTTTTAACCAAAGTTAGAACAGAAAACACACCAGCATATGGATAATTACACTTATAATTTGACCACTCAAGACTTTTAAAAATATAGAATGCTTTCAATAAAAGGAGAATATATAGAAGAAAAATACCATCCTGTGTATGGCTAAACCACTCACAGAAAAAAAAAATCCTTGGGTAACAGAGCAGGAAGTACAAAGTCTCAAGATTAGAGTGTGCTTGACATGTTTAAGAAACAGCAAGGAAGCCAGTGTGGCTGAAGTACAGTGAGTAAGGGGAAGAGCAGTGGAACGTGAGTTCAGAGAGGTAGCCAGGGGCTATATCATGTTGGGCCATGCAGGCCAAGTAGGACTTCCATTTTAGTCTAAGAGTGATGAGGAATCATTGGAGGATTTTGTTCAGAAAATGACATTACCTGATCTACATTATAAAAGGGACATTCAGTCTACTGTGTCAGGAAAAGAATAGACACAGGTGAAAGTAGAACCAGAGATACCAGTAAGGAGGGTATTATTACCATATCCAGGTGAAAAATGATAGTGGTTTGAAATAGGTTGGTAGAGGTAGAGGTGGTAGGAAGACTCAGAATTAGGATACATTTTGTTGGTGAACCAGGACAAATTAGATGTGGGTGTGAAAGAAAAGAAGATGATTCTAAGAATTTTGGCTCTAGGCTTTTAGGTAATGTCATTTATTAAATTAGGGGAATATTTACTACACTTATAATTTGACAATAATTTTTGTGCTTTTTCTGAGCCAGTGGTTTTCAACTGGGGCAATTTTGCCCTACAGGAGATTTCGACAATGTCTGGAGACAATATGGCTTGTTCTAGTTGGGGGATGGTGTTGTCTTAGTCTGCTTAGGACACTATATCAACTACCAAAGATTGGGTAGTTTAAACAACATAAATTTATTTCTCACAGTTTTGGAGGCTGGGAAGTCCAAGACCAAGATGCCAACAGATGTGATGGATGACAGAGGCCTATCCCCTGACTTGTTAGGTAGTCACTTTCTTATTGCATGCTCTTATGATCCTTCTTTGGTGAATGCTCCTAGAGAGTTATCTCTATTCCTTTTTTTTAAAAATTTATTTATTTATGCATACAGAACTGGGGTACAGGCCAGAGGCTCAGCGGCGGCAAAAGGAAAGGCTTCACCAGAGACAGAGTGGGGAAGAGAACAGGCAGATCAACGAAGTACACTGCTGAGGGGAGCAGCGGGCGGGTCAGGAGAGGTCTGCCACACCATGTGGTCACCTCCG
>NW_004567129.1:14030231-14031328 GCF_000260355.1 Condylura cristata
CCTCCGGGGCAGGCGGGGATGGAATTCTTGTGGAAGTGGCTTTAGTTTCTTAGTGCAGTGCTTTAACCCGCTGCGCCACCAGGGAGGGCCCTTAGTGCTGTGCTTTAACCCACTGCGCCACCAGGGAGGGCCTTATCTCTATTCCTTTTATAAAGTCACTAATCCCATCATGAGAATCTCACTTGCAAGTCCTAATCTCAACCTAATTTTTTTCCCAAGGCCCCACCTTCAAATACATCACACTGGATGCTAGGGCTTGAACCTATAAATTTGGAGTCCTTTAATTTTAAGAGGGCATAAACAAATTGTCATAATCATATAAGAATTTAAAGAAATCGTTGCCATCAGCCCTTCTGAAGAGATCTATGAGAACAAACTTTAGATGACTAAAATGAGCAGAGATACAGCATTAAAAAAATAGTTACTTGAAAAAAAGATTATGGTATATAAGAGATATATGATCTGAAAATGTAAATAAACTATAAACATTAAAAAATAGGTACAGGTGGCCCTCCCTGGTGGCGCAGCAGGTTAAAGCACAGCACTGAGAATCTAAAGCCTCTTCCGCATGAGTTCGATTCCCGCCTGCCCCGGAGGAGACCACATGGCATGGCAGACCTCTCCTGACCCGCCCGCTGCTCCCGTCAGCAGTGTACTTCGGAGATCTGCCTGTTCTGCTCCCCACTCTCTCTGGTGAACCTTCTCACCCTCCACATCTCTGGCCTGTACCCCAGTTCTGTATGAATAAATAAATAAATCTTTAAAAAAAAATAGGTACAGGATCAGAAAGAGATGACATATGCAAAAATGTTTAACTTTTAAGTAACCAAAAATTACTGGGGTGATATTAGGATAATTTTGAAATTCATGTATGAAATTGGACAAAGTAAATTAATAATTAAGGGATATTCTATCATCTCAGGTGCCTTGAGAATCAGAATTTTTGGTGTGAAAATTATGTAGGTGTTGTACAGAATTTATAAATTAACCTAAAGTTCTAAATTTGAATTGGAGTTATCAGTGTAAAATAATCAGGTATTTACTTTTCACTATAGGGAATAAGGTTATATTATGTAAAATATAATATTATATTGAAA
>NW_004567129.1:14032218-14038634 GCF_000260355.1 Condylura cristata
CCTCTCACCGCCCCTGAGCCTCTGGCCTGTACCCCAGTTCTGTATGTACAAATAAATAAATCTTTAAAAAAAAAAAACTGTTTTAGTTACCTTATGAAACAAAATAGAGAATAGTATCATTTTGCAGTGCTCAGTAGATTAGTGGATTTAAGCACTGAGTACTAACGGCTGTCAATATTAAAAAAAAAAGTAAAATAGCTATTACGTATCTATTAATGGAAGAACACAATCTTATCAAAGGGTTTGAAACTTCAAAAAACAAGGCTCTGGATCCAGTTGCCAATTTGCAGAAATTCCATAGGACAGAGAAGTACATTCTCAATTGATTCAATTTCCCTTATGTTCATCTGACATTTTAGTATATCATTTGTTAAAAAGAACTTTGAAGGTTAACTTATTTTTACCACCATTTATGATACTACATCTAAGGGAAACTGGTTTCATGACTTAAAGATGGAATTTGGGATACAAGATCACATCTTTGTAAATACAAAACTTCCTGTACACAATCTGTTTCAGTGTCCAGCTCAATGTCAATTCAAATGCTGGTTTGAATTGGATATAAACTACGGAGTAAATCTTTACAGATACACATTGATTGTTAGTAAAGGTGCATGTGAAATAATGCCCATTCCTAAATCATTCACAGGCCAGGAGGATGTAAACTCTGCAGTGCTTTATTCTGCTCCTCACATCACCATTTACGCAGCCTCTCCTGATGGGAAGAGCAGATTCTTAATAATCACACCACTCCGCCAGTGTAGATGGATTTCAATCTGTGTTTTGTTTTACTAGGCAGCATCTTGTTTCAATAAAGGCTAGCTCTCAGGCTTCTTGTGGCTTTTATTCCAAGCTGAGGATGCAGGCTTACAAGCTGCCTGTCTCTTTGCGTTTAGCTGGAAGTGTTCACAGACCCTCCTCCCCCCCTTTCCACTGTTTCTGCTACTACTTTTATTCAATTCAACACTTGAGGGGACTGCAGATGAAATGCCTCTGAATCTAAATTGCCAGCAATGGAAATAACAACCTATTTTCTGACCTTCCCTTCCTCCACCCACACTTTTTGAATCAGAGTCTAGGAGCACACAGCTGCTCTATCTCTGTCTCTTGGGTTTAGTGGTGTAGTAGCTTTTTCTAAACAACAAAAAAAAATACAACCTCAAATGAAAATCTGTTAGGAAAAATATTTGGTAAGCAAATGAAAGAAGTGGGTATGCATGAGCTTATAGGGTATATACCAACGAGAGAAAAATACATGATGTAGAACAAGAAACCAGAATTTACATACCACATGGCCAAGTTGTCACCTTGGGGGATTATACACTAACTCCACCAGCACTAATCGCAGCTAAAGTATTTTTGAAATTTCTCTTACAGAATTGCTCTCAATGTCAGCACAAAAGATGTATGAGAAAACAAGCCTCTTAACACCTCATTTTTAAAAACCTTGGACAGTATTACTCAGTTTAATCACTCACTAGGTTACAAGACTTCTCTATGAATGGATTTCACCATTAAAAAATAAAATCCACCTTCAAAGATGAAAAGTTTAACATTGACGAAATTTTAAAATATGATACCAGTTCTAATTAAAAACCTACTATGTGCCAGTGGGCAGCAGCCACAGTAAATAGTAAGATTCCTATTTTAGAGTTAAGAAAACTGACTTATCAGAACGATTAAGTAACTCGTTCAAGGCCACACAGACAATAAATGGATAAGGGGATTTATCCATTTATTCATTTTTCCTGCTTAGCAAAGCAGGAAAAACACCAACTCTGTCTCCAAGGATTCAAAGCAGAAAATCTCCCCTGAAGAAGGAAGAATTATTTCCCACTGTGCCAAGAACCCCAGATACTCCAGCCACCAAAGCTCCAGAAATGGCTATGTGGGTAGGTGTGGCTTCAGTGCTAGGGACACCCAGGTGCTGCCTGCTGGAAACAGTCAGAAAGAACAACAGATGAAGAAACTGCTTCCTCTTCTTCAAATAAAGAAGTCCAGGACCCCAGTCGCACACTAAAGAAACCCCCTATCTCTTTTTCAGGTCAATAGGCTGAACAGACTTCAGTTTGCTGAGAAAAGATCTTTTCATTACTGAGCAGAAGAACAGGTTTCAAATTACACCTTTTTCTATGAAAGAAAATATTTTTGTGTAGCATTTTAAAGTCTTTGTCCAAGTAGGCTACTAAGTCAGTAGCATTTAGAATTGTGTTATGATTATACTTTTATTTCTATCTTTCTTAGCATATTTTTATTTGTAAGGTTTTCTAAAGGAGAGGTCTTTTGTTTTTGTAAACACTTTCCTCCTTCTCCACAAGTTTCTTCATGCTTAATAGTTTGCAACTGATTTCAGGCAAACCATCGGGGTTCCCGGGTCCAAAATCGAGACTTAAATTTGGAGTCTGAGGACTCTTTGCCACAATGACAGCGAGAACATCAGCACATTAGACACTGAGCCAGGGGAAGGAGTCATTAGTTTTCTGGTACTGAGATTGTCTGCTTGCTCGCTCCTGAATTTGAAGATAAGAGTTGGCAGCAGGTTTCCTTCAGCCACCTTTTGGGCTGTGGGAGTTCCTGTCTTAGCCTTAGGTTTCAGGAATCCAGTTTGGCTTCTGTTTCTAATTTCCTGACTCACAAGGAACGGGAATTTTAGACTCCATCACTCCGAGGGGCGGATCTCACCGTCATTGTTTCTACACTCAGAGACTTCCCTGCCATTGGATTCAACCCTTTTTGCCACTCACTAATTTGAGCTTTTATTTTGTTTCTTAGTCCAGGGATACTATCTCATTTATGAAGGCAAGCATGTCTCTACCATTTTTCTATCTAATTGTTGCTTTTGTGTGAAATGGGGGCTTGAACCAAATCTCTTGACCACATTCCTCCCACTTGAAATTTTTTTCAGAGATTTAAACTGAAATTTCTTCCTCAACATTTATGACTAAATGACTTATATTCTCTCAATAACCTGCTCCACAATTAAAAACATCAGCTCCAGTTTCAGTTCGTTCTTTGCACTCTGTCATCATTTCAAATGTGTCACTGAATTCCTACAGACTTGATTTAATCCACCTCCTGAATCCATCCATTTTGTCTAACTCCACTTCAGTTTAAGGGTCCTCATTTCTCCAGCTACACTTTCCTGCCAATAATGTTCTTCTACTTGAATTCATCTTTCACATGGTTTCAGGTTTATTTTCACCAACAAATAACCCAAAAATCTTTTTAAAGACTTAAACAGTGGGTTACCTGGAAGATAAAATACAAAATCATTAGCAGGTGTGATATTGGAAGGGTATTTGTTAAAGTAGGATGTATGATGATGGGATATATGTAGAGAAGTGTAGTGTTGAAAGTGAATGAGAAATGGAATTTGTTTATTATGTTTTAATAAGATATTTGAGGTGAACTTTAGTATGAATTACAATGTAGATATATGAATGGGTGGATGTAGTTGTCTCAGGACAGTATGCTGGTTATTCCATTTACTTCTAGGTATAGTCTTTGTTCTTCTCTAACTTTATGTCTGAGGAGTTGATCTTCATTGAACAGGTCATCTGGACCTATCTGTATACTAGGATACCAGCAGGAGATGAAGGGGTAGGAAGAGATCTGAGTATTTATTCTTCCAACTCCATCCCTGTTTGCCATTGTTCTGGTAGAGGCGAGGTCATTCATAGCTAAAATTCCAACCTCACACCCTTCTTCTGTGCTCAACTCTTAAGGTGCTCTGGTAAACTCCATTCCTCCCTCTGTGCTTGGGTTCAGGAGTGGCTGGTCGTAGCTTCCATCTAGTTTTTGAGTACCTCATCATTCTTTCTTGCTTCCTTTAACCCTGTTCATATCTCTATATTTAGGCCATTTGCTAAATTATCCTTAGATAATGTAGCCTGTTTTCTATTGTATTTGATAAAAATGGTAAATGTGAAATAATATAACCCATTCATTATATTGTTGTTAGATAACGTAGCCTGTTTTCCATTGCATATTTCCAAAGAAATATATTCAATTGAGAATTAAGCAAACATGGGTTAGGTTTATTTAAGCTGAAAATATCCCCCAAATACAATATCCTACCTTTTTCATGGGAAAAGATTTTCTATTTTCACAAGGATTTGGACATTATAGTTTAGGAGAAAGGCTATGGACTTATTTGTCCAAGTTCAACTCTGAAAGAAGACATAGTGGATTTATTATTGAGATAATCTGACATCTCTTCATTCTTGTATTTCCAGCGAGTGGTTATGAAATTTGGGGGGGCTATTTGAAAGTAATTTATTCTAGAAGCAATATAACTTGACTGGCTTAATTGATCACATTTCAGCATTTTTAGTCAGCAAAATGGCTATCCATGAGTCACAATTAATAAATTCACACAACTGAGAATATGACACTATATAGCAATCTGCTGGGAAAGGAATCAGTCTGTGCTCGTTCTTAAAAATCTAGATGTAGAGATCCTACTGACATATGTTCTTTCTTCTCTGACCTCCTTTCCAAAGTCAGAAACACATTTTGTTTCTCCCCGACTGGTTAAAAATGACACACTGGGATGTGTCTACAGGCTGAAGTATGAGCCAATTTCTAAGACTTGAAAACCACTGCCAAAAAAAAAAAAAAAAAGATACAGAAAGCAGTACCTCTACAAATTCAAATAGTCTCTGGATACTGTCACAGAAAAATAATGACTTGCATTCTGTGTAGCAACCAGGAAGCAATGTTCTGTGACTCTTTGATACCAGCCTCCATCCTTAAGAGCACTCTCTACCCACCACCCAAACTTTCATTCACATTCAATGCTGTAAAAAGTATGTGGTAAAAAGAAAAGGGGGAGTTAGTACAGGAATCATGTTCATTGTTGTGAAAACCTGCAAACTCTAGCGTTTTCTATCTGAATGGTTATTTTATTTTTGCCCTACTCAATGTTTGCTGATGGTTCATGCTGCCTAGAAAAGCTTTGGCTTAAACCTTTTAATTTTAACTAAGGTTTTTCTTTTTTGTAGGACAATCCCTTGTCCTGAAAGTATAGAAATGCAGTCAAGAGGAAAACAACAACATATGAGGATTGAAGGGAGGGAGTTAGGAAACTTGAAGGCATTATAAGTTTAGAGAATTTTAACCAGGATGTTATATTAACCTAACACTTCTTTTGAAACCTAGTTTCTTATACTGTCTGGCCCTGTTCTATAAAAAATGAAAATCTTTGCCTATTAAACACATTTTCCATTTCATTTATATTTTACCAGCAGAGATAATACAAAACATGGATGCCTTTGTTCCCACAATATGCTTTTTATTTGATTCATGTGGGTAGAAAAACAGAAGTTTTTTATTTCTTCAGCATGAAATTTCTGACTTTGCTTCATTTTATTATTATTTCTGTGACACCCAATATGAGCAAATGTTATAGGCATGTTTTCCTCTATGTTTATGAGTACATTTATAAAAACATGCTGTATTTAAGCGTGCATTTGAACATATGCACATACATAAAATACTAAGTTTGAAAATAAATGTTATTGTGGTATTTCTGGACAATCCAATTACGAACAAGGGCCTGTAGTCTTTTATAGGATCATTTTTTTTCTATCAGGTGATTTTATGATATAAAGCACAGTATGATGTTTTAAATTCAATGTTATTATTTTAATATATTTATTGTAGTGGCCAGGGTTTCCTACAAAATGTCAAAGGGCAGAGGAGATACTTAGTCTTTAATATTGCATTCTGAAATAAGAAACTATCAGCTGAAATGAGTGTTTTGTATCTGTTTTATATGGTGATCAGTTGTCAGTTTTATTAATAGATACTCATTATGGGGTAAAGTACATTTCCTTCAACGGCAGTTTCAAATTTTAAAAATTTTGAATGGATATTTGTTTAATAATCTGTCTGCATCTACTGCGATAATTGTATGGCTCTCATTCTTTACTTTGTTTACATATAGATACACCACCATTTTTGCCAGTTAACACAATTCTTGTATTCCTGGCATAAGCCAAATTTTGCAGGTATAAATTTAATTTTTTGGTGCTTTATTTAGGATTTAGATTCACATCATTTGCATAAATTATACTTCTTCCCTTCTGATTTGGATACCTTTTACCTTTTATTTCTTTTTTTTTGCTCTAACAAGATTGGCAGTACTATGTTGAGTAGCAGTGGCATGATTAGATGTCCTTCCTTTTTTTGGAACCTTAGAGGAAAAGTTTCCTATTTCCTCCATGGATTATAATGTTAGCTGTGTGTTTCTCATATGTGGACTTAATTTTGTTGAAGTATGTTTCTTCTATATATATTTTGTTGAGACTTTTTTTTTTAAGATTTTTATTTATTTATTCATACAGAACTGGGGTACAGGCCAGAGGCTCAGGGGCGGTGAGAGGCTTCACCAGAGACAGAGTGGGGAGCAGAAC